>NC_057398.1:9338360-9691060 GCF_019320065.1 Cervus canadensis
GACCATTGTAGCGCTGGTGTACAATGTGCTGAAGACACTCATGGAGATGAACGGCAAGCTTTTCGACGACCTCACCAGCTCTTACAAAGCTGAGAGACAGAGGTATTTGACATTTTACATTACAAACCTAACTGTGCATTTTAGATTAGTTGAATGTGATTCATTCCATAAGGTTGTTTAAAAAGCCACTTACATCAGTCATTACAATTTGAACATCTCAGGTGGTGTTAGTAGTTTAGAACCTGCCCGCCAGTGCAGGAGATGCAAGAGACACGAGTTCAATCCCTGGGTCAGGAAGGACGAAATGGCAACCCACTCCAGTATTCTCACCTGAAGAGAATCCTACGGACAGAGGAGCCTGGAGGGCTACAGTCCATAGGGTTGCAAAGAGTCAGACAGACTGAAGCGACTTAGCAAATAAACACTTTATGGGCTTCCCCAGTCGCTCAGGGTAAAGGTTCCACCTGCTAGTGCGTATGAGCAGAGGAGCCGGGCAGGCTGCAGTCCAGGGGGTCGCAAAAAGGTGGACCAAACAAGAACCACAGTAATACTTTAACGTCAAATGCGGGTGAACTCCTGATGGTTAGATTATGGTTTTAATGTGGATCGTAAACTCTGATCTTGTGAGCCTTAGACTGCATCAGTCTTGGTAACATCTACATTGTGAAATACAATTTATACTAAACTTTAAATACTATTATACTCAATTTTATTTTTACATTTATGAGAATTGCTTTTGTCCACATGGGCTTCCATAGTGAGCTTATTCTTTAACTGTTTCTTGCATAATATTTAAACTTAAGGTGGACAATAACTGATGTACCTGAGCCCCTTTATTTCTAATAAGTGTATCACTGATGATGTTTGGAAAAACTGATCTACTTTGACTGTAAGTTCCTGGTCCTGGTTTTCTGGTGACAAGTAGAGAAGGGATCTCTCTTCTTCAAGGTCATCCTAGTCCATCAATAACTCAATGCATTATTTCTCTTAAATAGCACCTTTCAGGCAGGAATACAAATTACATAGTTAAGAGCCCTCGGAAGCAGTAGGAAGAAGGAAGAGATGACTGGGATCATATGAAACTTACATTGAAAAATGCGTATTTCACATAACTAAGACTGATCCTTGTATCTCACTATCTGCGTAAATCAGCACTTTTGTCCCCTTAAAGCATATGTAACTGCAGAACTGTAAGCCTGTGGGTTTTTCACACATTTATATAGCCCTTCAGAATAGTTTGGTCCACGTTATTCAAAAATGTTCTCTTTAGAACTAAAATTCAGTATTAATAGTTGAAGCAACATGTTTTGAGTTCTGTGGGGTTTTTTAGAGATTGTTCAGACCAAAGTTTCCATCTGACGTGTAAGAGACAAGAGACAGTTAGGCACAGACTGGTTGGTGGCTTAGAGATGGGATGCTGAAGGACGTGGGTCCACCAGGAAACGGCTCCAGACCGACTCGTGGCCAGCCCATCAGTCTGTTGGCAAAAGAGTGGTCGTGACCACTATAGCCCCTGCACGGGGTTTACGTGACTGAGTCCACGTTAAGAGTGCTTTGTCAACCAGAAAGCACTAATACAGTGGCCATGGCGATGGTGATCCATTTCAGTTGGTGCAGGAGATGCACGGACATGGTTAAGTACACTGAGGAGAGTAATGGCAAGGAACGCCGTGCCCTAGGTAAACCTGAGTCTCAAATGCTTTAGGTGGAGGGGTTTAAGTGAAACGTGAGTCAGTAGTCTATTTTCCAGCAAACTGCCAAACAGCATGTTTCTTCAAGCTATGAAATAAGTTTCTAACTACAAAATTCTTGCTTTGTTTACAGGGAGAAAAAGAAGGAATTGGAACGAGAAGAATTATGGAAAAAATTGGAGGAGCTAAAGCTAAAGAAAGCTCTAGAAAAGCAGAACAGTGCTTACAACATGCACAGTATTCTCAGCAATACAAATGATGAATAAAAAAAAAAGCCTGCCACCTCTGTTGGCTAGGCGGTTTTGTACACTTTTTTGAAATATGTAAAAATTATGAAACAAACCTCATCGGTATAATATAATTAAAAGGCCAATTTTTTTTCTGGCAACTGTAAATGAAAAAATATATGGACTAAACATAGCCCTGTGCTGTATCATGGCCACAGTATATTGTAACCCTTGCCTAATCATTGATTTGTGTCACTTGTGAAGTTTCACAGAAATGAATGGACTTTATCATCGATGTGATACGAGTGAAATAATTGTGGGCGTGCTAAGAACCATGACTTGAGTCCTGGTTTTGGTTGTGCTGCACATAGGCACAGTAGTCTGCTCTGTGTGTTTTTCCCTTTGATAATGTGCTTTTCACATCGCTGCAGACCTTTGTTACATCCTAGGAAAAAAGACTATTTCCTAAACTAAAACTAAGGTGTAATTCTTATCCTTTCTTTCATCTCTTCCAGAAGTATGATGGAGGGAACTACTTGCCCTAAGCCTTCCTTTTGATATATTACTGTACTCTGGAATTTGAGCAAAAACTTAATTTCCAGGCTTTTAAAAGCACAAATTATAAATAAAAGCTGGGAAAGTAAACCAGGTTTCTGATCAGTCCTTATGAATCTCCCCCTTCATCTGCAACTCCCCAGGGTGATGAGCACAGACGCGTGGAGGCAGCACGGTGAACACCGCCTGCCTCTCAGTCCATTCCTCCTCTTCCTCCCAAAGGCTGAAGGCAGGGCCTTCCCAGTCCTCGCAGCCTGCCCTTCTCCGGCCCCTCCCGACAGGGACGGAGGCGTTGAGCCCCACGGTGTGGTGGTGCGGAGCGCGTGTCACTGCCTGGCTGTACTTAAAGGAGATGCAGTAGGCGTCCTCTGTAGGGTTCTGAAAAGGCGGCCAGTAGGAAGCCATGTACGTTTTTACTTGGTCAAGTATTTCTCACATTTTATTATCAGAGTACCATTCCAATCTCTTGCAGTTGTGTGGAAAACTGTTTTGTAATGAAAGATCTTTATTGGGGGATTGAGCAGCATTTAATAAAGTCTATGTTTGTATTTTGCCTTATGTCACCTTTGCTTTTTTCAGCACTGAGACATCCAGAAGCCCCGCCCCCTCCATTCATTCATATGTATGTACAAACGTATGTAATACATGTATACAGAGAAAACTTGTAAGGCAAACTGCAAGTTGTATGCCAATTAGAGAATAGGAAGACTGTGTGCCAGAGTTGAGTGTTGCAGCCATTTACCAAAGTTTTCTGTTTCACAGAATTTGTACATAAAATTCTAAATTTGAGGATATCTCTCCATCTCCCTTCATGTCCCTTTATGTTAATAGGATGGGTTTTAACTTACCTTAAATGTGTATACATACATACACAGTGTTAATTAAAACAGACCCAGGAGCAAAACCTCAAAATCTGTAAGTAATGGCACTGTTTTTTATAGGGGGCAGGGAGATTGTGGCAGAATCAGAAATTGTTACCAAGCTTTCCACTACTGATACCTGATTCTGCTCTTTCACAACCATAAAAAACTCTAGCACACTATCCCTAGGTCACTGCGAAAGCAACTCGTTCCACTCATTGTGGCCCCAGGAGAAACTTTCTTTCAGGATACGGCTCATATTTTACACTGTTTCCAAGTGGCAGCCTTACTGCAACCATCCAGATCCAGTGTTTCTGCCCAGTGCTCCACGCTAACCGGAGGCCAGCTGGGATTACCGACAGCTGGGGGCAGCACACGTAGAGGAAGAGGAATCCTACTGCTGAACACCACGGAAGGCAAACCCAGCCTCCCCAGAGGCGAAGGCTGGGTCTGAATGTCTATTTTGTTCGTCTAAGCATATATCCTTTTACTAAGAGCAGCTAGAGTAGGTTTTGGCAGACTGCAGTTAGTTAATAGCTGTTAAAGAGCTAGAAACACTCACTTCCGACCAGGTACTCTAAAGCATATTGAAGAGGTTTCTCAACTTCCTAAAATAACAGGAAGTGCAGTTTTAGTATGTTCATTGGAGCCAATTTTGTGAGATACTTAGTCTGAAAATGGTGTGTCAACTTTAGAAATACTTTAAAAATACACACACTTGTTTTTCAGTACTGTTAATGTAAGCTTCTATGCTGGACTTTGCCTTACAGAAAGGTGTTACAAGACCTCAGTTAAAGTTCGTATGCCTGCTTCGGTGCCACAGAAAAATGGCACGGAATATTTCCTTACACAAGTTCACTTTTAATAATTCAACCAAAAACCACAGTTTCTTGCTAAGTTAGACATGAGATTAAAATTGAACCCCTCATACATTGGAGTTTTTCTCTTTGAATTACCTAAAACCAAGTTATGAAATTGAAGAAGTGCTACCCAAGTCCTCTCTGGATGCAAAGGGCATGTAAACAGTTTAGAACTCCAAAAAATAATTTCCAAAACCTTAAATCAGTCAATGGCTACCATGTGAAAAATACCCAGACGGTACTCCTTTCAGGCTAGGCTGAAAGCTCTGAGGGTCCATGCTGAGTGTGCCTTTCTCAGATGGGTGGGCTGCAGGACAGCAGAGTTAACAGCTTATTCATGGGGTTTCACCGCCACTTCCTGCCCACCCTGCACGTGGTCATGACGTACCTCGGAGTCCAGGCTAACACTTCCTTTTATTGGGAGGTCATGGGATAAACGCGTACCGGTGCCTACTGATGTAGCAGATGCGCACACCGGCACACTGATTCCTTCTGTATTAACCTAACTTTTATTCACCTGTTAATGAGATCATCAAAACACAGAGGAGGGACCTACTATGCACACATGTCCTAGCGCCTCTGCATGTTAATCACACCCAACTCAGACATGCATCCGTCAATATTCTAGCCAGACAGGCAGGTGGCTGCTCAGTCCACAAGTGATCTAATTACTATAGTATCCACAGTAGTTTTTAAAAAGTCTCATTTAATATTTAACACATGAGAGTATGTCAGAGACTTGTACATGGCACCAGAGATATGAGGGGTTTTCTGCTGCTCGCAAATGGCACACTGG
The DNA here is from genome assembly GCF_019320065.1 of Cervus canadensis. Lineage (NCBI taxonomy): Eukaryota > Metazoa > Chordata > Mammalia > Artiodactyla > Cervidae > Cervus > Cervus canadensis. The sequence goes on from NC_057398.1 coordinate 9,343,350, forward strand.
CTCCACACTGACCTCCACCGCCGGAAAGTCACCAGTGCGGAGAGAAGAAAGTCACACACCCTTCATTTAAAAAAACCTCAAGGAGAAGACCTGCGGTCAGAACCTTAATCATCCTGTCGGACCTTAACTATACACCAAACCAAGGAAGAAGGAAGACAGCTTCCACAAACCTTGAGAACACTGGATTCTATCTGAGTCCATCTTCCATTTGACATATTCATGTCATATGTCAAAAAATGTTCACCAATAATTTAAATACTTAAATAACGTTTATGTCATCCACTGGATCTGTTCCACTGGGCTCTAAGATAGTCTCGTTGGGGGGCCGGGTTAGAAGCTGCAGTGTGACAGGCTAGGCCCCCGGCAAAGCCTGTTTTCTTCAAGTGAGGACTGGATTGCTGGCAGCCTGGTTTACCAAAGTGGAAGTGATGAGAACTTCCATCAACTCGGGCAGTTTCTAGGAACAACACCGACAACCTCAGCTTATGTGGTTTGTTGCCTGACCTCTTCTCTTAAGGTATCGTCTCCGAATTTTGATCATCCATTTCACACTCAGTTTGGCAAATTCTGCAGCTTTAAATAATGCCAAGAAGGCTCCACAGAGAAGAGCAATTGTGTTCCAAGGATTGGCGGTGATTATCTGCGAAACGGAAACAAACACAAGTTTCTCAGCTGGCTTCCATTTTTGATTCTCAGTGTTATTGTCAAAGAGCCCCCCAAATTACTGGCACAACAAGAAAAACAACTGGTCTTTAAGACTGCCATAACTTGGGACTTTCCTGGCTATCCAGTGGTTAGGACTCCATGCCTCCACGGCAGGGTGCACGGGTTCGATCTCTGGTCAGGAAACTAAGATTCGGCATGCCACTTGGTGCAGCCAAAAAACTGTTACATTGCCATAACTCTATGCTTCGTTCATAGCTCCAGTTTGAGGAGAAAAATACTAGTCCCTCCTGATAATAAAGTGATCCTGAAAGGGAAAAAAAAAAAGGGAATTTTTCAAAAAAGCTCTGCACAAATAAGATAATCAGTGCTGCGTTTTAAATTTCTGGCCTAATTCACAATGCAACCTTGTTTCCAAACAACACTGACGGCCTGCCTGCAGGCCAGGCCCCTCCGCCTCGCCTGCCGGGGCTGCTTTCCTGAATCACTCATCTTTCCAGGCCCCTCACAGCTTCCGCTGGCCACTAAGCCAAACCCTCTCAACGTGAGCAGAGAGATTTCTCCCACAATCTCCCCTGGCAGTTCCTCACGGTCTGCAATTACTTCCTTTATGGCTTAGACGGTCCTTTGACCGACTGAAACTCCTTCAAGGCCGAAGTCACGGCTTGTATGTCTGAGTTCCCCGCTTGGTCAACACACAGCACTTCAAAGTCCTGGTTCAGCAGGATCGGGCTCATCTATGAGAGCGGTTACTCCACCACCACCATTCAGGATGGCTGTGAAGCTGACAGACGACCTAAGTCAAGCGACCTTGAGCTCAGGGCTTTACGTGGCCCGTAACAGGACTTAAAACACTGAACACAGCAGGTTAGAAGACGCGTGATCACACATTTCCCCTGTGGGACTAAAGGCATTCACTCTTCTGTGTGGCGTCTTTTATTCAGGGAGTCCGCGCACACTTACTGCGTGCACGGCCCAGCTAGGCCCATGACTTAACAGCGGGGTGGCATCACACACCACGTCACAGAGACCCTCCCGGTCTGAGCCTCAGCTGTACGATGTCTTCCCCCAGCCCACAACCGCATCAAGATACTTTGTGATGATCTTAAAACAACTGGTTATCAGATCCAGGACTGGCTCTGGTGGATGGCGTCTCAGGAATGTTCTTCTGGCAAAACTGTCCCATTACTCCTCCCCTTTTGAGACGGTAAGTCTAGAATCTGACATTAATTGATGCTCCCTTTAATTTCCGATTAGTACCTTTCCTTTTTTTTTTCCTTTCTGGCCCCACACCACAGGCCATGTGGGCTCTTAGTTCCCCGACCAGGGATCAAACCGGCGCCCCTTGCATTGGAAGCATTAACTTAACTACACTGGACTGCCAGGAAAGTCCCCTGAAGAGTACCTTTCTACTCTGACTTATGACAAATAAAAGATTCTTACTCTACAGAGAAGCAATAAAAAAACACTGGCTTCCAACAGCTGTAACTAGATGATTAACTTCGTGCTCGCTACCCCACTCACTCACTACCAATACTCAGTGGCTGCTCTGGACTACGCACCTGTGGACACCAGTTAAATGGTGAACAAAGACGGAGCCCCCGTGTTCGCAGGGCAGACAGTCCAGAGCTGAAGTTGAGATTAAACACAAATGAGACACAAGACGCATGCCATAAATACAAGCGACAGATCAGCGCTACAGAAGGAGATGAGGACGGCCCGCGAGGATGAGCCAAAACGGCTCAGGAGGAAGCTCACGGTCAGGACCTGAGGTAATACTCACGTCCTGGACTTTCTGGATGAAAGGATCTTTCCATTCAAAGACCACGAAGAACAACTGAGCGCTCTTCTCGGCTGCGGGTCTCTGGTCAATGTAGTTAACCACACTGGTCTAGGTACAGAGGAGAGAAAGCAGTGTCACCGCCTGTGTGCTGCCCTGGCCGGGGCTCCAGGGAAGGAAAGGGCAGTTCAGGGGATCCGACACCCCGGCTCCCCTTGCTCCATCTTTTGGAGGCAGAGAGACAAAAACCCTCCTCTACATGACGTCCTGAGACTGGTCCCAGAGCCCAGGCTTCAGCTCGGTTCCTACAGTTTCTGAAAGAAACAGGCAGGATCTGGAGTACACAGTAGGTGTTCTGGACTCACCGAAATCTGTAACTAGATGCCTGTGCGTGCTAAGTCACTTCTGTCGTGTCTGACTCTGTGCAACCCCATGGACCGGAGCCCACCCAGGCTCCTCTGTCCCTGAGATTCTCCAGGCAAGAATACTGGAGTGGGTTGCCATGCCCTCCTCTAGGGGATCTTCCCGAACCAGGGATCGAACCTGTGTCTCTTACGTCTCTGGCACTGGCAGGAGGGTTTCTTTACCACTAGCGCCTCCTGGGAAGCCAGATATCTGTACTCCTGATTAAATCATTTTCAAAGTACTGTGTAAGACTCAACTCACAACATAAAAATCTCACATTTCAAAATACTTGACCTGAAGAGCTGAGTGTTACAACCCTTCCAGTCTTCCGGGACAAAGTGCAGCCTCACAGCCTGGCCCAGCCGAACACTCCCTGTAACGGTTAGCAGGCGTGCTTGGTGAGGCCTGGCCACAGCTGCTGCAGAGGCTGGGAGGCGAGATGGAGAGCAGACAGGTCCCGGGGCAGAAGCCTGGCTGTGTCATCATCTACTCTGAGCCCTTCCTTTGCATTCATCGGTTCAGTTCTGTTCAGTCGCTCAGTCGTATGCGAATCTTTGCGACCCCATGAACTGCAGCACGCCAGGCCTCCCTGTCCATCACCAACTCCCGGAGTTTACTCAAACTCATGTCCACTCATGTCCACTGAGTCGGTGATGCCATCCAGCCATCTCATCCTCTGCCGTCCCCTTCTCCCGCCTTCAATCTTTCCCAGCATCAGGGTCTTTTCCAATGAGTCAGCTCTCCTCTGCACTCATAAACAGGACAAAACGCCCATCTCACTGAGCTGTAGTGAGGCTCTCATAAAACAACACACAGGATTTTGAACCTTACAACATGATATAAAAACATTACAAAAATAATTTTTAAAAAATTTTTGTTGAAAGGAGTGTTCACATCCCCTGCCAAAGACTTCCCGTGCAGACAATGCTAAAAGGCACGCATGCCTTCCACAGCACACAGGCTTGCAGGGGGCTGGCCCCCTGGTTTCAGGTCACAGCTGGAGCTCCCAGGGGACCCAGGGAGGCCTGGGTGAAGATCTAACCATAAGGTGGACACGCCGAGTCTCCTTTCTCAGCTGATTTGGGGGCCAGATAAGAAAGAATTTGTGGAGCTCTTGGCAGAAAAGGGTGGTGTAAAAATCCAGGCGATGACAACCATCTTGCACAACAGAAATATTTTAAGGACCTACTGCCAGGGGGTCGTCACCACCTATGGCAGGAAAGAAAAAAAACTGTCTCTTAAAGACAACTGGCTTCAAGCCTTTCCCAAAGGCCTCCCACCTAGAGAAGTCCTAGGAGCGTGGTGCAGGCAGGGGCAGACCCAGAGGAGGCCCTGAGTACCTGGCTTCCATCGGCCCATCCGTCAGCTGGAGTGGGTCCTTCTACTTCAACCCGGCCCCTCCCTAACGCTGCCCCTCGGAGTCCAACCCAAATGGAACTCCTCCATGGGGAGCAGAGGATGAGAGAACAGAGCGGTCTCCTCCAGGCCCCTGCAGGCCCCCAGCCACCGACACACAACACTCGGGATGGTTGGCCCCTGGGCGTGGATGCCGGCGGGAGGACTGAGCCCCCGCAGGGGCTGAGGCCGAGGCAACCCCAGGGTCCCCTCCCTCCACCCCTGCTCCACGCCTTTTTCCAAGAACCTCTCCCTCTCCTGCCTGGATCACGGCATACTTCCTGGCTTCAGGTTAGCAGGCTGAAAGCGTTTGGATTACACTTCCCATCAGTAGAGAGTTCTGAGCATGTACCCAACACATTTATCACTCTCTTACAAGTGACATTACTATTACTGTCCTAACGTTACCTGCATTTTAAAACACTCAAAAAGAAAAAATGAGATTTTTAAAATATAAAAAGAAACTTCTCCCCCTGTGTCCCAACGGGTCACCATGCACCCAACACTTCAGAGGTGACTCACTATATCTAATCTCTGCGAATAGTCTTTTTTTTTTTAATGCAGCTACCAGCTATGAAGGCAGGAGGGAGTGGAGCAGAGCTACATGCCAGCTCAGATCCAGCTGGGCCAGGCACCGCTCTGTGAAACGCTCCAGCGTGTGCGCTCTGAGAGCTGCTGGGACAAAAGCAAAGGGTCTGGAGCAGGCCAGGCCTGCAGAAGGGACACGCAGCGAGCCCCCAGCGGCAGGCCCATTCTCTTCCTGGTGAACATCCACTCACCCTTAAGATCCCAGGGCAAAGCTGACCCCTCTGAGAGGCTTCCCTGCACCTGGGATTCAAGGGTGGACCCAGGGCGCTGCGAGGCGAGCCCAGCGCCACCTACCTCCTGCCGGAACTCCACCGCCTCCCGCCCGTCCTCCTTGGTCTCCACCAGGGACATCTTGACCCAGGTCCGGAAGCCCCCCGAGAACTTCCAGCTGGAATAGGCGCTCTCGCAGGCCTGCATGAAGCTGGCCCTGTCTGGGCTTGGAGGGCAGAGAAGGAAGATCCGTGTTAACTGGCCAGACTTAAACTCCAGCCCCTACAGCCAGCCAGCTCCTCTGCTGGTACCGGCAGGACATGGCCCACCCACTCCTTCCTCACGGCTGGAGGGGGAGCTGTCACCTGCCTCAAGGCCAGAGTGTGGTCCCTGGAGCCCCCAGCAGGAGCCCCCACTTCCTGTCTTCTCCACCACCTGCTCCCAGCAGAGGCCTGCAGACGGGGCTGGGCCCCCCAGCACCCTGGAGAACTCAGCTTCAGCAGCCCTGGGGTGCCCTCACTGCCCGTCAGCCTCCCTAAAGGCCCAGAGAGGGGAGGAGGGCTCCCTTGGGAGCTCTCAGCCAGAGGAGGCACCTGCAGTGCCCGCCCCAGGGTCACAGAGGAAACGACAGGGCATCGCTGAGAATGCTCAAAGCGGGGCAACAGGGAGGCACTGGGCAAGGAGGGGACGTGGCCCGCATCCGCAGGGAAGGGCGGGGAGCTCCAGCTGGAAGAAGGCACAGAAGAGGCTGAGGTGGAGGCTCCGAACCCCAGGACGGGGCCACAGGTGTGACCGGCGGAGGCGGCTCATGGCCACGTCAGCCCAGGGATGGGGAGGCCTGCCTTCAGCCACGGCTGCTGCTCTGTTTCCTTGAAACCGAGTCACTGCCCCCTCAGGCCCCCTGCAGGACCCGCTCCTGCCACCCACGACCACTCTGGGCCCCAGAGGTGGTGCAACGGGGGTGTCCCAAGATGGACAAGAACTTGCACCCTCCTGCTAGAAACGGGTGGCATGTGGGCACCGGGCCCTCCCTTAGGGCCGGCCCCAGCCCCCAGACACCGCAGGAATGCAGCCCAGGGCAGAGGCTGGCCGCCCAGGGCCTCACAAAACCCAGGCAGCTCCAGTCTGTCCTCCACAGCGCCGTCAGGGAGCGGTGGATCCAAGCGCCCACCCTCCGGGGCGCAGCCAGCTCTGCGTGAGGGGTCAGAACACGCCCCCAGCCTCCCCAGACTCGGTCAGGGGCCCTCCGTCAGCCTGGCGGCCACCTGACGTCCCCGATTCCTGGCACCTGCCCCCGCCCCCAGCCCTGCGATGCACACGGCTAGAGTGAGATCCTTGGGGTCGAGCGGGGTCTGAAGGGCACCTCTGCAGGAACTCCTGGAAGGACGAGAAGAGCAGGTAATCAATGGCGCTGAAGTCCTCGCTGCTCTGGTTCAGGCGGAACTGGAGGAAGACCAGCTCCCGCTTCTGCACCTCCCGCGGCCCCTGCACAATCAGGGCGGATTTCTGTAGAGACAGAGAGACCAGAGTGCCAACCTGGGGAGCCGGGCACACGTGCCCACCCACCAAGGCCAGTTCCCCAGCAGACCAGGCCCGGGCAACCCAGGACACAGGAGTCTCCGCCAAGGGGCAGCCCCTGCCCCACCTTGACTTTCCTCTCAGGCTGGGGCAGGACACACCTCACAGGTCCCACCCTGGGGGCGTCACCGGGCCTGGCGGTGCCTCTCGGGGGAGCTCCACCGCTCTGCCTGGTGCAGGGAGGGACGTGGGGCCCGGGGCACAGGTGTCTCCTCTCTAGTTCACGGCCGTGGACGGCAAGAAGCCAGCTGGGACCGCAGGCAGTAATTGCAGTCAGCTTCTGTCTGCACGGAAACGACTCTCCCTTTGAGCCCTCACTTCATGAATTTCTATAATAGTCAGTTAAACTATAACTACTATAACAAATACAACTGGCCTGGACAGGTGTGGGCCACGAGGACTCCTGGTAAGCATCCCACTCAGAGGGCAGCCAGGAGGAAGGACGGCCAGGGAGCCTGTAGCTGCAGCATCGTCCCAGTGGGCACAGGCTGGTACCCAGGGAACTAAGACAGCAGGGCATCCGGATAGTGTCTGCACTGTCCTATCCAGCTCTTCCTTAAAATTTCTTACAGTTCTTTTCATTTAAATTAGCTTCCATTTCCTGGAGTCAGTTCTTTTCGTTCCTCTCCATCCTTTCGTGCTGTTGGCCTCACATCACAGTCCGGCGGCCCTGAATTCTCCATTCTGAGTATAGGGCCAGGCTGACAAACGCGGGTCTGGGCTGTGGGCTTCCTCCTAAGCGGGGCTCTTGCAGGCTGGCCCCGGCCTGGGGCTGATGGGGAGGACACCCCGAGGCAGTGGGCCGTGCGGGCCAGCAGGTCAGGCGCTCCGCGTCCTCGTCTGCCGTGAAGTCCTTTCCCCCAGCGCTCTCCTCCTTGCACTGTGGACGTCCCATCTCCAGTTCTGCTGTTCCTCTATGTGGGCCCAATGCCCAGGCAGGTACACCCCACCCCGAGCTTATGCAGAGAAGGGCCCCGGGGCATTCTCCCCAGAGCAAACACTGTCCCCAGCAGCCCTGCGAGGGCTGCAAGCCGGGCCGGTGGGCCCACAGCCAGGATCCCCCTCTGCCCAACGGGCAGCCCGGCTCTTTGTGATGACAAAGAGCTGGGAGTGGGAGGAAAGCCTTCACCACGACAGCGGGGACCCCGTGGCACCTGCTTCCAGGCACGGGCTTTCCCAGGCCCTGCTCCATCGATCTGATCCAACAGGCTGTTTATACTTTACCCCAGTTCCTCAAAATCTCTGGTCCTCCTATCCGTTCTTGGTTGGCAGGGATATTATCGCTATTGTATCTTACGCTATCGTGTGCAGTAGTGGGAATCATTTCAGCAGGAGTTTAGGAGGAGGTCTAGAATACATATTAACAAAAAGTCTCAGAGGAATTCTTTCATCTCAAGGTCCACCTGGGGGCTCTGTTATCACCCAAGAGGCAGGTCCTGCTCCATACTCGACATGCAAGCTGCCTCGTCCGGCCAGTCCTTCTATCCGCAGCTTCACCATCTACTGCCCTTTGGGTGCCCCTGGCTCTCCAGAGACACCCACCTGTGGAATTTTGCTCAGAGACGCAAACAAGCATGCCGCTGCCTCCCTTTATGTTTTGGTGCAGAGTTCCTCTGCCTAGAAAGCCTTTCATTTCCTTCCTTGCTTTGAGCTGGAAAACTTAACGCAGCCCTGTACTTTAGGAAACAAGGATACAGGATGCAAAGGAGAAGATGTACATATACACAGAATTCCTTCCTTGCCTCCAGAACCCTGGTCGTCCACTTCCCGCTGCGCGGAGCCTCGGTAACGGCAGGGCCAAGGTCCTTGTTCCAGGACCAGCGCTCCTTCTCACACTGGCCCCTGTTACTCCAGAACACGGATTTCCAGGCCCCATCCCCAGGAAAGAACCATGATTCTGGTGGGCCCAAGTGGAACCCGGAATCTGCATTATCAGAAACGACCCTGGCAGTTCTGTTGCACACTCGGGTATGGGGCCTGCCTGGCAACATCACACCAGCTCCACTCTGCAGCCCTGCCTCCTTCCATCCAGGAGCGGTCTCATCACACTGCTGGGAATCGCAGAGGGTCACTCAGAGAACGCTCAGGCCCCACTGCCCGCCCTGGATGCAGGCGAGCCAGCCACGGCCACACCCCAGAGGATGGCCCCGTGTTTGCTGGGGGCAAGGGCCCACACTAAGGGCATGGGAGGCTAGCTGGCAGAAAGAAGGCGGGACCCTCAGGGAACCCGCTGACGGAGCCCTCTGCCCAGCCCCAGCCTGGGAGACGAGCGTTACCAGGGTCTGATTGGAGAAGGGGTCCGTGTAGTTGATCCTCTGAGTGGTGCAGTTCACATCTCCAGGCTGCCCGGGGCTCCTCAGAGGCGGGATGACCTCGTAATAATGCTTACAGCTGAGCAGCTGGGCCTGACCGGGATACAGAGCGATGCCTGGAGGAGGGACAGGGAGAAGTGAACACACCCCTAAAACCACGTCATGCATACTTTTTCACACTCATCAATCACCTAAGCCCAGGACTCCCGGGGTGACTGCAGAGGAGGAAGAAGAAAGAGGCTGTTTACAGAGGGTGGGGAGCCCCACGCCCTGCCCTCAGAAAGCCCTGCTCTCATGGAGGCAGCCGGGGCCTTCTCAGTTAGCCCCTCTCCTGGCCGGGGACGCAGCCTCCCCGGTGTCTACACCAACACCCACCCCATTCAGAGCCCCGCTCCACGTGCTCCCAGGGGGCCCCCCAAGACCGAGCCGGGAGGCCAGGCCCCCGGGACTGCCCCCCGCCTGCAGGCTCACCAGGCGGCCCTTGGCGGTGGGACTCCCCAGGTCTCCCCGTCTCTCATCTCCTGCTCCGGTTGGGAGCTCCCAAGTGTGCAAGTCACACCTCCCAAGTCCCTCCCCTTCCCCAGCCAAGGCACCTCGCTCCAAGCTCCAAGGATGGCAGCTACTCTAACCTCACTGAGGGCTGCACGTGACCCCGGGCACCGGCAGCGTCAGAGAGGCAGACGGACCAGATGAAACCCGCCAGGCCAGGGAGCGAAAAAGGGACCACCAGGCAAAACCCCCAGACGGAAGCCAAGGCGGCACACAGCGAGGGGGGCAATCACAAAACGGGCGAAGGCGCCGCGACCCGAGACTCCGGCTCTGCGCTGTGAGCAGTCCGTCCGGAGGGTCACGTGGGGTGTCCTGTGGGCACAGGGTGCGGGCACAGGCCGGGTGGGCAGAGTCCAAGCCCCCAGAGCTCACGCCCTCCCCACCCCACGCTCCGTTCACACCACGCTGCCAGAGCCCAGTACCAGCACCGCCGCCCTGGAGCAGGCAGTCCCCTCTTCGGCAGAGATGGCTCCCCTCTCCAGGCAGGCCCCAGCCACCTCTGGATGGCCGTGCCTCCCCCGCCCCGCGGGACTCCCACTTCGCGGCATCACTGGCCCCGGCTCCAGCCAGGCTAGACTCACCTCCCCAGAGAAGCCCTGTCTCCCTAAGCTCACCTCTGCTCCTACAGACCCGCCTCCCAGAGAAACTCTTCCATTAGCCAACGCCCAGATCAAATCCCGCTGTGAGCGAAGCCTTCTGTGCCCACTCCAGCCCTGCAGCCAGCACTCCAGGCTCAGTCCGCCTCCCTCCTCAGCACACGACCCTCTGGCTGGGTACCAACCCAGACTGTGCTGGGACTCCCTGCCCTGCCCGTGGTGCCTGGCACTATGCCAGGAATGCAACGGTGGCTCAGTGGGTATTGAGAAGTCACTGCCCGGGACCTGATGCCTGTCCTGGGGCAGGCTCTACCTGGGGCATCGTAGCGATCCACCTCCTTGTAAGACACTGACATGACAGGGTGCTTGAGCTTCTCGCGGAAGTCCATGATGGTCTGGTAGACCAGGAAGACAGCCACGGCCATGAGCAGCAGGTAGATGAAGATGAGCAGGACTGAGAAGACGTTCTTCAGGCAGGCCTTGCTGAAACGGATGCTGCTGGAGGCCGACTCGCTGTCCAGGGCTGACCGACAACAACACACACATGACCCAGAGGTCGTCTCCAGGCCCCTGACATGCTTTACCCCAGAGGCAAGGCTGTCTGCACACCTTACCTCCCCCCACCCCAAAGCCCAACACCTGGCACCCATCAACACCACACACCACACTCCTGCTCTGCCAGGACGGGGACCCTGAGCTGGAGGAGACTCCCCCAAGATACGCTTCCAACCCAGCATGGGTGCTGCCCGCCCCTGACGAGCTGTATCAGTGTGCCCTCCTCTGCCCTGAAGGCCCTCTCACCCCAAGCCTGGCCTGGGAGCACTGTTCTCCCAACGGCTGCCTCCTAACTCATCCTTCAGGTTTCAGTTTAGAAAGGCATGTCCTCAAGGAAGCCTCCCCTGACCCCATAACTTGACTGTGGCAGCCCTTCCTCGGTGCCCCCAGGACACTCTATGGCCCCGGTCCCCACTCTGCAATGTCACTGTCTACATGTCTTTTTATCCCCCCAGGCTATGAGCTCTATGAGGGCGGACACGGGGCCATTCTTGTCCACACTGCACCCCCAGCCCTTCATGCGGTACCTGGAATACAGCGGGCCTTCTGTAACTAAACGGTGAATGACGGCATGTGTCCTGAGGCCATCCCCTCCCCAAAAGTCCTAAGGTGATGCCCCAACCCCGAGGGTGACAGTATTTGGAGCGGGGCAGTTAGGGAGGTAAGGAAGTTAAAGAAGGTCGTAAGGATGGGCCCTAATCCAACAGGACGAGTGTCTACAAGGAAGAGGAGGAGCCCAGTGGCATTTTCCACAGGACGAGAACAAAACATTTTCAATTTGTATGGACATACAAAACACCCAAACAGTCAAAACAATCTTGAGAAAGAAGAACAGAGCTGAAGGAATCATGCTCCCTGACTTAAGACTTTCAGTTCAGTTCAGTTGCTCAGTCGTGTACGACTCTTTGCGACCCCATGGACTGCAGCACAGCAGGCCTCCCTGTCCATCACCAACTCCCGGAGTTTACTCAAACTCAGGTCCATTGAGTCGGTGATGCCATCCAGCCATCTCATCCTCTGTTGTCCCCTTCTCCCTTCTTCAATCTTTCCTAGCAACTTGAGACTATGCTACAAGGTAATCAAAACAGTATGGTATGGGCACAAATACAGAAACACTGGTCAAAAGAACAGAATATCAAGCCCAGAAATAAACCCACACACTCGTGGCTAATTAATCCATGACAAAGGAGGCAAGAATATACAAAGTAAAAAAGAAAGTCTCTTCAGTAAGCGGTGTTGGGAAAACTGGACAGCTACGTGTGAAAGAATAAAATTAGAACATTCCCTAACAACATACACAAAAATAAACTCAAAATGGATTAAAGACCTAAACGTAAAACCAAATACTATAAAACTTCCAGAGGAAAACATAGGCAGAACACTCTTTGACATAAATCACAGCAATATTTTTTTGAATCCACCTTCTAAAGTAATGAAAATAAAAACAAAAGTAAATAAATGGAACTGAATTAAACTTAAAAGCTTAAAAATGAAAAAGACAATCTTATGGTCTAGGAGAAAATATTTTCAAACTACAAGACTGACAAGGGATTAATTTCCAAAACACACAAATAGCTTACATAGTTTAATATCAAAAAAACAAAAAACAATCCAAACAATGGGCAAAAGACCTAAACGGACATTTTTTCCAAAGAAGACATACAGATGGCCAAAAGGCACATGAAAAGATGTTCAATATCGCTAACTATTAGAGAAACACAAATCAAATCACAATGACATGATCACCTCACACCTGTAGAGAATGACCATTGCTGTAAGAGGCCTACAAATAATAAATGCTGGAGAGGGTGTGGAGAACAGGGAGGGCCTACACAACTGGTAGCAATGTAAGCTGGTGCAGCCACCATGGAGAACACTACGGAGCGTCCCCAGAAAACTAAAAACAGAATTCTCCATGACCCTGCAATCCTACTCCTGGGCCTGCATCTGGAGAAAACTCTGATTCGAAAAGATAACATGCACCCCAACGTTCACTGCAGCACTGTTTATAACAGCCAAGACACGGAAGCAACCTAAGTATCCAGCAACAGGTGCGTGGACAAAGATGTGGTACACACACATAATGGAACGCCGCTCATCCATTATAAAGGACGAAATAACCCCATTTCCAGCAACATGGATGAACACACAGATGACCAGATGAAATCAGTCAGACGGAGAAAGACAATCACAGGATATCATTTATACGTGGAATCTAAAAAAATAACACAAATGAACTTCTTCACAAAAGAGAAATAGACTCACACACTTAGAAAACAAATTCATACCAAAGGGGGTAGCAGGAGGGCGTGTGGGGAGAGAGAGATTAGGGATGTGGGATTAACATATACACTATGGTATAAAAACAGGGCAACAACAAGGGCCTACTGCAAGCACAGGGAACTGTACTCAGCATCACGCAATAACCCACACTGGAAGAGAAGCGGAAAAGGAACACACGTGCGTAACTAATTCACTCTGCTGTACAACCGAAACTAACAAAACACGGTAAATGAACCACACTCTGAGCGAGCAGAGGGAGCGACACGAGGGAGCTGACACACAGGAGTCACACATTAGAACATGCGGCCGGCGCCAAAGGAAAGCGGCCTCGGAGACTCCAGACTGCCCGCGCCGGGACCCTGAGCCTCAGCCTCCCTGACTGAGAAAAACGTTTCTGCTGCTTCAGCCACCAGCCTGAGGCACCTGGTTAGGACCAGCCGAGCTGAGACACTCCCTGAGGGTCTCTGCTCCTGAAACCGCTGGCTCCCTGAGGAAAAGGCCTGTCTCCTCCCCAGCCGCTGAGCACAGGGCTGAGGAGGAACGGGGCTCAGAATGGAAGCCCCCAAAGCTACGTGCTTGGCTTCTGGCTTCCAACAGCGACAAGGCTGCGTGGTCACACCACCCTTCCACAGAACACAATTACACACCTGGACAAAATAATTTAAAATTATTTGAAGGCACTGGAAAATGATCAAAAGCAAGCTGAAACTACCTCTTTTGGGAAAAAAAAAAAACTGCATCTGGTCAACTTGCAGCTTTTCGCCTGAGGGCGCTGAACAGTCTCCACAAGGTGTGGTGCAGTGGACAAAGCTCAAGGCTGGGGAAGCAGCCAGAAAGTTAGGGGAAAACTCTGACAGGGAGGCAGCCACATGGGGAAATGAACTCCCAAACCTGCAAACAAAACATGCTCCAGTTCTTGGTGGAAGACCCCAGGAGGGCCAGAAAAAACAGCAGCTGGAAACTGCAAGATTGACAATAGACTTCAGCTGCTCTTCATGCAAGGAATATAGAAGATTAGAACTTGAGTCTTGCTATTTTATCTACTTGCTAAAAAAAAAATTCTTCACAGGATGATAAGAGAATTCAGAACTTCTACTATGTGTCACTGAAAATGTCTAGTGTTCAACAAAATAAATCATTAGATGTGCAAAGAAACAAGAAAATGTGACCCAGGTTCAAGGAAAAAAGCTGTATATACAAAGCAGCACTAAGACAACCCCAAATGTTGCAATTAGCAGACAGGAATTTTACAACACCTAAAGGACTTAAATGAAAATGTATGGCTAAGGAATGAACAGAGGGAAAATACAGGAACTATAAAAAAGAACCAATTCTAGAGCTGAAAAGAAAAATAAATAAAATGAAAAACTCAACTGTGTAGTCTTTAACAGCAAAAGATGGCAGGAAAAACAAAAAGCCAGTGTAGCTGAAGTTAAATGAACAGAAAATATCCAATCCAAAAAAGACTGAAGAAAAAGCTAACAGAGCCTAGATAACTGTGGGACAACATCTAGCAGTCTAACAAAGGGCAACTGGAGAGAGAAAATAGATTGCAAAAAATATTTGAAAAATGAATGGCCCAAATTTCCCAAAATTTGGAGGAAAAAACATCAATTTATAGATTCAAGAAGCCCAATACATGCCAAGCAGGATAAGTAATAAACCACTTCTAGGCAAATCATACTGAAACTGCCAATGCAAAGATAAAAAAAATCTTGAAGGCACCCAGGAAAAAAAGGAGGGGGGTGCATATTACATACAGGAAATTATATCTAACAACAGGTTAATTTTTGATCAGAAATAATGAAGGAAAAAAAAAAAAAAAAGAAATAATGAAGGCCAAAAGACAATAGGGGCTTCCGTGTAGCTCAGATGGTAAAGAATCTGCCTGCAATGCAGGAGACCCAGATTTGATCCCTGGATGGGGAAGATCCCCTGGAGAAGGAAATGGCAACCCACTCCAGTATTCTTGTCTGGAGAATCCCATGGACAGAGGATCCTTGTGGGCTACAGTCCACGGGGTCACAAAGAGTTGGGACACAACTGAGCAACTAACACTACTCCTACTACTAAAAGACAATGGAACATCTTTAAAGTACTGAAAGAAAAAAAAATTCCATCAACTCAGAATTTTTAAATTCCACCAAACTAACCTTTAAAAATGAAAGTGATATTAAAGTATTTTCAAACACAAAAGCAGAGAGAATTTGTTACCAACAGATCTGCACTAGAATGTATGCTAAAGAAAACCCTGAAATGACACTAGATGGTAACTCTCAGATGCATAAGAAGGAACAAATATCCCTGGAAATGTTAAATATGTGGGTAAATATAAAGCTATTTAAATAATTTTAATTATTTAAGGCTATCTAAAGCAAAAATTATACAATAATACTGCAAATTTTCTAACTTTCAGGAAAGAAGCAACAGAGAAACAACAAACAAAATTTGTCTCTATATGAGACAAATAGAGAATAATAAAATGGTAGAACCAAATGCAACCATATCAACACTTAACAGTAAACAGACTAAACACCAATGAAAAGGCAGAGACTATCAGTCTGGATTAAATATAAGACCCAACCAAATGCTGTAATTAAGAGATGGACTTCAAATACAAAGACACAAGAGTATTTGCTCGTAACTATCTCATTTTCTTTTATTTAAAAGGCACAAAAGCAAGGCGCACAGAACTACAGAGGGTCCCAGGTGGTCAGAAAGAAGGAAACCATTCACTTCTCATCTACAAACAGTGAGCACCAACTCTGCGTGCAACACTTCGCACTGCGTGCTTCAGGGAGGTTCCGAGAGAGGAAACCAAGAGAGGAGGACTGATGGTTTGTGCTACAAGTGCTACAGAACTCCAAAGGCTATGAAGATGTAAGATGTGAGATTTCTTTCCTCAGAGGGAAGAAGGGGAGTCAGGGGGAAGTGCAGAGGTCAGCAGAGGCTTTGTGGAGAAGCCTGCATCAGCTCTGGGACTAAAGCACCAGGAGGATTCTGAGGAAGACATAATCTGTGTTCATTATTCATGTGTTTTGTGAATTGGAAGACCAGATCTCTAGCCCAGTGGAACAGTAGGAGCAGGGGCTGCAAACCCAGCTCTGCTACCAACTATCACTGCTCTGTGACCCAAGGCAAGCTATCTGACGCTCCTACGGCTCACTTGCTTCATGTGAAAAGGAAATCATTTCCGTTTTCTAGGATGTCTGGGAGAAGCAAATGAGAGATTGTTGTAAAATGCATGACTGAGTACCTGCCCAATGAATTACTGTAACTGGAGAGACAGAATGTACTCGCTACCCCTCAAAAAATGAAGCCCTCAGCAATGAAGATAACAAAGATGAAGACCATAAAACAACAATCTCATAATAATTAACGAGAAAAAATACATGAAGATAAAATGGAGGTGGGACAGAATATAGTCTTTCACATAGTAGGCATGTAATGTTTTCATGTCTGTTAAACGGATGAACAGCCAAAAAAAACCAGATGAACTAAGTTGTGCAGTGCTAACTTAGCTACCTCTCAACTGGTTAGTCAGTACTTTTCAGGCAAGTAAAACTATAAGCCAATTGGTGTGCCTTACTAGTAATGACAGAAAGTTTAAAAAATTCTTCCTTTACAGGAATGCCAGTTTGCAGAAGTGTTTGTGTGGTTCCTTCAGGTCGTGAAGAACAGGTTATTCTAGACAATGGATGTTTAAGAGGAAGCAGGAAGCCCCTAGGAAACTCCTTGGGTAGCTGAGAGTGAAGCCAAGGTACAGAGCAACTCCAGTTCTCCAAAAGGAATTAAAGCAACTCACGTTTGCAACTTGCGTTGTCTCTGATTCTACTTCTGCTGCTTACTGTTACCAGGGACTGTGCCATTTTCTGCTCCCTCACAGCTTTGCCACCTGCCTTCTCGCCGTGTCGCTCTCATAACTCTGCTCCATTTTACTCTCAAAGTCTTTCTCTCAGTCTCGCATTCAGACCTTCTGGAGAGTATCCCGTATGGGACAGGGTTCCCCATTAGGCATGTCACAAGACACAGCCCTTCCTCACACTCAGCTGCAGGTGGCTTCCTTTCGCTCAGGTGCTGAGCCCTGATCGGTCACCAGAAGCACAGCGGTCTGTGCACAGGGACCTGCCCGCAGCTGTTTTGCTTGGAAGGCACTCCCAGCCCCTAGGGTCCATGTGGGACCACAGGTCCACTTCGGAACAAAGCAGGTGAAAGCGCATTCACTGTCTGAGTGGCTCGTAACTGCAGTGGCCACAGGCATCTGGGTGCTACATCCTAAGCTCACAAGATGACAGTGAAGGAACTCTGAATGACTGAATTCGTGCCTAACATCTGAACAGAATCTTTTAAGAGTTGCTAGGGACCTAAAAGGCCATCTGGTCCAACTCCATTCCTTGTGCAATGATCCTGGCCCCACAGTCAGCAATGGACATCGAATGAGGGTCCTGGAATACTGACTCCTAGACTCCAAATTTAGCTTCTTTACAGGGCTTTCAGTGATCCACAAATTGGCATGTAATTAAAAAACCGTAGAACTGTTTATCATCCACACATGCTATATGTGACACTCCAATGCCTCCTGAGCAATCTGTAAGCAGGTCAAGAAGCAACAGTTAGAACCAGACATGAAACAATGGACTGGTTCCAAATTGGGAAAGGAGTAAGTCAAGGCTGTGTACTGTCACTCTGCTTATTTAACTTACATGCAGAGTATATCATACGAAATGCCAGGCTGGATGAAGCACAAGCTGGAATCAAGATTGCCAGGGAAAATATCAACAACCTCAGATATGCAGATGATACCACCCTTATGGCAGAAAGCGAAGAGGATCTAAAGTTTCTCTTGATGAAAGTGATAAAGTGAAAGTGATTAAGTCACTCTTGCTGAAGGTGAAAGAGGAGAGTGAAAAAGCTGGCTTAAAACTCATCATTCAGAAAACTAAGATCATGGCATCCGGTCCCATCACCTCATGGCAAATAGATGGGGAAACAGTGGAAACAGTGACAGACTATTTTCTTGGGCTCCAAAATCATTGCAGATGGTGACTGCAGCCATGAAATTAAAAGATGCTTGCTCCTTGGAAGAAAAGTTATGACTAACCTAGACAGCATCTTAAAAAGCAGAGATATTACTCTGCCAGGAAAGGTCCGCAGAGTCAAAGCTATTGTTTTTCCAGTAGTCATGTATGGATGTGAGAGTTAGACCATAAAGAAAGCTGAGTGCTGAAAAATTGATGCTTTTGAAGTGTGGTCTTGAAGGCTCTTGAGATTCCCTTGGACTGCAAGGAGATCCAACCAGTCCATCCTAAAGGAAATCAGTCCTGAATATTCATTGAAGGACTGATGCTGAAGCTCCAATACTTTGGCCACCTGATGAGAAGAACTGACACATTAGAAAAGACCCTGATGCTGGGAAAGATTGAAGGTGGGAGAAGAAGGGGACAACAGAGGATGAGATGGTTGGATGGCATCACCGACTCAATGGACAAGAGTCTGGGCAAGCTCTGGGAGTTGCTGATGGACAGGGAAGCTTGGTGTGCTCCAGTCCATGGGGTGGCAAAGAGTCGGACACGATGGAGTAACTGAACTGAACTAACTGAATGCTAAAAGTATTTTTACATTTTACCATTATTTTTAAAAAGGTGCTAGATATTTGATAAAATGCCCCATGTACTCTTCAGTCAGAGAAACCAAACGCTGGCTCTTCTGTGGCAAGTTGGATGAGTGCTTGTTAAAAGTACGTGTCCCTGTGCTAAGCCGCTTCAGTCATGCCCAACTCTGTGATGCTAAGGACTGTGGCCTGCCAGGCTCCTCCTTCTGTGGGGCTCTCCAGGCAAGAATACTGGAGTGGGTTGCCATGCCCTCCTCCAGGGGCTCTTCCTGACCCAGGGATTGAACCCATGCCTCTTATGTCTCCTGCACTGGCAGGCGGGTTCTTTACCGTTAGCACCACCTGGGAAACCCATACATCCTTCATATATATGCAAACTCAGAGTAGTAGAAAGACAAAAAGAATGCACAAGACTTTCTTGAGGAAAGTAATTTATGAGTTTTGTAAAACCCATAACAGAATTGTGTCAAAAACCAAACGTGCCCCAGAATGTATTGGTAAGTCAGTCCATTAAGATGTGTGATGAGCAACTCAATTTCTGAAAACATTGTGAGACCTTTATTCACAGGAAAGGAAACAGGCTGACTACCATAACCCTGCAAAACTCTACCTTGCAGACAGCACTGGGCTAAGATGCATTCAGATTGCAAGTAAGAAATGAATTGTTTATCCTTTTCTTCTTTTTAGTGATGTGACGGGTTTGTTGTTTTAATTTCATTTTGTTTTTTCTTGAGATATAATTACATACCATAAAATGGACCTTTATAAAGTGAATATATTTAGTAGTTTTTAAAATATTCACAAAGTGTACAGTCACAACCACTATCTAATTACAGAACACTGTCATTACCCAAAAAGAAACTCTATACCCACTGGCAGCCACTCCATCTTTCTCTTAGTCCCTGGCAACCAACAGTCTACTTTGTTTCTATGGACTTACCTGTTCCAGGCAAGTCTCATAAACAGAATCATACTATATGTGACCTTTTGTGTCTGACTTCTTTCACTTGACAGAATGTTTTGAAGATTCATCCATGTTGTAGCATGTATCAGTTCTTCATTCCTATTAATTGCACAATAATATTCCATTGTGTGAACACAGCATTTTACTTATCCATTCATCAGTGGATGGACATTTCTGTTGTTTCTACTTTTTGTCTATTATGATCCTGCTATAAACATTCTTTACAAGTTTCTGTGTGGACATACAGTTTTCATTTCCCTTGGATATATAACTAAGAGTGGAACCACTGGGTCATATGGTAACTCTATATTTAACCTTTTGAGGAACTGCCAGACTATTTTCCACAGTAGCTGCACCATTTTATTAATACATTCCCATCAGCAACGTCTGGGGTTTCTAATTTCTCTACATCCTCACCAAAACTTGCTTATCATCGCCTTTTTGATTGTAGTCATCCTGGTAGGTATGAAATTACACCTCATTGTGGTTTAGATTTGCATTTCCCAAAGACTAACAATGTTGAGCATCTATTCATGTGTTTATCCGTCATTTCTATACCTTCTTTAGAGAAACATTATTCACATCCTTTGTCCACTTTTAATTGGGTTGTCTTTTATTACTGAGTTGTTAAGAGTTCTTTATAATTGCTAAATACAAGTCCTTTATCAGATATAAAATTTGAAAATTTCTTCCATCCTAGGGGCTATCTTTTCACTTTCATGATAATATCCTTTGATGTGCAAGTTTTTCATTTTGATGAGGTTCAATTTACCTTATTTTTCTTTGGTTGCTTATCTTTGTCTGTTCTATTAATATATAGTTGTTTCCCTGGAGAACTAACTAGCCAAATGTTCTCTTCGATTTGATTACATCCCTAATACAATAAACTGCTTATTCAATTAGCACGTCTGGTCTCATCTTTTCCTCTGAGAAGAATAATAAGCGGTTGTGCTCCCCCTGATAGAGAGGAAATGAACAGACTGAGGCTTTGACCACATCATGGCGTGGAATTACCTCCCTCACAGTCACACTGGGATACAGTCCCGAGCGCTGGGCGCTTAACTCCAGCCTCGGCTGCTGAACACTCAGCGCCCCTGTGCTGTCTTCCTGTCTCGCTACCCCGAACTCCAGCCCACCTCCTCTTCTGGCCTCCAAGTGAGGACCCTTCCCGTCCTCACGGCCCTTCCCTGCTTATTCCACATTCTGTGTCCGTGGCTTTCAACCAGGCCCCTAAACCTCCCGCTATGGGTCCAGTCCTCACCTCTCTCCCGTCAATCCTGTAGCTCTCACAGCCTCTGGACCAACTCCACCCAGACACCACACCCACTGAAGCTGGTGTGTCTTCTCTTCCAGCCACTTGCCCCTCTGGACTCTATCTCTGCATGTTATTCTCCCACTCACCTGGCTCCAAACCTCAGGATCTTCTTTGATTCTTCCTTTTCCCTCTCCCCCACATCAAAGCAGCCTATCATATCAGCCTCCAGCCTCTGATATGGCACAGTTGCCTTCAGTTCAGTTCAGTTGCTCAGTTGTGTCCGTCTCTTTGCGATCCCATGGACTACAGCATGCCAGGCTTCCCTGTCCATTATCAACTCCCTCAGCTTGCTCAAACCCAAGTCCATTGAGTCAGTGATGCCATCCAACCATCTCATCCTCTGTCATCCCCCTCTCCTCCTGCCTTCAATCTTTCCCAGCATCAGGGTCTTTTCCAATGAGTCATTTCTTTTCATCAGGGGGCCAAAGTATTGGAGCTACAGTATCAGCATCAGTCTTTCCAATGAATATTCAGGACTGATTTCCTTTAGAACTGACTAGTTTGATCTCCTTGCAGTCCAAGGGACTCTCAAGAGTCTCTACAACATCACACTTCTAAGGCATCAATTCTTTGGCACTCAGCTTTCTTTATGGTCCAACTCTTACGTCCATACATGACTACTGGAAAAACCATAGCTTTGACTAGATGGACCTTTGTTAGCAAAGTAATGTCTCTGCTTTTTAATATGCTGTCTAGGTTGGTTACAGCTTTCCTTCCAAGCAGTAAGCGTCTTTCAATTTCATGGCTGCAGTCACCATCTGCAGTGATTTTGGAACCCCAAAATAAAGTCTTTCACTGTTTCCATTGCTTCCTGATCTATTTGCCATGAAGTGATGGGACCGGATGCCATGATCTTAGTTTTCTGAATGTTGAGTTTTAAGCCACCTTTTTCACTCTCCTCTTTCACTTTCATCAAGAGGCTCTTTAGTTCTTCTTCACCTTCTGCCATAAGGGTGGTGTCATCTGCATATCTGAGGTTATTGATATTTCCCCCTGCAATCTTGATTCCAGCTTGTGCTTCCTCCCACCCAGTTTCTCATGATGTACTCTGCATAAAGTTAAACAAGCACAGTGACAATATACAGCCTGCTTATACTCCTTTCTCGATTTGGAACCAGTCTGTTGTTCCATGTCCAGTTTTAACTGTTGCTTCTTGACCTGCATACAGATTTTTCAGGTGGCAGGTAAGGTGGTCTGGTATTTCATCTCCTTAAGAATTTTCCACAGTTGGCTTGCTTCACCTTAATCGAGCCCCACACCCTGGCACACTCATCTTCCTTAAATGCCCACTTCATTTCTTACTGTTCTGTTCTAATTCCTTTAAATACTGCTGTTCCCTAGAGAAAGCCAAAACCCCCCAATGCTGAAACCCTGCCCCAGTCTGACCCAGCCAAGCTTTCCTACTCACCTCCCTCTACTTCTCTCATCAACCCTCTGTTCCAACCACTTGCTTTCCACTGGTGCTGAAACACCCTATTTTCATTCCACCTCTGTGTGTTTGCACATGCCACCCCTCCTCCTGGGCCAGCCCTTCTTTTCCACCCATACATCACCCTTCCTTCGGATTAATCCCATTTCCTTCACCAACCAGCCCTCGTTCATTCATTCCTGAAGCCCCTGTCTCCAGCATTTCTTTGGCCTTCGTTCACTCATTCATTCAAGTTGGCTTAGATGTAAGATACTTTCCTGCTCTAAATCCCCACCTCCCTCTCCCAGAGCACTGATATACATGGAGCTCCTAGAGAGGGCCAGGCTACTAAGCACTGTAATTACAGTGAGGGTAGAGAGGGGACAAACCTTCGTGCCTCACAGAACTCAAGGGCAGGCCCACGGGGTTGACACAGCTAAAGAATTACAGTCAATAAACATGCCCTCCCAGCTGTGCTACGAAAGAAAAGTAATGAACACTAGGAAAGCAGGCAACAGGGAGAAACCCACCCCATTCGGTTGTTCAGGGCAGGCTCTGTAGAAGGAGGGTTAAGTTCTTCTCTCTCCACACGGCCTGAAATCCTGGAAGCAGGCCATGTCTCATGCCCCTTCTTTGTGGTTTTGGCATTTGGCGCAAAGATGAAGGAGTCCGAGTCCATGAGTGACTGTGGCGGATGATGGGCAGGAGTTCGGGACAAGAAAGCACCTCATCCAGGAACAACTGAGCCAGAGTCAGAGTACATTCAGAGAGACAGGCCTGGGTGCATCGCGAGCCCTGCCATTCATTCAGCTGGAGCACAGTGCTTCTCTGTGCCCCGGGTGTGTCTATCAGCTGGGACTAAACATCTCCCTCAGAGAGTGGCTAGGAGGATTATAAAGTAGTGATAAAGTCTGTAGAAAGCCCCACCCAGGCCTGGTGCAGGACAGCACCTAGCCAGTGTGGCTGTTGTCGTCAGTACCATTAGTTTTATTACCATAAGGGGACTCAGAGGCACGCCATGAACTCAGAAAGTCGTACACCACATCGCCAAAGTCACTACTGAGACCGGCTAAAGGGACTTCTGAGCACCGGACTGTCTATGGTCTAAACAGGACATGCATCCAGCCGAGTTCCCCCAACAGCAGGGAAGGCTCTTGCTGGCCAACGAACTACCCAAAATCCGCCTGCCTGGGGGCTGGCTTCCCGCTCTGACTGATCGCAGGCTTTGAGGCCCCAGGAATCTGAGGCAGAAGGAGAGGCTGCTAAGGTTGAAGGTCGTCATGGCCATGTCCTCATTTGCCTGATATTTATCTCTGAAAGGAAACACAACAGGGAACTTCATCTTTCCCAGTCTGGCCTCCATCCTCTTCCTGCTGCCTCCAGCCATCCTCTTCTGCCTTGGGGTAAGAGGGCCGTGCAGGGCGCAGCAGGCAAAATAATGACCCACCAAAGGTGTCCATGTCCTCAAGCTTGGAACCTATAATTATGTCAAGTTACAGGGCAGAGACGGGATTATAGTTGCTGATTATCTGACCTTAAAATGGGGAAATGGGACTTCCTATTCAGTGGGTAGGAGTCTGCCTGCCACTTCAGGGGATGTGGGTTCAACCCCTGGTCCAGGAAGATCCCACATGCCTGGGGGCAACCGAGCCTGTGCGCCACAACTACTGAAGCCCATGTGCTCTGGGGCCCGCAAGCTGCCAACTACGAAAGCTCATGCACCTAGAGCCTGTGCTCAAAAACAAGAGAAGCCACCGCAAAGAGAAGCTTGTCAGTGCAATAAAGAGTAGCCCCTACTCACCGCAACTAGAGAGTCCACATGCAGCAACGAACACCCAGCACAACCAAAAAATACATAGACAACTAATTAAAAAACAACAGGGAAATGAAATGATTCTGGATTACCTGGATGGGTCCAGTATAATCACAAGGGCTCATTAAGCATGGAAGAGGGAGGCAGAAGTCAGTGTCAGAATGAGGAGATCTGAGAAAGACCTGAAGGTGGAAGAAGGGACATGAGCTGAGGAAGGCAGGCAGCCTTGAGACGCTGGAAAAGGCACTAAAATAGATTCTTCTCTGGAGCCTCCAGAAAGGAATTGAGGCCTGCTGACACCTTAACTTTAGCCCAGGGAGACTCATTTTGGACTTCTGACCTCCAGGACTGTCAGATAATAAATCTGAGCTGTTTTAAGTCACTAAGTTTGTGGTAATTTGTTACAGAAAAGATAGAAACTAATACACAAGGCTTTTAAAACCTTCTCCCTAGGACCTTAGGGCTTCAGAGGCAATGTTCAGAGTCAGAGTGAAGGCAGTCCTGCTCCAACCTTTAGCACATTAGAATTTAATAGAAGGATGTGTAAGTTATTTTTTCAAAACATCACAGGTGCAGTAGAAAGCATCTGGGGTCAGACAGAGCCTGATGCAGTCAGTTTGCAGGCCAGCTTCAAGATTCTCCCACAATGCACTTAACCTCCCTGAGTCGTTTCAAGTGGAATCAAGAGGATGACTGCCTCACAGGGCTATCATGAGAATTAGATGGCCATGGGGATGACAGAGCCTGGCCCGGGGGAAGCAGTCAGTAAATGTTATCTGCCCTTCCTGCCTCTTTCCTTCTACGAAGTCTTCTCTAAGGATTAGACACAACCACAGAATTTCCGATCCCATCCCCACCCCTCCAAATATGGGAATCCAGAGGAGCAGAAGCCCACCTCCCTCAATCCACCCAAGAAGCTGTAGTCAGGCGGGACTCCACTCACTCATTCACTCAGGCATTCATCCGACAAATCCTTATCGCACGGCCAGGGCTGAATGGGGAAGCAAAAAGGACTGGTTTCTACCTTGGCGGGGTTTAGAGTCTAGTAGATTACACAGACATTAATCCAACAGTCAGGCAAACTCTTACACCATCCATCAGCGACAGTTGCAAGCCAGAGATGCAGAGATTACCAGTGACAGTGGACATGATCTAGCCAGGCAGTCAGACAAGGCTTTGCAGGAAAAAAAAAAAAAGTGAGCTGACAGCTGAAAGATGATTATGCGTTAACTAGATGACAGACAGAAGAGAACTCCAGGCAGAGGAATAAAACAACAAAAAAGCCCGGAGTGAGGCCTGAAGTAAAACCCCAGCAGGGTCAAGGGGCAGTGAAAACGGGGAAGCGGGGAAGGAAGGAAAAAAGAATGACTCTCAGGTCCAACTGGGTGGTGCTGGCATTGTCCCTGGAAACAGGAAACACTGGGAGAGGGTCAAGCTGGCAGTGGGGAAACCATAAGGTCAATTTTGGACGTGTGGAGTTCGGGGGAACTTTGGGACATCTAGGCAGAGCCATCACCTGGGAATCAGGGTACACAGCATATGTAAAAAGGTACCTCTGGGCCAGAGATAAAACCACGCAGACACGTGTGAGCAAACAGTGACTGAAGCAGGGGAGGGGGCTTGGGTGAGGATACCCACCAGAGACTGGAAGAAGGGGCGTCTGGTAAATATTTAATGCCCAAGAGCGGGAGGGTGACTGCAAAAGAGGCTGCAAGGAGCGGTCTGAGCAGCGCAGTGTCACATGATGGCAGCTAAGGGAGCAGAGTGTAGGCAGGAGGAACAAGGGGTGGACGCTTCAGACGCTGTCACTGCCAGGCTCTGCAGGATGCCACCTTACTGATGGGACCAGCTAGCTGGGGGGCAACGAAACTGGAGAGGCCTCTTGTCGGAGACGTGAGCCTACCAGATAATCTCCCAGAGGACCCTGGGAAGTGACCCAGGTATCAGAGGCTCAACTGCCAACAGCTTCCCAGGGAAAAAGAAACAGAAAAGCAGAGACCCAAAGTCCCTGCCACTGTATCCAATGACCGGGCCTCAGGATCTAGCTCAAACCAGAGGACAGAAAAGAGCGGATGCCAGCATGACCACATCCTCTGTCCGGAGGCTGGTTAAATATGTATGGCTGCAAAACGAGGGTGATACTGGAGATCCGACACGGGGCAGGGACTGCCCCTCTGACACAGGTGTCCGGCTGGACTGGGGCCTGCAGCGGCAGCTAGGGCTCAGCATGGGGCACGTCCACCCCCAGCACTGAATCCACTTACCTGGTAAGATCCCTGGACCCTGGACTTTGACCGTCTCCTTGTCCCGCTCGTCCGCCTGCTCCGAGTTCTCAACCACCTGATCCAACTCCTCACTCAGCTAAAGGCAGGAACAAAGAGCACAAAGCCGTCAGCTCCATCAGCTTGGCCTTTCTGGACTAAAATAAGAAAGCAGAGGCTGCTTCTCACTTAATTATCACCAAAAAAATAGAAGACCATATGTTGCAGGGCATGTGCATGCGTGCATGTGAAGTCGCTTGAGTCCTATCTGACTCTTTGCAACCCCAAGGACAAGTTCCTCTGTCCATGGGATTTGCCAGGCAAGAATACTGCACTAGGTTGCCAGGCCCTCGTCTAGGGGATCTTCCCGACCCAGGGATCGAACCGTGTCTCTTTACGTCTCCTGAATGGGCAGGTGCCACCAGGGAAGCCCATGATGCAGGGAATGTTATACCACCTCTACAGATGAACACAACGAAGCTCAGGAATTTCAAATAACTTCTTATATGTTAGTCTTCCAGGGCTGCCATAACAAAGCACCGCAAACTAGCTGGCTGAAAACAACAGGAATTTATCCCCTCATAGTTATGGAGGCTAACACGCTGAAGTCAAGGTGATGGCAGGGCTGGTTCCTTCTGAAGGCTGTGACGGAGAACCTCTTCCATGCCTCTCTTCTAGCTCCAGGTAATGCCAGCAATTCCCCTTGCTCCTTGGCTTGTAGATGCATCCACTCTCCACACTGTCTCCATCTTTACATGGAGACAGTGTCTGTGTCTCCACACGGTCATCCTTCTAGTAAGAATACCAAGCATGTTGATTTAGGGCCACTTTCCTCCAGTACAACCTCTTCTTAACTAAGTACATCTGCAATAACCCTCTTTCCAAATAAGGTCACTCTCTGAGGTGCTGGGGGTGAGGACGTCAACGTATCTTTTCAGGGAACACAATTCAACTCACAAGACTTTCCATGGCCACAGAGACAGGAGCCAAATCCAAGTTAGTCTAGTTCCAAAACCCACGCTCTTAATCACTTTCCGGAGGAGGAGGAAATGCAAGCTTAGCGTCTACTGAGACAGAAGATGGAACAGTGAAGTTGGCGTCAGAGCTAAAGTCCACCAACTCAGGCTGCAAATGCAGAACAAAGTGGGGAGGACAGGCCACCCCAGAGACAGGTGCTAACGAGCAGGCTCAGAGCAGGCAACCTCCACCTCACTGCCTCAGTGTTCTCACCTGTCAAATGGGGACAATGATACAGTGATAACCGACAAGGCTCCACAGTATCAAGGAGAAGAGCAAGAAACACCAAGACCAGTGTGTCTCACTCCAGGTAGCAGCCAGCAATCCCCCGGATTGGGAGGGTGGGGGAGGGAATAGATTTCCCCAGTGTTTTCTTAGGTTCACAATGTCAACACTCAAGGTTTCAAGATATTTTCTCTTTTTTAAAAATATTTTTTCTCATTAAAAAAAAATAAATTTACTTATGTATTTATTTCTGGCTATGCTGGGACTTCACTGCTGCTCAGGCTTTTTCTCTAGTTGAAGCAAGTGAGGGCTACTCTCTAGTCGTGGTGCGTGGGCTTCTCATCACAGTGGCTTTTCTTGTTCCAGATCACAGGCTCTAGGCACACGGGCTCAGTAGTTGCAGCGCATGAGCTTAGTTGCTCCGTGGCATGTGGGATCCTCCCGGACCAGGGATCGAACCTGTGTCTCCTGCATTGGCAGGTGGATTCTTAACCTCTGGACCACTAGGGAAGTCCCTCAAGACATTTTCATTAAAAATTCATCTCTATGAGACTTGAGCTAAAATAAAGTTCTCATGTACTTAATACTCTTCTGTCTCCTCCTCCACACCTGTCCTTTTAGAATCAGGGAAAACTTCTAGTTTAAAGCCTTCCAAGCCCAAAAGAAAAGGAAAACCAACACATGAAAGAGGGCTAGGAGCTTAAAGAAGATACCAGGAGACCCAGGCCCCCAGTGGGAACACAGACCAAGAGGACCCCAGGGCTCCCACTGGCCAAAGGGAAAGTCCTGGAAAGGCCCAGAGCTCTAGCATCCAAGCTTCACACAAGTTCAGCCTACAACCCTGCTGCTGCTTCTAAGTCACTTCAGTCATGTCTGACTCTGTATGACCCCGTAGATGGCAGCCCACCATGCTCCCCCGTCCCTGGGATTCTCCAGGCAAGAACACTGGAGTGGGTTGCCATTTCCTTCTCCAATGCATGAAAGTGAACAGTGAAAGTGAAGTTGCTCAGTCTTGTCCGACTCTTTGTGACCCCATGGACTGCAACCTACCAGGCTCCTCCGTCCATGGGATTTTCCAGGTAAGAGTACTGGAGTGGGGTGCCATTGCCTTCTCTGGCCTATAACCCTAACAGGCCCCTAACCCAGGTCCCCTCCTGACTACCTAAAGCCATAACAAACCCACCTCCTCGCCCGACCCTGGCCAAGTTCTCCAGCATGACGCCTGCAAGAAAGAGACAGGAGGCCCCCTTCTTCTGAAGGTGAGACAGGACCCTCAGAATGGGCCACTGAGGAAGGCAAGGGAAGGAATCCTTCCAGTGTCTCCCACCATGGGGCAACAGAAACTGAACCCACCCGTGGCCTTTTCCCTGCAAGCAGGATAACTGTCTCTGTTTTAGCAAACGTGTTAGGAGCCTTGCTTGAGAAGGGGACGGTAGCGTTTACGTGCAGATGATGAGGGACAGGGTCCTGTAAACCAGGACCCCAAAGCTTCCCAGAAGCAGGAGCTGCCCACACCCTGTTAACAAGAACTAACATCCACTGAGGGGCCACTACTGCAGGCACTGAGCTAAGCACCCTACATACCAACTCAGCCAATCCTCACAGCCCATGAGATAAGGACTACCACTACCTTCATTTTACAGAGAAACTGGAGGCTCAGAGAAGTGACTTGACAAAAGTCACACAAATGGCAAGAGGCAAGGCAAGGATAGGAACTCGGGCTTTTTGACTTAAAAGTCCTGGTATTTGGGGGTTCCCTGGTGGCTCGGTGGTGAAGTATATACCTGCCAATGCACAGGTACGCTCCCTGGTTGGAGAAGATTCCACATGCCAAGGAACAACTAAGCCTGTGCACCACGACGACTAGGCCTGTGCTCTAGAGCCCAGGAGCCGCAACTACTGAGCCCACATGGCCTAGAGCCTGTGCTCGGCAACAAGAGAAGCCCCCGAAATGAGAAGCCTGTGCATTGCAACAGACAGTAGCCCCCACTCACCGCAACTAGAGAAAGCACGCACAGCAACAAAGACCCAGCAGAGCCAAAAATTAATAAATCAAAAAAAATTTTAAGTCCTAGTATTTATCCATTATGCTCTATTCCCTATAAACCTGAAAACTTGCAGAGTCAGGAAAAGACACAACTCATTCCCCAGGATTCCCTCACTGCCTCGGGTACAGGATCTAGGGGCCACAAAATCCCTAGCACTGGCTAAAATCCAACAGGCTCCTTTGGGATAAAGGAAATGGTAGGAGAAACACAGAAATTTGTCCCAAAGTCAGATTCTAGCTCAGATCCTGCATTAAAAAATGGTAAACCGCAGGCAAATATATCACCTGTTTTCAACTTGGCTTCCCTTTCTACTATAGGGAGAAGCCATCTGCTTTACAGACTCCACACAGTATCATTTACAAAGGGTGAAATGTACATGAGTATTGATCAGTATTGCTCAAGGCAGCAGCCGGTCCCAAGAGAGGGACTGACAGAAACTTCAGACAAGTCTGGAAAGTCAGACTGCATGGAGCACGTGAGATTTGAGATTCCCTCCTTGTAAAACAAGGTAATCTTAACCAAAGGACTTGAAGAAGCAGTATGAGCACAAGCATAGCAGGAACACATTTTGAAACGGTGTTTCCAGCATGGTCAGAACCTAGGTGGGTGAGGAGATGATGACGGGATACAGCTGCTGGGCTGTCAGAGCTTGCTAAGAAGTCTGGACTGTTCTGAGCAGACTAGTGCCAGCACCAGGTGTATGTATAAAGGGATGTTCTGGAATCAAGGTAGTGAAGTGAAAGTCGCTCAGTCGTGTCCGACTCTTTGCAATCCCATGGACCATACAGTCCACGGAATTCTCCAGGCCAGAATACTGGAGTGGGTAGTCGTTCCCTCCTCCAGGGAATCTTCCCAACCCAGGGATCAAAGCCAGGTCTCCCACATTGCAGGAGGATTCTTTACCAGCCCAGGATCAAGGTAGGACCCTGAACAAATGTGCACAGCATGGAAGACACCAAACAGGGAGCGCTGATCAGGACAGACTCAGGGACACAAACCTGAGGATGGAGGATGTAAGCTGCCTGACTTGCCAAGGGAGGGGGGCACGGTGAGGGGCACGAGAGGGGACAGTACCGGAGAGGACCAGGGTTTGGGACCCTCGAGGAGGAATAGGACAGCTGGAGTCAGAAGGAGAACCTGGTCTGGGGGAAGAGCTGGAACCGCTCGTCGGTAGCTCAGGACAGGCAAAAACAAGAGACAAAGAACTGGAAAGGGAGAGTTACAGTCGTGGGAGGAGGTGAGGCAGGAGAGAGAAACAGAGCGGAACGAGAAGCAGCTCTGTGGGAGAAAGCACATTCTCAAAGCTTGCTGGCCATTCAGACGAGCAGGGATGATCGCTACCGCTAGCAGCTGAGGGGCCACGAGGCCCTGGGCGTGTAGGGGGGCTGCCGTCCAGCGCGCCTCTACTCCGGCCGGGGAGGAAGAAGGGCGCGGGTGCTTCCACTTGTTGCAAAGAACCCCACGGTCCTCGAGGCGACCCGGGGTGCTGCCCGGAGGGCCGCGCTGCCGCCCGGGTCCGGACGAGGCTTTTAATCCTTCACCGGCTGGTTACGGGTCGCGGTTCCGGGGCCCCAACGCTCTATCCTTCGGCCCAGCGACGGCCGCGTCCAGAGGAGGCTCCGCGCCCCGCTTCCTTCCTGCTCCGCCGCAGCTCGGCACGCGGGGGGACCCCTCCCCCGACCGCTCCTCGGCGGCGCGCTCTGCCCGCCCGGATGCCCCCCACCCCAGGGACCCCAGAAAACGCCCGGACCCCCGAGACCCGCTCCGCCTCGCGGCAAACTGTGCTGTCGCGCCCTCCCCGCCACTGCCGTGCGTGTACCTCCTGGTAGGATGTGGAGAGCTCCTGGCGGATCATGGCCGTGACCGGAGCTAAGGCACACCTGAGCGCGCTCTAGTTCGCGAGAGGCAGCTCTCCGAGAACGGCCGCCGCGGCCCCGAGGTTCGCCGACTCTCGGCGGCGACGCGAAACCTGTTCGGAGAGAGGAGCGGCTTCGGGACCAAGGCGGGGCCACACTCGGCCACGCGCCTCGTGCCCCACGGACGCCGGGGCCGCGAAAGGCTTGCTGGGAAATGTAGTTCTAGGCGGAGGGCAGTTCCCTTCAGTCGTGTCCGACTCTTTGCAACCCCATGGACCACAGCACGCCCGTCCTCCCTGTCCATCACCAACTGCCGGAGTTTACCCAAACTCATGTCCATTGAGTCGGTGATGCCATCCAGCCATCTCATCCTCTGTCGTCCCCTTCTCCTCCCGCCTTCAATCCTTCCCAGCATCAGGGTCTTTTCCAATGTGTCAGTTCTTCGCATCAGGTGGCCAAAGTATTGGAGCTTCAGCTTTAGCATCAGTCCTTCCGATGAATATTCAGGACTGATTTCCTTTAGGATGGACTGGTTGGACCTCCTTGCTGTCTAAGGGACTCTCAAGAGTCTTCTCCAACACCACAATTCAAAAGCATCACTTCTTCGGCACTCAGCTTTCTTTATAGTCCAACTTTCACATCCATACATGACTACTGGAAGAACCATAGCTTTGACTAGACGAACCTTTGTTGGCAAAGTAATGTCTCTACTTTTTAATAAAGCAGGTTGGTCATAACTTTTCTTCCAAGGAGCAAGCGTCTTTTAATTTCATGGCTGCAGTCACCATCTGCAGTGATTTTGGAGCCCCCCAAAATAAAGTCTGTCACTGTTTCCATTGATTCCCCATCTATTTGGCATGAAATGATGAAACCAGATGCAGGCGACCGAGGTCCGCTTTCCTGGGACAACAAAGCCTGCGGGTTACCCAGAGCCACTGGTTCACCAGCGCGTTAGACGCACGTGCTTTCCTCATCTCTTACTTCCTCTCTTTATTGGAGGGGGAAGGACGGAGAAGATGAATGGAAAGTGGAACAAGGGGGCCAACTCAGACGGGTAGGAGATCCTAATCTATAACTGCAAGAGGAAGCCTGGCCTGGTGGTTTATTACTGTTGTAAATACCTGCAGAGCAATTTGTTACGGAGCAAGTTCACGGCCATTACGCCTTTTATCCCACGAGGAACCCTGTAAGAAGGGCATTTTTCTTTCTGTTTTACAGATGAGGAAACTGAGGTACCTTGTTTCAGAAAGGATGGGGAGAAGGCCATAAACAAATGAAGATTATTTAACCCAGGAACAAGTGACAGAACCCAGTTCTTTCATTATTCCTGGGCCAGACCCATGGAGTCAGGACCTCTAGATTCTCATCCTGGCTCTCTGCCCCTCTCCCACAGGTCTGAGCTGTCCTCTGTTCGCCTTAGACTGCAACTGCTAAATGCTACCTGCTTCCTAGGTCCTTCTTTGAATCAAAGTAGGTCATGCAGCAAAACCCAAATGTGCTGTTTGCAGCAGCAAAAGCCTCCTGCCCTGAATGTGGTGGAAAATTGGGTGTTTGCCCTGTAGCCGGTGAGACTCACATCTTCCCCTCCTCCCACTGCCGGAACAGCTGTTCTGTGCGGTGCCCTGGGCTGCTCGGTGGTGCAGCGGATAGAGGGTGCCTATGCCTTGGTGAATGCTTGCTCTGTGTTCCGTGCAGCTGCAACTCTACAGACCCCGGCACGCAGGCCAGTCAGGGCCTCTTCCCTCCTCAGTGGCAACCACCGTAGCACCAGCCACATCAGAGCACCCTGAATCTCCAGTGTTCCTAGTGGGGGGCCTCCACCACCTCTTCTGACCACTCCACCCAAGCCTAGGCCCTCTCAGTTCAACTCAGTCGCTCCGTTGTGTCTGACTCTTTAAGACCCCATGGACTGCGGCATGCCGGGCTTCCCTGTCCATCGCCAACTCCCCTCTCACATCATCAAATGGGACAATATATATAGCACCTAACATAATGTAGGCAATCAGCAAATACGTGTTAGGTTTATGAATGGAACACTTATTCCAGCCATTTCATTTAACAGTTGCTTACCAAAAAAATA
Organism: Cervus canadensis; assembly: GCF_019320065.1. NCBI lineage: Eukaryota > Metazoa > Chordata > Mammalia > Artiodactyla > Cervidae > Cervus > Cervus canadensis. The sequence goes on from NC_057398.1 coordinate 9,376,862, forward strand.
GACAATAATAAACAACTCATTAAATGCCTTACTACATTACTACAAGGGGGGGGTTGATAGAACAAGTCATGAATTCATAGAAATGTATAAGTAGAAGGAACCAGAGAAGTCCAGTCCAGCCCTCATTTCTCTCTACTCTGTTGGTATATGACCAAACTGGAAAATGATGGGTTCCTGCATTTGAAGGAGAAACTGATTAATACAATATTTAAATATTTAATTATTATTTAAATATTAATGTTATTAAATATTTAATATTAATACAATGTTTAAATACAGTGTGGTCAGCACTGGGATATAGACATGAATAGGGTACTCCAAGGTCCTTGCTCTCTGGCTCTTCCATGCTAGAGTCGAGAAACAGACCATGCACATGTAAATGGAATTTTCTATACTTGGTGTCCCTGAGTCCTCTCCTCCTATTTCCACATGAACACATACCAATCAGGCTTTTATGTTCTCCATTCCACTGAAAGGGTGCTTATTACGGTCTGACCTTTGAGTTGTCAAATCAGATGGCCATTTTCCCACCCTCTTCTCTCTTGATCTATTGACTACACTGGCCGGGCTCATCCTCCCTTTCCTGTACACTCTCTTCCTCTGGCTTCAGGACACACATACTCCCATTTTGCCTCCCACCTCACTTGCTGCTCCTTCTCCAGATGCCTTTTTGCTGATTTCTCCTCATCCCCTCAACTCTACAGGGTGGCCTTCCTCAAGTTAAGTCTTTGATCTTTCTTCTCACTCCCGAGGGACTAATAAAGTGGTCTCTTGTAGTCTCATGGCTTGAATTACCACCTATACCCTGCGAATTCCTGTTATGGGTTGAATTGTGTTCCCCCAAAAGATGCGTGGAAGTCCTAACTCCTGGTATTCCAGAATGTAACCTTACTTGGAAATAGGATTGCGGCAGATGTCATTAGTTAAGATGAAGTCGTGCTAAGCAAGGCAATCCCTTCATCTATTATAACCCATGACCTTACAGGAAGATGGAAGAGGATATCAAGACACACACATCAGGAGAATGCCCAATGCAGTTGTAGTCCACGGTGAGCTGTAATTCACCTGCTGGTGCATGGTTCAGGAGGCCAGGCTCCATCCTTAGTCAGGCAATGGGTAGTATCCCGAGGATTGCCAGCCACCACCAGAGGCTAAGAAGAGGCAATTAAGGATTCTGTCTAGAGTCTTGGAGGGAGCATGACCTAGCTGACACCTTGATTTCAGACTTCTAGCCTCCAGAACCATGATAGGATACATTTCTGTTATTTTAAGCAACCAAGTCTGTGACATTTTGATATAGCAGCCTTAGGAACAGAGCACAATTCTAGTGTGAATTTTGTATTCCAAGTGAATTCAAATGCATATCTCCAGCCTCCAGCTCTCCCCCGAGCCCAGGCTCACCCGTCCGGGTGCCTAAGCAACTTCTCCACTGGATGTCCACCTGGCAACAGCAGAGCGTAGCTGTGACCAAACTGCCTGGTTCTAAGTCTTGGTTCTGCCACTTACTGAATAGGAACTTTATTTAATCTCTCTGTGCATCCATCACCTGCCATGAAAAATAGGAATATTACTACCTGCCCCTACAGTTCTGAAGGAGTCAGTGAGTCATCAGTTGTAAAGTACTTGGAATCCCACCTAGCACACTGTAAGGATATGGTGTATTAGTGTCAGTGTTTACTGCAAGCTTTAAGTGGAACTGTTGATCTTCCTATCCCAAACCCACTCCCCTCTCAGGCTTCCTCAATGTCATAAACTCCATCCTCCCATTTGCTTTGGTCAAACTCTGGAGTCATCCTTGGTTCTTCTCTTCCTCTTACACTCCACACCTAAATTAGCAAATCCTGCTGACTCTACTTTATTCAGAATCTGGCCCCTTTCCATCACCTCCATCATCACCATCGTGGTACAAACCACCAGCATTTCTCGTAGGTTATTTTCAGTCGCCTCCTAGCTGATCCTCTCTATTTCCACCCTGGCTACAACGATGGCCAATTCCCAACACAGCTGTCAGGGAGAGCCTGCTAGACAAAGGCAGATCACGTCACTCCCCTGCTTCGCTTCCTCCAAACCTAGAGTCCTGACAGGGACCTACCAGGCACTGTAGGATCTGTCCTGCAATGCCTACCTTGTCTGTTATTCACCCTCACCCTCTCTCTCCTCACCTTAACATGCTGAGCCTGGGAGACTTGCAGTGGCTGTTCCCTGCTCTGGGGCCGCTCTAATCCTGGGAGCTCGCTGACTCACTTCCTCACTGCCTTCAGGTCTTTCTCCCAGTATCTCCTTATCTATATCAGTATCACCTCCTCTGAGCACCCAGTTAAAACAGCAAACCCCATTGCCAGCTCATCCCCCTATGTGGCTTTAGTTTTTGCCCTAGTATGTACCACCTTCTGAGTTTCTTATATTGGGTTTGAAAAATTGAATATTTCCTGCTATATCAGTAAACAAGAATGCAAGGATGTCATAGCCATCAGCCATTCCAGCTCTCCCAATGAGCCAGTGAGCCCTAAGGGAACTCAGGAAGGAGAAGGCCTGCCATCTAGCAGCCATCACACTGCAGCCGCTTCCTACGGTAAACCCTCAGAAAAGAAAGCATAGGACGTGAAAATACCGCAACTGGCCCCAGATAGCTGAGGTGCATATGAAAGGGATGATTTCAGTGAGCCCAGATCTTCCATCTTCCCATACATAGAAAAGAGCTATATTCCTTAATTGGGTTATCTGGCTTTCTTCAATTAACAATCATCTTTTGATGTTCGGACTACCTGCCCTTTGTTGCAAAACTTCCACATAACCTGGCTCCTCCCCTCGCCTCTTCAAAGCAGCTCTCCCAGGGTCACTTGAGATGCTATCTCCTGGGCTGCAAGTCCTAAAGATTCCCACCGAATGAAACATAACTCTCAACTTTTAGGTTGTGAGTACTTTTCAGTCGACCGGAATTTTCTGTACCAGCGTCCAGAAAAACCCGTACGAACTTTTTAGCCGCCAATATTTTCACCCTCCTTGTACTGGTACTCCTTGAAGATGAGGTGTTTATGTGTTTGGCTCATTTCTATATCCCAGGGCCTCTGACAAGGATATGATTGGCGGTTGCTGGTACCCAGAGTAGTTGAATAAAGAAATGAACAAAGTAATTTCACATAGTGACCAGAGCTCTAAATAAAGGAAAAGAGAATACGGGAATAGCACACGAGTGACAGGGCGACTGTGGGAGGAGGCACTGGTCGTGGGGAGTCCAGAAAGGCCTCAAGATGGTAGATTCCTGTGAGTTGAGACCTGAGTGACAAGAAGGTCCTGACGACCTGCACCCCAGGCCCATGAGGACCTGTACCCCAGTATGGAGGCCCAGGCTGGGACCCAAACAGAAGGTGATGTCGCTGGAGGGGGCTGATGGAGGGGCCCTTAGGAGGCAGTCAGATGGTTGTAGGAAGGAAGCCGATTCTTACTCCATGTTGGAAACTGTTTCTTTGACTCGCTTTTCGTTGCTTTTGTTATTATAATTATGCTTACTGTCTTGCCTGGAGGACCCTGCCCACTCTGCCTGACTGTAAACTAAAGTGCCTTTGTTCAGCTCAGGGAGTAATGGTTTGTCCCCGCCCACCTGTGGATAGAAGAGGTGAACACACCCCTACCGAAGGCCGGCCATTCCCTTGGAGATGTTTTGCAAGACTGTAGACCCTTTCACTTTACTTCCCCACCGCCTCTCCCTCTCTGTTTTGCCTTTTGACTTTAGTTCCTCACTGCTTCTTTCTCTCTGACTCTACAAAAGAACCTGGCATCCAGACCCCAATAAGATGGTCATTTTGAGGCACTAGCCTGCCATCTTCTCGGTCTGCTGGCTCCCCGATTAAGGTCTCTTCCGCGCCTCAGCCCCTGGTCTCTCAGATTCATTGGCCTGTCGTGCGGTGAGCTGAGAGAGCTTGCACTTGGTAACAAGATGAGCGGGTAGAAGCCAGGTCGGTGGAGGCCGGGTTGGGCTGATCCTGGGCGTGTTTGCCCTCAGATCCCATCCTTGCCTCTCCTGCTCTGGGTTACAGGGACTGGTCCTGATGGTTGGCTTTCCACTGGGCTCAGTCCAGAGGAAGCTCTGCTGCAAGCCTGGAGCAGAGCTGAGAAAGAGAAGCCGGGGTTTTCTCTCCCTTGTGCTCTGCCCCAGCAGCTTCCCTTCCACAGCTCTAGCGCTGATGCCAGTGTTTTGTGTGTGTGTGTCTGTGTGTGTGTCTGTGTGTCTGTGTGTGTGTGTGTGGTTCTAGCTTCAGTCAGGTGACCCAGGCTCCTAAACTCTAAAACAGTCTCGGATGTTACCAGTCTTCCTGCTTAGCTAATCTCTGGGCTCCCCCAGGGTTGCTTCTTAGCCTCTTCCTTCACCTATGTAACCAACTCCCTACATTACAGCCACAAAGTAGTTTCTGTTTTCCTTGACGGTCACTGGCTGATTCGTTTGGGAAAACAAACATGGGTTCAAGTAGGGAAGAGCAATCAGGAGGATGCCTGGAGAAATCCAAGGGCATGTGAACATGCTAGTACATTATAGGCTCACACTCAGCGTCTCTGGGACGGGGAAGCTAGATCTGATTAGTAGAAATTATAGGGAGTTTCCTTGGGCCCAGAGCAGTTCCTAACAATACAATTGTAGGAAGAGAAAAGGGCTCAAGCAGAGATGCTGCATCCTGTATGCCAAGGAACAAGAGGCCTCAGGAAGGGGGTGATATTCTAAGGGCTTAGCAGGGCCTCTTCTAACCCGGAGACCTGGTGACATGGTGTGACACAGATATTGCACAGCTTACACAGATTTTCACACCTGTATCACTTTTAGTTTCAACACAGTCCTACCTAGGAGGTAGGCTGGTATGTTACTGATGTGGAAATTAAGATTCAGATGGTTTGTGGACAGGTCCTGTTTAGGTTGCTCTGTAACCAAAGCCCACTCTGTTGAAGAAGTGCAGGGCTGAGAACTTGGTAGAGTCACAGAGGGGAGGGATAGCCTGGTGGCTCTGGGACACAGGGCCCATGCTTGAATCTTGGCTCTTCCACCTACGGTGTGACACTGAGCAAGGCACGTAAGGTCTGTGCAGTTCAGTATCATCCTTTGTAAAATGCGTGATAACAACAGCTCTTCGTACAAAGAGTGGGATTCCCTCGTAGGTCAGTCGGTAAAGAATCTGCCTGCAATGCCGGAAACCCTGGTTTAATTCCTGGGTCTGGAAGATGCCCTGGAGAAGAAGATGGCAACCCACTCCAGTCTTCTTGCCTGAGAAATCCCATGGACAGAGGAGCTTCATAGAGTTACAGTGAGGATTAAATCAGCTAATAGACGTAAAAGTGCTTGGTACACAGCAAGCCCATCTTTGGTGGCCGGTTCTCCCAACCACAAAATGTTGGCATGCCCCAAGAACTCAGTCCTCGGTCCTGCCTCCTTTCCGTCTACATGCCCTTCCTGATGATCTCATCCATTCCGCGGCTTTAAATACAAACTAAATGCCAAGGGTTCCAAGGTTTCTCTCTCTAGCCTGAGCTCTCCCTCCAATTCCAGACTCATACAGCCAACTGTCTATTTGAGACTTCCACCTGGCTATCTAAGTGTTTTCAGAGTGAACACGCCTGATCTTGATCTTCACCCAAACCTGTTCCTCCTACCGTCTCTCCTTATCTCAGTAAGTGGCGACTCCATCCTTCTGCTGCCCAGGCCAAAAACCCTCGGGGTCATCCTTGGCTCCTCTCTGTCTCTCAGACCCCATGTCTCATCTGTCAGCAAATCCTGTGAGCCACACATGCAAAACAAATCCGTGATCCACCCACTTCTCATCACCTCCCTTGCTACGGACCGGGGCCAAATCACCATCATCTCTCACCTGGATTATAACAGAAGCTCCCACTTCTGTCTCTTCTCCACACAGGACAGCCAAAGTCATTCCATGAACATTTTAACTCATTCCTCTCTTCCATTCACTCAGCCTAAAAGCCAAAGTCATTAAAGAGAGAATAAGCTGTGAGGCCCCACAAGATCTGCCCCTTGCCTCCAGCCCCCGAGACCCCCATACCCTCCTGAACTCACCTCCTACCCTTCTTCCCCCTTTGCTGTTCCTCCAACAAGCAGGACACTCTCCTTCCTCAGCATTTCTGCTGTTTTCCCTTTGCAAGGATTGCTCCCCACACCTCCAGGCTGCCTCCCTCATTTCCCAAAATGTGTATGTGCGTTAGTTGCTCAGCTGTGTCCAACTCTTTGCGACCCCATGGACTGTAGCTTGCCAGGCTCCTCTGTCCATGGGATTCTCCAGGCAAGAATGCTGGAGTGGGTTGCCATTTCCTTCTCCAGGGGATCTTCCCCATCCAGGGATTGAACCTGGGTCTCTTGCATTGCAGGCGGATTCTTTACCATCTGAGCATATTTCCTCTAGACGTTTATACAGATACTGTCTTCCCTGGGGCTTTCCCCCTGTCAGCCTATTTAAAATTCCAATTCCCAATGCTCTCTATTCTGTTGCCCATTTCCCCCCCTCTCTAGCATTCATCACCACCTAACATGCTACTTTTGTCTATTTCACCCATAGAATGTAGGCTCTGTTGGGCGTGGATCTGCCTTCTTCAGTGACCTGGTAGGTGGAGACCCTCAAAAAGCATTTGCTGAATAAATCAACGAAGAAATAAATCCTTGCACAAATGTTAGCTATTATTATTTCGGGGTATGTCTTTGATGTGCCCAACCTTTGCAAAAATCCTTCGGAGATCCGAAATTTAAACACAACTGGGAAGAAAAAAAAAATCAGCCCAAACTAAAAATGAATTAAGAAAGTTGGGGTCCTAGGTTATAAATAACATCTTCCCAGGTGCTGGAATGCTGGGCTGGGTCAACTCTGTAATCTAAACACAAGGCACTGCTATGACACGTGCCACTCTTTGAAGAAATTTTCAGTCTGTAGCTTGTAGACCCCAGCATCCCAACTCCAAGTTTCCAGTCTCGGGGTCCGGGTGGCGGAGCGCGGGACGCCGCGCACGCGAGGCACGGAGTCCGGCTCCCAGGTCCCGGCTCCCGGGCCTCCAGGCGCTGGGCCGGCGCGCGCGGGGCGGGGCTCCGGGGCCGCGGGGCGGGCGCGCTCGGGCTCCGCCGCCCAGGCCGGCCCTGGCCCGGCTCGGCGCGCTCACCATGGCGGGCCCCGCGCCGGGGCGGCGGCTGGTCGCGCTCGCCCTGATCGTGGCGCTGGCTGCGGGACTCCCCGCAGCCGAGGCCGGGCAGGCGCCGCGTCCCGCCGAACGGGGTCCCCCGGTGCGGCTCTTCACGGAGGAGGAGCTGGCCCGCTACGGCGGGGAGGAGGTGAGCGCGGGCCCGGGAACTGGGCCGAGTCCGGCCAAGCTGAGACCCCAGCGAGGCCGCTGCGCCAGAGAGAGATCTCGGGGTGCGGGGGGGGGGGGCAGGCGCAGGCCTCGGGGGACGCCCCCTCCCGGAGTCCCGGCCCCGAGCGGGGCGCGAGGCCTGCCCGGCCCCTCTGTCCAGGCCTGATCGCCGCCTGGGGACACGGGGAGGTCCCCAGCCGTCGGGGCGCCCGGCTCCCCGCTTTTCGGGTCGGAACACCCACCCCGCGCTTCTCCCTCTCTCTTCCCTTGAGCTGTTGCCTTGAGACACATTTCTGATTCACAGTCAGTACAGGAAACGGAGAAACTTTTTTGTTTACAGTGTGAGCATCAGCTAGGGACAGACACATCTGCCTCCTCCGGGGGGTAGGGGCGGGTGGGGGCGGGTGGGAGAGAGGGCAGCAAGGCCTGCTCCCTGGGCTAGGCGGGCGTGGGGGCAGGCCCAGGGGTGCTCCAGGCTTTCCCTGCTCTCCTGTCTCCCGGCCTCCCTATCTCGGGACTCGTCAAACTGGCTTTTAGTGCCTGTGCTCTTGGGGCTGGACCAGAGCTGGGGGAGAAGGCAGAGGGGGAGGTCAGAGGTTAGAAACAGAGACATCCCACCCCTAGACACAGCCCCCGGTGGCGGGTCCCACCCCGAAGTGTCCCAGATACTGCTCACAGTCACCTGGCCGTTAGGGTTGGCGGGGCCCAGTGTGATGGCTGTGGAGCCTGGGAACAGGGTGGTCTCCAGGAGAAGGGCCATGGGGTCTGGAATTAGGTCAGGAGATGGGGAAGACTTAGGTGGGGAAATCAGGGAAGGATAAAGTTTCAGAGTAGATAGGAATCAACCTCCTGCTTTTATACTGTGAGCAAAAGGAGGCATGCCACCAGATAGTGGTAGAAGAAGGAAGGAACCTAATATTCTCTTGTTAAAACCCTCTGCTGTGGGCTCCCTAACCCGCAAGTCAAGTAGCCTTAGCGTGCCTAGGTTCCCAAGAGGGACTTAGAAACCTGGGCCCTAGGCACTGGTGCTAGTTTGGATATCACTGTACACAGAGGTTGGTTAGAAGCCTGAGTCACTGAGAACGCGAAAGGAGGGTGACAGAGATGTGGCAGCATGTTAAAGGACCCCCGTTTGGAGCAGCAGGGAACCAGGAAATCTGTGCAGGGAAGAGTTAGCATTGCAGGCCTGCCATCCTTAGATAGGCCCACTTGCAAGAGTGGCTCTTGGCTTGGTGTCTGGATTTCCAGGGTGTTCCGCACCTCCCTAACAGCTAAAGGGGGCTCAGTCTGGGCTCTTTGTACAAACTGTGTGTCCCTGTTAACAGTGCTGGGCAGAGAGGGCTTGCAAGGTGGGCCCACAGCAAAGACCTTGGGCTCTGAAGCTCTCCCGGGCTTCTCTGGGCAGAAATGTCATACATGTGTTGCTGCATTTTGTTGCGGGGGAAAGAATGTGCTCTGTTGACCCCCTCTTGGGAGGGCGAGAGCCTAAGAAAGCCCACAGGTGGATTCCTCTAGGCTCCTCCTGTGTCCCTTCCCCTTAAGATCCAGCTGTGTATCCTCGCTGCATTGCTGTAATAAACTAGCTCTGAGTCTGACTCTGCCAAATTCTCTGAGTCCTTCTAGTGAATCTCCAAATCTAGGGGTGATCCTAGGGACCCCCAGCACAGAACCCAAGGGCAGAAAGAGTTCTAAGTGGCGGTCATGTCCAGCAGCCATGCCTAGGCTACAAGAAAAAGACCCTTGTTTTTTTTTTTTTTATGCGGGTATCATTGATGGATGCTCAGCCATGGGAAGGAGAGAGGGAAGCTTGAGATGGAAGCAGGTTAAGGAAAAAATTGTTTCAGGGTGTGAAGCCCAGAGGATGTCTGTAGTAAGAGGGGAAAGAGGCAGTTCAGTGCAGCTGGGTTTAACCGCCTTGTGCTGAGGTTTGCCCTGGGTGGTTCTGGTTTATGCCTGTTGTCCTGGGATAATTATTAATAGCATCCCCTTTCACTCTCAGAAGTGTTAACTGTTTGTTAATGCTCATTAGAGCATTAGAGCTTTGAATCATATCTGGGTTTGAGTCCCTTTGAGCAAATAGCTAAAGTCTCAATTTTTCTTTTTTTTAATCTGTGATACTTGTTATCAGTCAGGGTTCCACCAGAAGCAGAACCGGTTAAAAAAATTTTATATCTATGTATGTGTGTGTATATATTGTATATATATATTGGCTGCACCACGTGGCATGCACGATCTTAGTGCCCCCTGCAGTGGAAGCTTGGATTCTTAACCACTGGACCACCAGGAAGTCCCTATGTGTGTAAATATGTGTGTGTGTGTATATATATATATATATACATTTTTTTTTTTTTAATTGCAAGAATTGGTTTATGTGATCATGCAGGCTGGCTAGGTAAGTCTAAAATGAGTAGGTCAGGCTGTCAGGAAGGGCTGGCGAGAAACCTCTGGGCAGGAACAGATGCTGCAGCCCACTGGTGGTATATTTCTTCCTTCTCAGGGAAACCTCAGAGGCTCTTAAGGCCTTTCAACTGATAGTATCAGGCTCACCTAGATTATCCAGAGTAATCTGTACACAAAGCCAGTTGTAGATATTAATCGAATCTACATAATACCTCTGTACAATACCTAGATAAGTGCTGAATAAGGATACTGTCACTGATCCAAATTGACACAAAAAACTGACTGTCATACTGGCTATAATAAGAGTTCCTACTCTCTGTGGGGGTTTTGTGAGAATTAAATGAGGTGGTTCTGTGCAAAGTGCTTAGCTGAGGCCTGGAGTAGTCTTAGCACATTAAACCTTAGGCAATCTTAGCTGGTATTAATATTATTTTTATTAGTTTATTATTAAAGATACAAATAAGAGGCAGTATAACAGACCCATAATCCTCTTATGCAGTTCAGAAATCAAAGAAAAGAAGCTTTGAAAAGTAGAAGGTTTTTTAAATATCATTTGACAGCAAAACCCCGCCTGATCTGAACACCTTTGGTAATGGAACAGTGTTGGAGCTATGCAAGTCTATTTATAGACTTTATTTATCCTACTTAGTGTGAATATTCACGTTTATGCTTTACTGTGAAATACTGATATCCTTGATGATGGGGTGCTTCCTCAGACCCCTTGTAGGTGTTCCTATGTGAGCCCTAAGACACCTTTCTAAAATCTGACAAATTCTGAATTCCCAAACACATCTGACCCCCAAGAGTCTCTGCTGTGGGATTGTGGACCTTGTGTAACAAGTTATCCTGAAGTACCTAGCGATGAGATCTCATTTGTATGAAAATCCTTTTGGATGAGAGCCAGGGCAGACCCTCCTGTCCCAGACTCTGCACTGTGATTTGTGCTGAGAGCTCGGACTCCCGGCAGGGAGCTGCACAGAAGCTTCGATGGATGCTTCAGATTGGAGACCACAAAACACAGGGGTCCCGGCTGCTGGTGTCTTTCACAGAACCTACTGTGTTCTGGGGGCTTCCCAAGTGCTGCTAGTGGTAAAAAAAACCGGCCTGCCAATTCAGGAAACGCAAGAGATGTGGGTTTGATACCTGGGTCAGGAAGATTCCCTGGAGGAGGGCATGCAACCCACTCCAGTATTCTTGCCTGGAGAATCCTCATGGACAGAGGAGCCTGGGGGGCTACAGTCCAAAGGGGCGCAAAGAGTGGGACATGACTAACGTGACTTAGCATGTTCGATTTTTCCAGATCCCACGTATATGTTAATATATACAGTATTTGTTTTTAATTTAAGGTTTCTCCAGAGTCCTTAACTGTCACTTAGGAACTACATTTTATTTTCTGTCCTTCCTTTTGAATACCCACAAATAGAGCAAAAAGTAAAATGTAGAACCCATGGTTACAGCTGCAAGGAAACGGCATTGCTTGTATATTTCTAGCACCATAGATGACTTTTTGAAGGACAAGCTGGTAAAACATAAAAAGTGATTGTGTTGTTCATCTGCTCAGGCCCCAGAATTCGATATATTGAAATAGGCCTCAAAGAAATAACTCATTAGATAGTAACTTGAAAGGTATTCATAATGCTGCCATTTATGGTGCTAAGGAATTGGAAACCATCCAGATAAGCCAAAATAGAAAAATAGTAAACAGGTACAGCATCACTAAAATAAGATAGAGCTGTTTAAGTGACAGCTATTTTGGTTATTTCAACACATGACAATGTTTGTATGAACCAATATTACCTATAAGAAGCAAAACATACAATAGATCATTTGCACTGATTACATCCATGTGTGGTGAAAATGAAAGGAAATTTGAACCAATTTAAGTAACTCCTTGAATATTCTTTTGAATTTTTATCTGTATAGAGCTGCTTCAGCTCCTGATTTTTCTTTAAAAGAAAGATATTGCCATAGACTTGTCATGAAGCTTCTTAGCTTTCCCCAGGTTTCGTGAGTGGGCACGATTCTGTAGGTAGGGTCATATGCTGGCTGGACTGGCTGACAGCGGCTGCTTTGTAACTTCACCCACCGCCCCCTGCACTGCCCATGATGGGAAGAGATTTTACTAACTTGAGCCAAAAGAGTAGGGTTCTCTGCTTCCTCCTCACACCTTCCCTCTTGCTTTCTAGGAAGATCAGCCCATCTACATGGCAGTCAAGGGGGTGGTGTTCGATGTCACTTCTGGAAAGGGTAAGTGGCTTGGTTTCATGGACCCTTACCTCTGGGGGTGGGGGTGTGGCGGCCAGAGTGGGTGCTCTAGGTGTGAGGGAGCAGAGGGAACACCGGGCAAGTCCTTTCCCTCCAGAGTGAATTTGTAATTTTTTTTTTTTTCTTTTTGGCTGTGCTGTGCGGCCTGCAAAATCTCAGTTCCCCATCCAGGGATCAAACCCTTGCTGGACTGCCCGGGAAGTCTCTGAGTTCACCGTCTTTGTCAGGGCTGTTCTTCAGCAGTGTTTTTCTAATAATATCACGCTCCTGCTCAAAAATCTTCTATGGCTCCCTGATGCCTATACAGTCAGAGTCAAACTGGATGATTTGCCTTAGTAAAAAACCCTTTACTTAGCAAAGGATTGAGATCATAGAACATTGTAGAACTTTTTAATGCCCTTCTGTGTTTTCCGTGATGAAAACTATAGCTGATATCGTGGAAGCTGTCTTGTAAGGGTTCGTTGTTTATTTGATACCAAACCAAAGATGTAGGGAAATAGACTTGGTTTCAGTGAGCATTTAGGCAGACAGGACATTCCTCTTGTTTACATTTTAGATATTTTTAAGAGATTGTTTTCATTCTGTATTTTTAAAAAAGTCACCTCTTGGCCCAGCATATATGACTTATTCATTATTCTGAACTGGGGGACTCAAGCAGATAGCTGGGGTGGCTTATTGGACTTCCCCTCCTCACTGCTGTCCCTCCCCTCAGGCCAGTCTTTCCAGGATTCGGGGGGTGGGGGTGGTCTTGGAAGCCCCCCCCACCCGCTCCTAGCTGCTGTAGGCACACCCATTCATATCCTCTTCCATCCTCCCCACTGCAGAGTTTTATGGACGAGGAGCCCCCTACAACGCCTTGACCGGGAAGGACTCCACCAGAGGGGTGGCCAAGATGTCCCTGGACCCTGCAGACCTCACCTATGACACTGTGAGCCAGATTTTGAGCCTCTGTCAGAGTGCCCCACCTCCTTGGCCATGGCCTTCCCCCAACACACACACACCCCTGGGCAATAGCAAAGCTTCCTAACTAGTTTGTTTACATTCCAGTCCACTCCGTGTGATAGCCAGTTGTTTTCTTAAAGTAGAGATCTCACTGTTAAAGCTCAAAAGTCCTCCATGGCTCCCCACTGGCTACAGAGTCAAGGCCAGACTCCCGGGCACTTGTGATCAAGCTCAGTGATCCTCACAGTCTGGCCCCCGCCTGCCTTGGCAGGGCCGTCCCCCTTACAGTCTGCCCTGCCACCCCCAGCCCCTGGGTGCTTTGCTCTTTGTCTCTGAGACCCACTTCCCAAGCCACTCCTGGTCGCTCAGGGAATGAAGCAGAGGCTCCCCTGTGCTCATATTTCTGTGAAGGAGACCACAGCCTTTACAAAGACCATTTCAGGGTCATCCTAGTCATCCCGACAGAAAGGCTGGCATTCACTCCCGTGTTGCTCAGATGAGCCAGACCTGAGCAACAACGTTATAGAAGCAAATTAAGAAATTACAGAGCGGGGAGGGTGTGCAGATCTATAATGGGGGGAGGGTAGAGAGTGGTGGGAGTCACTGGGGGGAGGAGGTGGCTGCAGACCGCACACGGCGGCCCCCCTGCACCGCCTGGGAGCTCTCTGGACCCTTTCATTCCCATGTCAATCAAACCCCACAACCTGATGTGGCCCCTGCTTCCCCCATCTCCTCCCCCTGCAACACTCATGAGCACACAGGGTGGCCTCTTAAAAAGTCAGCTGTCCGTGATTTGATTTTCGAGAGATTTTTTTTTTTCTCTTGCCTGAAGGATATGGGGAGAAGAAGGCAGGGAGGAGGTATGAGAGGCCGGGGCCAAGTCCAGTTCATTCATTCCCAACCCTGGGTTTCTCGGGCTTTTCTCCCCAAGACGGGCCTCACGGCTGAGGAGCTGGAATCCCTGGACGACGTCTTCACCAGAGTGTACAAAGCCAAGTACCCGATTGTCGGCTACACGGCCCGAAGAATCCTCAATGAGGATGGCAGCCCCAACCTGGACTTCAAGCCTGAAGACCAGCCCCACTTTGACATAAAGGATGAGTTCTGATCGGCAGGAGCTTGGCCCTGGGAAGGCGAGGCGGGGAGACCCTCCAACACAAGATCTTCTGCAAAACAGGCAGTCAGAGCTCCGGGTCACCACCGGCTCTGAATAAAGCACACGTTTCACCTGGAATGCTGAATGGCTTTCATCGCCCTGGGTCAAGTGTTCTGTTCACCCAGGTGCCCTGCCTGCACGCCAGCCACGGAGGTCATGGGGGCCGAAGGGAGACGCCTCCTAGGTGTCAGCGGGGGCTTCGTGGGCAGTGGAATTACAGGTGGCCTTCTTCTTTATATTGTTCTATACTTGTCAGATTTTCTCCTGTGGCCGTGTGTACTTAAAGCACCAAAATAAACTTCCTGTTTTCACGAAAGGAGAATTCTTCCCCGCAGGGCATTTCTTTGAGCCTCATTAGCACCACTTGTCTCTGCTGGTCTGCTTTCTGTCTCTCTGGCGAGCGAAGGGGCCAGGTGGCAGAGGCACCCATGAGATGTGGCAGAAAGGGGGTGCATTAGGTAGAAGGGTGGAGAAGGGGAAGCTGAAACTGTTGTCGCTCATTCCTGTCCAACTCTGCAACTGCATGGACTTAGCCCACCAGGCTCCTCTGTCCATGGGATATTCCAGGCAAGAACGCTGGAGTGGATTGCCATGCCCTTCTCCAGGGGATCTTCCCAACCCAAGGATCGAACCCAGGTCTCCCACATTGCAGGAGTATACTTTATCATCTGAGCCACCAGGGAACAAGCCACAAGGGAGAAGGAGAAAGGGAGCTCTTAAAGGGCCTGGCTCTTCACCACAACCAGGAGAACGAAGATGTGAACTGGCCTCAGCTCCACCTGCAGCTGGAAAGTGGTGAGGAGGGCGGGGTTTCCATGTGGGCAAGGGCCTGGCCTGGAGGTCATTCCAACGTCGGTGAAGAACACGCAACACACGAGACTCAGCTCAGATTTCATAAGGAAAATCTCTTGAGGGCAGGATTTTTCCCTTAAGGGACTTTAGGCAGTGTCTGGAGCTGTTTTGAAATGTTTGGTTGTTACAACTGTAGGATGCTATTGGTATCTAGTGTGTGGGGATGTTTTTAAACGTCCTACAATGCACAGGACAATGCCCAGAACAAAGAATTATCTGGTCCAAAATGCCAGTTGTGCCAAGGTTGAGAAATCCTGCGTTAGACTCATCCTGGAAATTTTATAGCAGAGACTAATTTCTTTGACACAAAACTTTGTCTTTTATTAAAACAAATAGCACTTACCCCACAAGAAAGAATTTTATACTAAGCAGAAGACTCTCCTAGGGTGACCGTTGAAGATGCTGATTCCTGTGTCCCACCCCCAAGGCTTAGCGTTTACTATTTCAGGGACACAGCCTGGGAACTGCATTTGTAATGAGCTCCCTTAGAGACTGTGAAACACTTGGGCCCAGATGGACTTTCAGGAGCACTACCTCACCAGTCACCTCAGGGAGGACTCAGCCCCATCCTTACTAAGATCCAGGATTGACCTTGGCTTTACTCTTTGTGTCCAGACTAATGGTGGACTCCTGGGTCCCACGCAAGAAGCTGGGAGCTTGCTGGCCATCCAAGGGGAGTGGGTCTAGAACTTATCAGACAGAAGACTCTTTGGCCTGGAATTCAGGAAGTTGTTCATGTTGGTGGTCTGTACTGGGACATTTTGCCCTGAAACAGATGATGTGTGAATGAATAATGATGGTTACAAGTCCTTGGGGACCCCCGAGAGATAACTTTCCTTTAATTACATGCCACCCACTGCCTGCATCACCAAGCAATGGAAGGGCCAGGATTCCATTCCTTAGAGCCCCATCTCTGCAGGGTGAGTGAGGTCTCCAAGCCCAGTCCCCAGGGACTTTTCAGAACTCTTGTTTCCCCCACTTCTCTCCTCCCCTCGCCTCCATCACAGCACAGGTTCCCTTCAGGGGAACCCCACTGCTGGGGCAATTCTGCCTCATTTCCCTGCTCTGCACTTCAAAGACCGCCTCCACCCCAGCAAGGATCTTCTCTGAATAAGACTGTCTCTTATTACCAGATTCCAAGTAAGCCTCTGTCAGGGCTGAGCACACAGAAATCTGGGCACCCCAGACGGGCTCCACTGCGGTTGGGTGGGAGGGGGTGCAGCTGGGGGAGGGGGTGCAGCCTGGCCTGGGGATTTGCATCACTGGCGTCTGTAGGACACACACATTCCTGAAGCCCAAAGCCTGCTGCCCCATTTATCCCTTCTCCCGCATTTGCTTGTCATGTCATCTTCACTTTAAGGGTTTATATCCTCTTAACAAGACTCAGCCAGGATGCATCTCTGCCAAGAAGCCTTCCCTTCTGGGGTCCAGTAGAGCTTAGCGCACACCTTGTAACTGCCAGGTTTTTAAAAATATTTTTATGGTACTTATTTGGCTGCACCAAGTCTTAGCTGTGGGCATGCAGGATCTTTGATCTTTGTTGCGGCACTAAGGATCCTTCAGTTGTGGTATGTGGCATCTAGTTCCCCGATACGAGATTGAACCTGCACCCCCCCCACCGCCCTGCCCACCCCCCATGCATTGGGAACTCAGGGTCTTAGTCTTCCACTGGACCACCAGGGAAACCCTGTAATTGCCTTTTGATGAGGTTGTCTCCTCCAAACATGAAAGCAGACACTCATCTAGGGTGGCTAAACTTGCCAAACTTTCTGGGTTTTACAGTGAAACTCTCACATCCCAGGAAACCCCTCAGTCCTAAGCGGACCTGAGGGATAGAGCTGCACCAGCCTCCGAGTCGAGGACCCCTCCCATCGGAGGACCCCGGGTCTAGTGGGGAGGTCACGCATCATCCTGGAACGAAGCAGGAGGAAAGGAGCCATGACCTATACCCACGAGTGTGAAAGTGAAAAGTGTTAGTTGCTCAGTCATGCCTGACTCTTTGTGACCCTCTGGACTGTAGCCCACCAGGCTCCTCTGTCCATGGGATTCTCCAGGCAAGAATACTGGAGTGGGTTGCCATGCCCTTCTCCGGGGGAATCTTCCCAACCCAGGGGCTGAACCTGGGTCTCCCGTATTGCTGGCGGATTCTTTATTGTCTGAGCCACCAGGGAAGCCCTAGGAGAACTGAAGGTAAAGGTGATGGGAGAGTGGGTGGAGGCTGGGTTCTTAAGCATACAGGTTCAAGTTCAACCTCTCAGAGGGGACGCTCAGTTCCTGGCCTATGCTAGGTGTTGTAATTCGTGAAGTCCTTCCCCAAATCTAAGTTCCTCCAGCGAGCTGCAGCCCCTCCACAGTCCCCCAGGGGGAGCACAGTCAGGCCCTCCTCCCTCCGTGTGTTCCCGGCTGCCAGGCCTCCCCTGCAGCTGGTGCAGAGCCAGCTCCTGGCCCATAACCGGGATGAAGAGGCTTAAAACTGTAAAGGCCGGAAGCAAGGCGCTGGAGCAGGGAATCTCGTTCTCCATTTGGAAGACCACTAAGTATAGAATGTCCCATAACGGAGATGAGTGGAACTGGCGGAGGGGTCTGCCCAGCAAGCCAGCTCCCAGAGGTGGGGTCATGCAGAGGGCACCCTGCCCTCGTCCCAGCCTGGACAGATGACCCCCAGACTCAGACACCCCGTGTCCTTCAGGCTTCTGCTCACCACCTCATAAGCTTCTGGAGAAAAACCAAGGGTCTGAATAAAGCAGCCTCACCCTCTACACTGACTTCCTTCAAAAGTCCACTCCTCAAAGCCCCAGGCTCTGGCAAGCATGGCCTGCTGGGGCTCTGTCAGCAGAGAGAGGCTTCTGGGGGACAGCGGCTCCCAGGCCTCACACGGGCCTGAAGCTGCACAGGCGAGCAGGCTGCCCCACGGCCGGTGGGGAAGCCGTCCAGGCAGAGGTTGGTCCTGCTGGCCTCCGTCCGGGGCAGCGGAGGTAGGCACTGCCTTGAGGCTGCGGTGTGCTGCTCCCCTCTTATGCTTCATTTCACTGTCAGCCCAGCATATGTGGTGTCAGCTCACAGTGCAGACTCAGCCCTTTCCCCTCGGCTCTTGGCCAGGCAAGCTGCTCCGAGACATTCCCGACAGCAAGTGCAAGGACTTAACATCTGGGGAGCAGCCCTCCACCAGCAGGGCTGAAACCAGTAGACCAATCCTACCTGCTGAGAGCCATTCTTCAAGGGTCCTAGGAGATGCTGAGCCCCAGCCATGCACGGCCGGAATCCACTCCATAATACATTCTTTTTTTTTTTCTGCCGCACTGTGAAGCATTCTGGATCTTTAGTTCCCTGACCAGGGATCAAACCCACGCTTCCACTGTCACAAGTCCAGTCTTAACCACTGGACCGCTATGGAAGTCCTCCATAATGCATTCTTGAACAGTCTGATCCCATGGATCATTTCTAAAACATGGGTCCCTGCACACAAGCCCCTGCTCTGTTTTTGCTTTTGGGGGAGAACCCTGGTTAAGACAAAATTTACTTCCTAAGATGTTAACACAATCCCCTTATGCCAAATTTAGGTTTACTAACTACATCTGACTGTTGTATAGCACTTTACAGTTTATGAACCTCTCATTCCAGTGACCGTGGCTTACAACTCACTCCAAAACTTAGTGGCACGAACCGGCTATTTCTGGTGCTCAGAGATTGTGTGTGAGGAACTCTGACAGTGCGCAGTGGGCTACAGGGCCGTGGTGAGCCTGGCTGCTGGCAGGAGCTCCAGTCTTGTCCACGCGTAACTTCTCACAGCGCGGTGGCCGGGTTGTGCCTCCTTTTATTACCCAGCCTCAGCACCAGGCAGTGTGACTTCTACTTGCCGAGGCAGACACAGAGTTCCACCCTGGCTCCCGGGGCAACGGGCCATTTTGGGAAAATACAATCTGCGATCATTCCTCCCACGTGATCTCATTAGATTCTCAGAGATGAGATGGTGTCTTGCCTTTTGGTTTGCAGCACTTAGCTTGGTGCCTGGCAAGCACGTAAGTTACATTGTGGAGTAAATCATCTTGTGGAGAGATAGGGTTTAGCATCAGACTGACCTGGTTTGAATCCTGGTTTCATGACTTCCTACCTGTATGATCCTGGAGGAGTTATTCAGCTTCTCTGAGCCTCAGTTTCCTAACCTTTAAAATGGGGGGGTGGGGTGGGGTCAAAATACCCATTTCACAAGGCTGGTGCTAGGATTAGGCTCGGTTGTATATGTGCATGAGGTGTGCACGTATGTGAGAGTGGACTCCTGACCCTGGGTGGTGTCACTTTTTTGCCCTGTGTCCATCCCCTTCTACCCCCACCTTAAGGATGGATGGCTTCTTGGACTTTCCAGAAGGATCATGGACCAAGGTGAGAGAAACCTTTCATTGTGTGTCTGGGGTTTTGGGCACAGGCTGGGGTTGAGGAAGTCAGGGTGACCAGCTATGGCACTTTCTGTCTCTCTCTCTCTCCCCCTTCCCGGGACACTAGTGCTCAGCCCAGAACTATGAGCAGTAACCCAGCTCCACTGATGGAATCTGCCTCCAAGAGCTCAGACTCTGTGGTTCCCCGGAAGCCCTGGAGATTCTCCCAGAGTCCCAAGGGCAATGGGCAGTCGTGCCCCTGCCCACCCCCTCCCGCCAGGGCATTGTGTGGACTGCAGGCTTGCTGCCAGAGGCCTGGTATCAGGTGTGCCTGGGGGTACCTGCTGTGGTGCAGCTGTCCCACCCCACCGCCACCTGATGCTCTGGGTCTGGCCCAGCTTCCACCCTCGCCCACACTGCAGAAGTTACGTGACTTCAGTTCTCAAAGGTGCCTCACTCACAGTCTCCCCTGGCCCCTTGCCCATGCTGGTCCCTCTGTCTGGAATGCTCTTACCCTTTGTCCACATTGCCTGCAAAGCCTTATCCTGGCTGAGATGTCCTCTCATCAAGGACGTTTTCCTGGATCCCTCTCTGCCAAGATGGTACCCATGGTACCCTGTGGAAGCATTTGTGTTTAATTTGTCCATCTCTCCACCAGGCTGAGATGCACTCACCCTGTTCTCAGCTCTCTCCCCGACCTGGCCCACCACGCAGCACCTTCTGCGTTTGATGAAATGAACGGGTGAGTGAATGGATTGGTGTTCCCACACCTGGGGCACCCCTCCCCTTGGCATGCCCCTCCCCCGGGGATGTAGATCTGAATCCCAGACCCCCTCCTGGGGCCTCACGACAGCTCATGCCTCCCATCAAGGTCTCCAGAACCCACTGGACATCACTGGGGTCCCTCCTCGACCCACCACGCCTGCGCCTGTCCACAGGCTTGTCACGTGGGAACATGTAAAAATAGTAAGTGGTTCCCCTGGCAACCACCGCAGCAGATGGAAGCCAGAGTGGACAGTCTCAGAAAGCCTGAGGGTGGAGGGCGGAAGCCGTGCCCTGAGTGTTGGTGTCCAGTGTGGGCCGGGCAGGGCCCATCCAAGCTGCCCCTCCTCTCAGGGCTTCCTGGAGACCACCCGCTCTGATGCCCAAAGGGAAGAAAAGCATAAAGGGGCTGCCCCTCTGCCCAGACTATCCCCCCAGTCAGTCCCCAGGTGGCTGCCCCGTCCCTGCCCCGTGGGTCACTAGGGGTCCTCCATCAGCCACCCCCCAACCCCGTCCAGGCCCTCACATTGGAGGCTGCCAGCAGGAGACCCGTCCTGCTGCCAGAGGCCTAGGATCACACATGCCCATCGCATGCTGAGCTCGCCCCAGGCCTCACCCGCACTGTTTGGGTCTCTGTCCAGGTCTCCAAAGCCCACCCTCCAGCCAGGCCCACGACTCTGTTCCTGCCAACCCTCCTCCCAGCTCAGTCTAGACCCTGCCTGTGAATGAGACTTGTGGACTACTGGTATGTGTTACAGGTTCAGGGTGCTGAGCCCCGGGGCTTCACCCAGAGGGAAGCCAGAGGAGCCAGGCCACCTGCGGGAGCTCCCAGCCTGATCATGGCCGCTGCAAACCACTCCAAAGACAGGAGAGGCTAACGATGGTCGTGGGGCCAGTGATGCCCCCCTGGAGGTCAGCTAAGCGGTGCTCGGCTGCTTGGGTTCATCACCCCCAAATCCTGGTGCTGCTGCCCAGGGCTCTGAGGTAAGGATTCGACCTGGGCAGTGAGCAGTCTCTCATTATCGGATCTCTGAGCTACCCCTGTTGACTCCTTGCCTAAGCCTTCCGCCTTATTTTCCCAAATAGCCATGACCCTCCTCCTGACCATCAGCCGTAACCCTCTCTCTGATCTGTATCACTCCACACTCTCACCATTCCCACAGGGCATAGGCAGTTTCCTTTCCACAGTTTATTAGTGACACTGGACTTCACACATCCATCTACCAACCAACAGTTCAATTCAGTTCAGTTCAGTTGCTCAATTGTGTCCGACTTTTTGTGTCCCCATGGACCACAGCACACCAGGCCTCCCTGTCCATCACCAGCTCCTGGAGCTTACTCAAACTCATGTCCATCGAGTCGGTGATGCCATCCAACCATCTCATCCTCTGTTGTCCCCTTCTCCTCCCGCCTTCGATCTTTCCCAGCACCAGGGTCTTTTCCAAGGAGTCGGTTCTTCACATCAGGTGGCCAAACACTCGCCTGCTATGTGTCCAGTGCTGTGCTGGGCCTGGGGATAGGCTGGGCGTGGGATGAGGTGAAGGGAAGGAGCCAGGAAAACAGAGGCAAGACCCTGCTCTTACAGGTCCCCCAGGAGGAGAGCGGTGGGCTCAGTTGCAAAGAGGACCAGGAATGCGTGATCTTCCGGGACCCTAGCCACAGCGCCCTGAACAGGACAGGCTGGGGCATGAGGTTGTGCAGAGGTGGTGGAGTTTTATGCGCCAGTTCTGGCCCAACCGGCCACCATTGCATGGGATGGTAGTGTCCCCTGGTGGTTAATTCATGGAACTCTCCAGCAGCTGTTTTGTAAAGCCCTGAGGATTAAGCTCCCCTCAAGAACATCTATTTTTGGTTCCCAATTTTTCCACAATGAAATGCTAACAGGAGTAGCCAGAGGGCTTCCCAAAGGGCTCAGAAGCTGCCTGCTGAAGCCCCACATTCTCCAACTGTCTGCTCCCCGGGGGTCAGAGCTGTCTTTCATTCCCAGGTCCAGTCTCTCCCTTCCATTCAGTTTGACTAAAGGGCCCTGGGGCAGCGGCCACATGTCCACTTTGCCGAGTGTGAGCCCGGCCTCAGAGGGAAGACCGTGTGCACATTCAGAGTGACGTGTTGGAAAGAACACTGGATCCGGGATCAGGAGGCTTGGATGCTCGCCCCACGTCAGTCGCTAACTGGTGATGAGATAATCAAGACAATAATAGCTACCTTTATTCAGTATTTACTGAGTCAGGTGTCGCACCAAGAGCTTTACATACATTGCTGACTGGTCCGTACAACAAACCTCTGAGGTTGTGATTATTATTATTTCCATTTTACAGGTCAATAAATCAAGGCACAGAGAAGTTAAGTAACTTCCCCAAGCTCGCAGGGTGTGTGGCAGAGTCAGGACTTAAGCTCCTGGTAGGATCCACCAATTGGTCTTTTTATTTTATTTACTTTTTTTAAAACCAATATTTTTGATGTGGGCCATTTTTAAAGTCTTTATTGGATTTGTAATAATACTGCTTCTGTTTTATGTCCTGGTTTTTTTTGGCCATGAGGCATGTGGGATCTTAGCTCCCTGACCAGGGATTGAACCTGCACCCCTGCATGGGAAGGTGAAGTTTTAACTTCAGGACCAGCAGGGAAGTCCCCAGAGTGGTGTTCTTAAATGTCCCCCAGGTAGTTGTGCTGTGGAGCCGTCTTCGGAATCGATGGGGTCCCATCAGTTCTAACATTCAAGGAGTCCAATGCCTTTGGAGGGTCAGGAGGTGAGGCAGTGATGTGGAAGAAGCCTAGGTTAGGTCTTCATCCCCGTGGGCGTACAGGTGTACCACAAGCCTGGCAGAAATGCCGCAGAGGGCAGGACCGTCCTCGGCCCGCCATCCTATCAATCTGGAAATGGTTTGTGGGAGAGGAGAGGAACTGTCTTTCACGACATTCTTCTCGGAATTGGCTATGCCACCCACACCGCTAATTCATAGATCTGTCATCCATCAGTTTATCACAGTTCATCTAGAACTATTTGATATTGTGAAGTCGAGTCATTTGACAGACACTTACAGAGACCTACTACGTGCCAGGCACTGGGCTAGATCCTGAGTCTGCAGAGGTGAAGGGCTGGCATGACCCTCCTCCTGCTGTCTAGAGGAGGAGACTGGCAACACACCTCAAAAAACAGAACTCCTCCGTGACAGGTGCTCCGAAGGGGATGGAGAACAGTAGGGTGGCAGAGGGACCCAATTAGATGGAACAGGCTGGGGAGGCTTCTACGAGGAGGTGATGTTTAAATGGACTCCAGAAGAAGGCTTTTAGCCCATACCTCCTATTGGTAGGGGCTTCCCTGAGAGCTCAGTTGGTAAAGAATCGGCCTCCAGTGCATGAGACCCCAGTTCGATCCCTGGGTCGGGAAGATCCACTGGAGAAGGGATAGGATACCCACTTCAGTATTCTTGGGCTTCCCTTGTGGCTCAACTGGTAAAGAATCTGCCTGCAATGCAGGAGACCTGGGTTCAATCCCTGGGTTGGGAAGATCCCCTGGAGAAGGGAAAGGCTCCCCACTTCAGTATTCTGGCCTGGAGAATTCCATGGACAGTATAGTCCTTGGGGTTGCAAAGAATCAGACATGACTGAGTGACTTTCACTTTCTGTTGATAGAGGAGTCTCACCGTGTTTCCTGTGTAATGAGCAATTTAAATGTGGAGGATTCTCTCCCAGGACAGGGGTGGGCACTTCCCCCACATCGGCCAAGATGTCCCTTCAGAGATGGAAATGCTGAGATTCCTTTTAATACAGGATCTCAAACCAGGGGACTGTTTGGGGGTGGGGTGGTAATGGGTCCAGGGACAGACAGTTCAGAAGCAGAAAAGTATCCCCCACCGTGGTCAAGGCCATGAGATTGGCTGACTTGGTTCTGACACTCAAGGGGCATGACCCGCAATCCAGCCTGCAGGGAGGGAGCTTGTGGTTTCAGTGTGAGCATCTGTGTGGTGTGTACCTACATGTGTATTTGTGTATCTGTGTGTGTATCTGTCTCTGTGTGTGTACACAGCTCTGTGTGTGGTGTGTATCTGTGTTTGTGGTGAGTGTATATGTGTGTGTGTATCCGTGTGTCTGTGTATGTGTACATCTGTGTGTGTGACGTGTGTGCCTGTGTGTACCTGTCTGTATCTGTGTGTATGTATATATCTCTGTGTATAGTGTGTGCATATCAGTGTGTGTAGTGTGTGTGTGTATCTATGTATGTATCTGTGTGGTATGTGTATATGTGCATATCTGTGTATATCTGTGTATATCTACATGTGTAGCTGTGTGCATGTATATCTGTGCGTGTATCTATGTGTGTGGTGTGTGTGTATCTGCATATCTGTGTATATCTCTCTGTGTGTGAATATCTGTGTGTGTATGTGTGGAGCTGTGTGCATGTATATCTATGTGTGTATCTCTGTGTGGTGTGTGTACATGTGCCTATCTGTGTATATCTCTGTGTATATCTCCATGTGTAGCTGTGTGCATGTATATCTATGCGTGTATCTATGTGTGGCTTGCGTGTATATCGATGTGCGCGCACACACACGTGCAGGAGAACAGCTTTCCCCTCTCGGAGCGCTGGTCTCTCTGCCCACCTTCTGAGGCGCGGGGGCTGGGACTGGCACGCAGCTTCTGGCTCTGGCGGCGGCTCGCGATTCGCCTCTCTGCCGCTAAGAGGCGCTGGAGGGAGCCCGGCTCGCCTCGCTCCGCGTCCTGCCCGCGAGCCGCGCGGCTGCCCCGCCTTCTCTCCGCTGGAGCCTGGCTCCCCCGCCCCCACCCCCCCACCAACCCCGCCGCCGCGGCGAGTCCGGGCGGCAGGACCAGCGTCGTCGCCCTGCCCGCCACCCCAGAGAAGGCCCACCAGCCGGCCCGCCCCCACCTCAGACGTCTGGGCCCAACCCTGCCCGGGCACCCCTGCTCCTGGGTTCTAACGATTCCCCACGCTGCCCTCCCTGGCCTCGGCCCCGGGCGGCGGTGCTTCCCGCGGCCGCCACCTCCCTGACACACGGTTAGGGTCTCCTCACTGGGTTCAGGTGGCCCAGCCCCGGTCCTGGCCTCTGGGGGCCTTTCGGGCCATGGAGCGCGGGGCCTTGGAGAGATCAAAAGCAGGTCGGGCCGGCTTGTCCCGGAGAGGTCCCCGGGTCAGTTCTCAGCGCCTCCCTGCGAGGACCTCCACGTGTCAGGGAGGAAGGACAGGGAGAAGGCCACTCCAGCCTCTCGCACACCCACCCCATCCCACCCCCCTGCCGGCTGGCCTGTTCCGCCCACAAAGCGCTCTGGGGGCCGGGCTCCTCCCGAAGGTCCCCGTGCCCTCCACCTGGGTGGGAGGACCATCGCAGGACAGAGGCACAGGGTGGCCACCGGCCCCACGCGGTCACCCACCCCTGCGGCTGACCCGTAGGGCTGGCCAGCCAGCAACTGTGTCCGGGCCAGGTAGAGACCCATCTGTTCCTGCCTTAGAAAATTCCAGAAACTGAGGGCACCGCGGGGAGCACTCCAGAGATAAGCTCCAAGTGTGAGGGAACCGAGGTGGAAGCTGGGCAGAGGGGGGACGGGGGCAGGACACTCCGATGCCTGTGGGGGAGGGACAGAGACTGGCTCCTGCGATCCTGGGCCTTTCTGTTTCCTTTTCTAGGAAAGCCTATCTTTCCCAGAAAACCTCTTTTGCTGCAGTTACTTGGCTGAATCTTTGTTTCTCACTCCCAGAAAAACCCAGGAGGTGGAATCTAAGGGGAAGGGAAGAGGAATTTCCCTGGGGGTCCAGTGGCTAAGACTCCACACTCCTCACACAGCGGGTCTGGGTTCAATCCCTGGTTGGGATTGAGTCTCACATACTGCAACTAAAACTCACTCACACGGAAATGAATGTCAAATGTCCTGCGAGCTGCAACAAAGACCCAGAGCAGCCAAACAAATAAGTAAAAATAAATACTAAAAAAGACAAGACACCCAACATGTGCAGAGGACCTCTATGTGACAGGCACCGCACTGGGGGCCTGGTCTCACGTATGACACCTGAGGTCTGGTTAGCTGATGGCTCAGAGGGGAGGACAGTCTCAGAAGAAAGGGTGGCCCAGAGTCAGACGCCAGAACCTCACAGAACGGCTGGGACCGGTGGCAGGACGCTGGGCCACAGGCAGGAGCAGCTGTCTACCCTCGTATATTTTCTCCTTTGGTCTAGCTTTTCCGGTTTTGAAGCCAGGAGAAATATAACTCTGTGGACAGAAAGACCAGGCGGTGTGGCATCAGGCTTCTGAGAGAATAGGGACGTCTGGGCACTCTGCTCCCACCAGGCCTGGAACCTTTGCCGCTAGAAGTACAGGCAGCGGTATAACTAGAACCTGACCAAAGCTTGTCTGAAAGTGAAAGTCGCTCAGTCATGTCTGACTCTTTGTGACCTCATGGACTATACAGTCCACGGAATTCTCCAGGCCAGAATACTGGAGTGGGGAGCCTTTCCCTTCTCCAGGGGATCTTCCTAACCCAGGGATCGAACCCAGGTCTCTTGCATTGCAGGCGGATTTTTTACCAACTGAGCTATCAGGGAAGCAAGCTTGTCTAATGTTCATCTTTCCTCTCTCTGTAAAGCCCATCACAGCCCTCTTATGCTTAGGAACACCTGCTGACACTTCAGCAGCATCCTTGAGAAATCATCAACAGAAAAGCACAAAAACTCTAAAAACATGACACTGATGAGACACTAAAAGAATACTTGTTTCCAGTATGGGGGTTGAAATGAGAAGGCAGAGCCTTCCCAGCCTGTGACGTCATCTGGAAATGTCTCCATCAGGTGGTTCCAATTTTCACCACTTTGCATGTGTTCGTGAAGAACCATGAAAGAGCCCTGAGTATTGATTTTGAGGGAAACACGTTTTAGAGAATAGGTGAATTTGCAAATGATCTATCTATAAGTAGTGAGGGTTCTGTTGGTCCAGCGAGGTGCAGGATCTCTTGGTGACCTTCAGTGGAAGTTGGACGGGAGTGGTGGGAGGCACAGAGGGTACAGACTGAGGGTGAGGATGCAGCCCTGGGGGGTTGGGAGAGCAGCGTGGGCCGGGGCCCACGGAGGGCAGGTACCCTGGGCCTGGGCTGTGGCTTCCGGCCTCCACTCGGCACCTAAGTCACCTTAGGTGAAGCCTGAACTTCTGCGCCTGCGCACGGTGGCTCAGTATTCAGAATTGGTTTCCCTGCAGGAATCACCTTTGCTGGCCTGCTCCCCAGCCTGGGTCATGGAGGCCCACTTCACACCTGATTAGACAAAGTGGTGGCTTTGTGGGGCCAGGCCCAGGCCCTCACCCCAGCCCCCAGACACCCCAACAAGCCTCCCTCCTCAGGGCTTTGGGCTGTAAGAACAGGTGGGCCCTGAAATGGAGGGGTCTTCAAGGCTGGTCCCAGGTGGAGGGCCAGGACAGTGCACTGGGCAGGCGGTGGAGACGTCTGTCTTGTGTGAGGTGGGGTAAGGGCCAGGGCTGGTGTTTTCAGAGGGGAAGGGGGGCAGGTATCTGGGGGTGGGCAGGTGGACAGGCCAGGGAAGGGGTGTTCTGCAGCCACCAGCTCCCTTCCACTGTCATGGACATCCTCCCAGGCCACAGGCCCGGTGGCTCTGCAGAAAATGCCCGGTTTTCAAAGAGGAAGCTATGCGGTCAGGCCCATGGTAGGCCAGAAGCTGAGCTCTCAGAGCTGGTTTCGTGGGGACCCGCACCTCCCACCTGGAGCCGACACATGATGAAACACGCACGCCTGCCTCAGACACTCTGGGTGGCCGCGTCCCCCAGGTCCCACTGAAGCCGGGGTGGGTGTGAGCAGAGGTGTGCAGGCACCGGGTGGGGCCCAGGAGATACCGATAAACACGCCATCTTGTTCTCTGTGGGGACGAAGCTCATCTTGCGCACGTATATTTTTCCACAGGGCACATCCCAGCCCTTGTGTGCTCAGGCCACCCGTCTGCCCTGCCCCTTGCTCGCCACTTGACACGAACAGGGTGGAGGCCTGACCAGCCAGTTCAGGAAGAGTTCACGCTTGAACCTGCTCACTCCTGGGAGCTCTGAGTCCAGGCTCCAAGGAGCACGTGGGTCCCGGCCAGGCCTTGCTGGGGAGTGGCCTCAGGTGGCTCCAGGGGCCAAGGGGATGAGCGGGATGTGAGGGTTGGAGGATCTCGGAGCCAAGCTTAGGTTCTGAGACGAGCTTTGCACTCCAGGTGTGAGAGTCAGGCCTGTCCCACAGACCCCTGGGCCCCAGCTGGGCCTCGGCGGGAGGCTCAGGCTCCCGACCACCTCTCAGGTTGGGGGCAGTGGGGTGGCCCTTCTGGGAAGCCCTTGTCACTGGGTTACTGCAGCTCCAGGGGGTTGAGGGGGTCTCAGGGGTGGGAGTTCTTACTCAGAACCTCTCAGGAAACTCCTTGATTTCATCTCTCTTGGAGTTCATGTCACTGCTTCTTTTCAGAGGGTTTAATGTTTACAAACCATGACCAACCTAGACAGCATATTAATAAGTAGAGACATTACTCTGCCAACAAAGGTCCTCATAGTCAAAGCTATGGTTTTTCCAGTAGTCATGTATGGGTGTGAGAGTTGGACTATAAAGAAAGCTGAGTGCCGAAGGACTGATGCTTTTGAACTGTGGTGTTGGAGAAGACTCTTGAGAGTCTCTTGGACTGCAAGGAGATCCAACCAGTCCATGCTAAAGGAGATCAGTCCTGAATATTCACTGGAAGGAGTGATGCCGAAGCTGAAACTCCAATATTTTGGCCACCTGATGTGAAGAACTGACTCATTGGAAAAGACCCTGATGCTGGGAAACATTGAAGACGGGAGGAGAAGGGGATGACAGAGGATGAGATGGTTGGATGGCATCACTGACTAGAAGGATGTCAGTTTGAGCAAGCTCCACGAGTTGGTGATGGACAGGGAAGCCTGGCATGCTGCAGTCCGTGGAGTCTCAAACAGTTGGACACGACTGAACTGAACTAAATGTTTACAAGCTTGAAACCAAGTATTCAGTAAAATTGTTCAGTAAAAAATAACTCTCATTGATGACTCTTATTTCTTCTTATCCTTCCTCAGCAATGAGAGTGATCCAGCTAAATGGATCCATTCCTTCCTCCTGCCTCCTTCTCTCCTTCCGTACCAGGGCTGAGTACAAGCCGGTTCCTCCCCCAACTGATGCCTTGGCTTTGGGTCCCCTCTGACTGTGCCTCCCACTCACCCCAACCAAACCCCCCAGCTCAGGGGACACCTGGGAGAAGTGTCTCCCCTCACCCCGGGCACCAAGCCCAGGCTGCCTGGTGTCCTCCTCCTGGCTGAGGAGTGTGACCCCGCTGGCTTCAGGGGTCTCCCTTCCCCCCCCACACCGAGGCCTCCCATGGGAGGACTTTCTGTTGCCTCCCGGGGTCTCCGCCCTGCCTTCACTCCAGCAGCCACTCACCGAGGTGCGTGACTGCATGCCCAGAGGAGCCTGGTTTTGCTTTTGTGGGATTTCTCTTTTGGACTTGCTTCTGCACTGGTGTGTGTTTGCACCCTCTACACACTCCCCAGCAGACTGGGAGCTCCCCCACCCAAGGGCAGAATCCTTTCTCTCCTTCCTTCCTCTGGACCTTAGGGCTCCAGGTAGCATTTCTAGGGGAGAAGAATCCCAAAGCTGTCCCTTCCTCCTTGTCACCCTCCCCTGCAGCCTGGCCCACCCAGGGAGGTCACCCCAGATGGGTTTCTGGGACTCTGGTGGGCAGAGAGGTGGGTTTCGTTGAACCAGAGCAGGCAAGGCTTCCCCGAGGCAGGGAGCCCCCAACCAGGAGGGCTCTGGGGTGGTGTTTAAACTCATGCGATGTGAGCCACGTGTTCCTGGCAGGTGGCCCCAGGGCCTGGGGAACAAGGGGAGGCCTGGGTGGGGTGGGGGAGGCCAGACCCAGCCTCACGGCAGTCTGTGTAGGCCCTCTGGTTTTAATGGGCTTGCATTTGAAGAACATGCTTCTGCAGTCTCAAAACTTGGCAAACCTTCCGCCTATCCTAAGCCCACAGCTCTCCTCTGTTCAAATGACCTTCGAGGTCCTCAACCAGGGCTGTGGGCCGGAGGCAGGTGCCCACAGTGGCCACGTCACAGCGTGACTGCAGCCCTGAGCCTACCGCATGCGGTCAGCTGGAGAAGGCAGTGCCCAGGGAGCCCAGAGCTGCGTGGACAGTGTCCCGAGTGCCAGATCAGAATGGTGAGCAGACGTGGATCAGGCTTCCCCGGCCCTCAGACACTGGGGTGTTGGGGGGCCCCAGGAGCACCACATACACCAAGAAGTGCTTCTTTCTGAGGGAAAGAGCCCTTGCTGAGGAGTCCAAGGGTATGGGCTCCAGTCCCACTCAGCAGCCTGGGACCCTGGGGCCCCAGGTAAGTGACTCAGCCCCCTCACCTGTGCAGATGGAAGTGGCGCCTTTGAATCTTCTTTCTTGTGGGGTTTCCTGTGGATCTCAGGGTGTTTTGAACATTGTCTGGTGTTCACATACAAGGTGCTTCTGTGGCTCTGGGCGCTGTCCCCAGGTGAGAATGAAGGCTAGGGGTGTCCTGGGACGTTAAGGTCACCCCCACCCCGGGTTGGTATTCCTGAGCTGAGTTTGACAGTAACCGGGGAGTCGCCAGCTCAGTCGTGGGCAGGGGTTTATTTGGGAGGTCACAGCCAGACCTACCATGCTTGTTACAGTGTGGGTTTCAGGGCTTTTGTCGGGAAGGGAGTGGGTGTCCCTGGCCACCCTGAGGGGCTTTGGGAACAGCGGGGGTTTTCTGTTGGGCATAATGCTGGGTCTTCCAGAGTCAGCCCCAGGACATGGATCCCTTTATCTCCACCCTCCAACCTGCGGTGCTAACCCACCTTCCTGTCCTAATCCAGGGTGGGTATGAGACCCAGCCTCCATCCCAGGGGAGGTGGGGCAGGACGTGGGCTGCCTGGCCAGCACTGTCAGCTGAGCCAGAGGCTGGAAATGGTGGGGGGAAGCGTGGACACTGGAGAGGTGGTGGGGTGGGAAAGACGCGGGTGTGGGACCAGGAGCCGCACGGGGCAGTTTGAGTAGCTGCCGAAGGAATGCAAGATAACAGGTCTGCAGCCCAGAAAGGGAGCTGCGGACGTGCAAGTCCCTCTGTAGCCTGTTCCTCTCCCCGTGCTAGCCCACATCCTCACCTGTCCACTCAGAGAAGGCCTGTCAACCTTACATAGAACCAGGGAAGCAGGAGAGCAGAGAGTCCCAAGCTGCATGTGTCCCCAGGGCTGCCTGGACCGTCAGACGTCTTGGAAACTTTTCTGTGTTACAGAGGTCATTGGTGCTTGCAGGAAAAAACCATGCAAGGGATAAACAAATACACGAAGAAAAGGAAGCTTTTCCTCCCTGCCTGCCAAAGTCTCCTGGCCCCCTTTGAAGCTAGGTCCAATAAAATAATTCCTAACTTGGCAAAGCCAAGTACATGCATTGACCTGTCTATATTCCTGTGGGTGTGTCCGTTGACATGTCCTTCTGTGTGATGGTCCCCAGTTCTAACTCCAAGCATGTGTCACAACAAACTTGGACCAAGGTTTTCCACACATGTGGGCATCAAGGGCTGAAGTAACCCAAAGCAACAGGCCATCTCAGCCAGTTCTCTTCAGTGTGGGCTGCATATTTGGTTCTACAAATTTGTGCTTGCTGCCGAGTTTGCTTTCAAGATATGCCTAGTTCTGGTGACATGAAGTCCACTTGGGAATAACCGAGCCCAAACCAATCAGTGGAGTTGGGTGGATGACCTGAACCCAGAGGTGTTTTTTGAGGGGGGAAGGGATTAGCAGAGTAGTTGGAGAGGAGACTCAGCAGCATGAAATGATTTGAAAGTCAAAAGGCCAAACTCTCCCCAGGTGTCTCTGCCCCTACCAGATACCTCCTCCTCAGAGTCAGCAAGAACCAGCGTAGAGCCAGCTCTGGGCTTCCCAGGTGGTTCTAGTGGTAAAGAATCTGCCTGCAATGCAGGAGACATGGGTTCGATCCCTGGGTCAGGAAGATCCCCTGGAGAAGGAAGTGGCAACCCACTGCAGTATTCTTGCCTGGAGAATCCCAGGGACAGAGGAGCCTGTTGGGCTACAGTCCACGGGGTTGCAAAAGAGTTGGATGTGACTTAGCAACTAAGCACCAACAACAGAGCCAGTTTTGCACAGACTGTGTGACCTCAGGGGAGACGCTGGGCTGCTCCCCACCCTCCCTTCCAGCTCTGTGCTCCGGAGGCTGGCCTAGAGCTGCACTGGTGGGCTCCCTCACCCTCTGGCTTTAGCTGGACGAGAGGAGAGTGT
This sequence comes from Cervus canadensis, assembly GCF_019320065.1. Taxonomy (NCBI): domain Eukaryota; kingdom Metazoa; phylum Chordata; class Mammalia; order Artiodactyla; family Cervidae; genus Cervus; species Cervus canadensis. The sequence continues at coordinate 9,409,242 of NC_057398.1, forward strand.
GGCCTGGATGCCCTCCCTGCTGGACTGGGATTTGGCAGTGGCAGATGTCTCTCCAGAGGCTCCCGGCTCCTCGTGGGCAGCCGTCTCCTCCGGTCACAGCACATACCAGATCCCAGAGGTCTAGGGCGGCAACATCCCCCTGCTTTGCAGGCTCTGGGTGCCCACCAGCCCTTGTGGGTCTCCCAACTCTGCTCACATTTCTGTACATTGTCTTTTCATCAGCCCCTTTCCTTCAGCCCCTGTTGTGCATGTGTCTTCTGCCCCTGAACTGCCTGCAACATCACTGAACCCTCTGAGCTTGTTTCCCCATCCTTATGTTGGGGACCATGACGATATCTGCCTCTAGAAGCTAGAAGAGATGAGGAAACAGATTCTGTCCTAGAGCGACGCGAAGGAGCGCTGCTCTGTTAACACCTTGGGTTTAGCCCAGACACACTGATTTTGGAGATCTGACCTCCAGGCTGTAAGATGATAAACTTCTGTTGTTTTAAGCCACTACATTTGCTGTCATTTGTTACAGCGGCCATAGGATACTGCTACATGGGTCCATGCCCCAGATAAGCAGTGACTGTAATAAATTCTGGGCTCTTCCCCAGCTCCAGCTGAACATTCCAGGAGCAGCTGCTCAGGGGCAACCTGACCGTGACCTCCCAGCACCTCAGTGTCTTCATTTTGGCCTAGGAGGCCCATGTATTTTTTTTCCGCCTGGGTGAAATGCTGACAACAAATTATGTCTCAAGGGTTTCAGACTCCAGTGTTATCATGAGCCTGAGTAACATGGCAACTGGCCTGAGTTAGTGGGATGGTGTGAAGCAGTGGGGAGTGGGGGGGCCTGTGGCAAACTGGAGAACTCACACCTTGCTTAAAGACAGCAACTTTAGGACTTCCTCAGCTTCCCTGGTGGCTCAGATGATAAAATGTCTGCCTGCAATGCGGGAGACCTGGGTTCGATCCCTGGGTTGAGAAGATCCCCTGGAGAAGGAAATGGCAACCCACTCCAGTACTTTTGCCTGGAAAATTCTATGGATGGAGGAGCCTGGTAGGCTACAGTCCATAGGGTCGCAAAGAGTCGGACATGACTGAGCGACTTCACTTTCACGTTAGGACCTCCCTGGTGGTCCAGTGGTTGAGAATCCACCTGACAATGGAGTGGACATGGGTTCAACCCCTGGTCAGGGAAGACCCGCAAGGCTGCTGGGCCTGCGCACCACAACTACTGAGGCCACACTTTAGAGCCTGAGAGTTTCAACGACTGAGGTCTGCTCGCTCTAGAGCCCACACAGCAAAATTAGAGAAAACCCACACACAACAACAAAGACCCAGCATGGCCAGATAATTAATTTTAAAAAAGATACCCACTTTAAGTGACAGTAAGAGCAATAAATCCAGCCAAACAAAATCAACATCTTATCTGTCCATGTGGCTTATGGACTAGGACTTTGGGATCCCATATTCACCTTCTAGTTTCATGGTGAATCCAAGGGGAGGTGCTCCACAGGGTAGGGAAAGGCCCTGAATGTGATGAAGGTGATCCCTGGCTGCCCCTTGGAGTCACCCTTCCCCCACCCTGGACCTCTAACCACATCTAGCCTCTGTTTCCTAAAAGGGGATTTTGATACAGAGCCTGGTGAGAGCCACTGGGCCTGCTGGCTCGCGGGCATCGCCTCACCTCCATCATCCTTCCCCACCCACACAAAACTCTCACAGTGCCCCCTGGAGAAGTCGTCCCATTAGCCCTGGGCACAACCTCGCTCCTTCCTCTCCAACATGGGGGGACCTTGTGTGGAATAGCCAAAAGTCTACTACTGTTGGGTCAAACTAACCAATCCAAACCACAGGTTGTGGAATAGGAGACACAGGAAAGAGGGGCACTGTCCCCCCAAAATGACTAGAACAAAGATGTCCTAGTAGAGGTCATGAGTTCTGGAGTCAGACAGACCTGGATGAGACCCCGCTTCACCACATACCAGCTGTGTGGCTTCAGGAAACATATTTGACCACTCTGAGCCTGAGTTGTCACATCTTTAAAATTGGAGTATCATTAATAACACCTCTTTGCATTGTTGCTGTGAGAATTAAAACAAATAATGTGAGGGGTGGTGCCTGGCCTATAGGAGGGACTCCGCTCAGACTCCGGACCCGGATGACTTGGGTTAGAATTCCCTTTAGTGGTTGTGTGACCTTGGCAAGTTACTTCATGTCCTGTGCGGAGTTCTCATCTCTCACATGGGCTCACTGCAGTTCTCATAGGGCTGTTGGGAGGATGAGGTCAAGGACTTGAGACCTTGCCTGGACTTTGTAAGGCCTGCGTGGGTCCATGAATTATTTACTAGGTGTGTTCTGACACTGGTGGGTGTGTGTCTCCCGTACCTGGTGGGCCCTGGCGTGTGTTTCTGGGATGTGAAGTGGAAAGAAGTCAGAGCCTGTTTCCTGGTTGGCAGGAGAGGCTGACCACATTCTACCTACACCTGTCTGTCTAGTTACTTCCCCCAATCCTCACCCCACCTCCAAATCTTCCACCCTCTTCATCTCCTGCCCCCCAGCTGCTGTCCATGACTTCCCCCAGACACCTCTCTGGTAGCCCCCAAGCTAGGGGGTTGCAGGGCCACTGGGCTCCGTGGTGTGCCTGGGAGGGGCCTGGGGCTGCCTTCTGAGTAGCGCCGTTGTCACCGGAGAAGGCGGGCATGGCACTGCCCTCGCTCCAACGCGTGTGCACATGCCAGGCAGTCTTGGATGAATCATGTCCACACTGTGCTATTACTAGGCTTGTAACAGAGGCCCTGTGTGCTGGCTTGTTGTATAGTGTTTCTTTCCATTCCATGATTCAGAAAACATCAGTCACTCAGCCATGTGATTCCCTCATCTTCCGCCAAGGAATTGAGCACAGAGGTTTGCTGGGAAACCCTCAAAGGACAGGGGAGGGCAGCGGTGGTTGCCAGAAAGGGGACTGAGCTGAGAGAACTGGAGACTGGAACTGCTGAGACCGTCATCAGGAAAAGAGCATCAGGGGACTCAGGAGTGATGAGGCCAGAGACCTGCCCACAAGAGCAGCTGCTGGTAGATGAAGGGCCCTTACTCGGCTATACACTACCCCAGCCCCAGGGGAAAAAAAAAAAAAAGATTCTTTGGCCTGATTATAAATGTAAGGCTTGTTTATGCAAAAATTCTGATCAGCACAGAAAGCTGTAAAAAAGAAAGGACATACCTCTCACAGGTTGCCACCAGACACAGTTTCTAATTCGTTGAGACATTTGGCACGTGTCTTTGTGCTTGAAACTGCCAGGTTCCAGCCCTCCAAGCTACTGGCCAGCCGGGGTCTGATCCAGGCTCCTGCCCCGTCCTGGGACACTGAGCTCCAAATGCACTGGGAGATGGGCCAGGTCTGGGCTCTGGCATCTGGGTTCTAGTCCCAACTGAGTTGTGTGCCCTTAGGCAAATCACTCTGAGTCCTATTTGTTACAAATGGAATAATAGGGACTTCCCAGATGGCCCACTGGTTAAGACTCCACGCTCCCAAGGCAGGAGGGGTGGGTGGGGGGTGGTTGCTGGTTTCAATCCCTGGTCAGGGAACTGAGACCCCACACACCACAACTAAGACCCAGGAAAGTGAAAAAGTGAAAGTTGGTGTGTTGTGTCTGACTCTTTGTGATCCCATGGACTCTACTGTCCATGGAATTCTCCAGGCCAGAATACTGGAGTGGGTAGCCTTTCCCTTCTCCAGGGGATCTTCCCAACCCTGGGATTGAACCCAGGTCTCCCACATTGCAGGCAGATTCTAGACCCAGGGGAGCCAAGTAAATAAATAAGACAAATATTTTAAAAGATAGGATAAGACTTGGGCTGGTTTGTCCAGAGGATGAAACGTACGCTGCTGCTGCTGCTAAGTCACTTCAGTCGTATCTGACTCTGTGCAACCCCATAGATGGCAGCCCACCAGGCTCCCCCATCCCTGGGACTCTCCAGGCAAGAACACCGGAATGGGTTGCCATTTCCTTCTCCAATACATGAAAGTGAAAAGTGAAAGTGAAGTCGCTCAGTCGTGTCCGACTCTTCTCGACCCCATGGACTGCAGCCTACCAGGCTCCTCCGTCCATGGGATTTTCCAGGCAAGAGTACTGGAGTGGGTTGCCATTGCCTTCTCTGATGAAATGTACGAGGGGATACGAAAACTGTAAACCCACAGAACCTCTTCAAATGGAAGGGAAGGGCCTGCATGATGCCCCTTCTCTTGGTGAGGCTCCTTAATCCCAGGGGCAGCCTTGAACCAGCTCTCCTGCTCCATAGCAGAAACTGGTCTGCCCATGTTGACCAAAGGCCTAAACCCCACCCTGGACTGGCTCAGAGCAGGCAGGCCTCAGTTTGGGACCCCCAGTCACGACAGTACCGCCTCTGAACACCAGTTGAGCACCAGAGCGGGCAGGCACCTGGTTCAGAAAGCTTCAAAACCTTGTTGTGTCGCCAGCTTCACACCCAGGTAACTCTCTTCCCTTATCTCCCTCACAGATGCTCACTGTCACCCCAGCTGGGCCCATTCTCAGAGCCACTGCTGCTCAGAACCCTTGTTTGATTTCGGGGACCTTTGTGAATGCCCCCAATGTGTTGTATCGATTTACACTGTGGTGAATTGTAGTAAATCTTTGTGTTCTTATGGAGGGACAGTAACGACAATATTAGACCATTAGATCGGCTATTTCCAAACTACTTTTTTTTTTTTAAAGATGTTCATTTATTTATTTGGCTGTGCTGGGTCTTCCTTCGTTGCTATACTTGGGCCTTCTCTAGTTGCAGTGAGCAGGGCCACACTTCCTCGCTGTGTGCGGGCTTCTCGTTGCGGTGACTTCTCTTGTTTCGGAGAGCAGGCTCAGTGGTTAGGGCACACGAGCTTAGCTCTTCCGCAGAATAAGGGATCTTCTGGGCCAGGGATTGAACTCAGGTCCCTTGCACTACAGGGAGGATTCTTCACCATGGGCCCACCAGGGAAGCCCCTCCAAACCACTTCTTACGTTCACCTCTGTAACACACTAAAAAGGCTTAGGTTATTGGGATTATCACCATTCTCATCTCACAGAATTGAGCTCAAGGAGGCTCAGGGGACACGTGTCTCTGAATAACACAGTATTTCCTTGTGACTCTGTTTCCCCAGGCTTCTGCCTCCCTGTCTCCCTGGAGCCAAACCAGCGCTGACCCTGTCCCTCCTGGTTCACACCCGTCTAGTCCAGAGGCAGGAAGCCCCGGGGCCAGCGAGGCCCTCTCCACATGGTTCCCCAGAGCAGGGCCCAGCGCAGACTGCTACAGCCAGTCAACCCCACATTACGTCCCTAGGCACCTCCGCTCACAGACGGTCCCCAAGTGGATTCTAGAGATGGTGACCCTGGGTGTACATCCGAGTTTTTCCACAAAAACAAGATCTTCCCAGTTCATGTGTCTGGGAGTTGACCTCAGTTCCGCTATTGAGGCCCTGTTCCCATGGTGGGTCCCGTGACCTTTTCAAGCTTCCTTGAAGTCCAGGAGACGGCAGGGACTGACCATCTTCCTCCAGTCCACTCCCTCCCTGAGGCAGCGTTCCTTCTGTCTGCCGGATGCCCTGCAGCCGGAAGCCCTCGTCACACATACTCTGAACAGCGGGACCCTCCCTATCAGCAGAGTCTTAGACTCAAGACCCCTCTCCAGCCCATTCTGACTTACCTGAACCAAACAGCCATGCTTCCTGACTGGACGTAGCAGAGCAAGAACCCAGGGCCTCTCACAACCACACCCCACATTGTCGTGTTCAGACCACAGAAAGACAGGAGCCAGCATCTCTCAAAGCTAGCCTGGGGATGAGGAAACGAGGCTGAAAGGTGGGTGTGGGCCACCAAGAGGTGGGAAAGCAGTGGAGGACAAGCGGCCCTGTGGGAAGCGAGAGGTTTATCGTGGGAAAGTCAGTGGGTGACCAGGTAACAGATATTGGGAATTAACCGGGAGGGGCCCTGTGTGGCTCTCAGACACACAGCTACCCTGAGGCTGCCCGGAAGACTACCATAACAATCAGAACCATTACAGTAACAGCAAGCAGCATACAGTGAGCACTTACTGTTTGCTAAGCGTGGGGCTCAAATGCCTTACCTGTATGACATCACTTTACCCTCCTAGCAACATGATGAAACAGGTGCCATTAGCAGACTCTGTCTCACAGGTGTGGTGGCTGAATATTGGTTTGGTTGAACTGCCTGCCCAAAGGCATTATCTCGTCAGTGGAAGATCTGAGAGGAGCATCCCGGTTGTCTGATTTCATGTTCTAACTTCCATACCAATCCGCCCTGCCCAGAGGGTGGGTCAGGACTGTCAGTTTTGACAGATGTGTGAGCACTTACCTGGCTTCAGCACAGAGAAGCCCAGTGACCCCAGGATCTGGGCACCCTATAGGAGAAGGCTGTCTTCGCTGAATAAAGACCCAGTTTCAGGGCGCCGTGGTACAGCTGGGTGGGGGCTTAGTAGGGTGGGGCAGGGGCAGAGGAGGGGCCTCCGAGAAGCAGCCAAAGCAGGCCTGCTGGACCCAGGCTGGCTGGACCACCCTTCTGTCCACTCATCTGTGGGGGTCTGTGCCTGCCTGGCATGCAAGGAGGAAGTTCTACAAATGGACCAGGACTGGTTGATGAGAAGCAAGGAAGACTAAATGATAAATTCATCAACTGGATTTTTAAAATATGGATCTTATAGTGGCATGTTAGGACTCCCCTGTAGCTCAGGGAAGGTAAAGAATCTGCCTACGATGCAGGAGACCCGTCCCTGGGTCGGGAAGATCCTCTGGAGAAGGGAATGGCAATCAACTCCAGGATTTTAATGACAAACACGCACTGGGAAAATATAGCTTAAGTTTGGCTCCAAACAAATTCTGTTAATTCAAACAATTACCAGGCTCACAGGCCTCAGTTTTGATGAAGCTCTGGTGAGTTAAGCAGTGAGGTGCTGGGTTATCATCTGAGGGGAGCTTCTGGGGGCTGAGGGGGCATAACCCCGCTCTGTGCCCAACAGTTTCCCTCCATGTGCTCGTTAGCAACCACCCCCACCCCGCCTCCAATCCATTATGCGGTGTATATTGGCTGATGGGAATTCACTTTCATATTAACTTGAGCAAAACATGGGTTGTAAAACTCTTGTAAACAAGCATTGTGAAACCAGAGGAGAAAAAATGTTTGGTAATATATACGTGGTTCTTAAACTTCTTTGACTGAACTCACAGTAAGAAACACATTTTAGGAATTTCCCTGGTGAGCCAGCAGTTACGACTTCACCTTTCAAAGTAGAGGGTGTGGGTTCAATCCCTGGTTGGAGAGCTAAGATCCTGCATGCCTCAGGGCCAAAAATATATATATAACATAAACAACAGAAGTGATATTATAACAAATTCAATCAAGACTTTAAAAATGGCCCACATCAACAAATCTTTTAAAAGAAAGAATATATTTTATATCATAGTCAAGTGTGTGCACACCTTCACACACAGATGCACACAACTAAAACAAAATTTCCCAAGACGATACTTAACCATAGCACATGAGACGCACATGAAACTGTAAACTGTAATTTCAGTTCAGTTGCTCAGTCATGTCCAACTCTTTGTGACCCCCCGGACTGCAGCACGCCAGGCCTCCCTGTTAATTTCATTTAAATATAGCATGACCTGAGACGCGCTAAATTGGTCATGATTCACTAATGTGCGGCCACTCACACTTTAAAAAACACTAGCTCACCACACTGATAGTGAGCAAAAGCAGCAAACTGAATAGTTCATCCACCTCAACTCCCTTTGAACATAAATTTCCCCAGATCAGAGGCTGTGCCCTCCCACTAATCCCACTGGGGAGTCTGCACCCATGAAACTTCTGCAAACACACACGGATGCTGTGGCAAACACCGGGACACGGAGCAGAAGGGAAGGTTTCAGGGGAGAAGGTACAGGTGTTTCTCGTCCACTTAATATCTCATTAGGATTCACTTAGCCATTAAATAGCCTGCAGGGAGTGGGAAACAGGTTGAACGAGGGTGGAGAACAGGAAAGAAGACAGTTAAAGGCAACACACTCCTCAGTGTGGTTCTGCGTGTCCCTGGCGACCAGCACAAGGAGGGTTAAAGGGCAAGTGGTTCACAGCAGAGCCTCGGGAGCCAGCCTCCCACTTCTGGCTCTGTCACCTCAGCTGTGTGACTGTGGCTGAGTCCCTCTGCCGCTCTGTGCCTTGACTGCCTCACCTGCAAAATGAGAAGAGAATAGTATTTTGTTGTTAGGGTTGTGACCTAATCAATACGCCAGTTGTTGATGCTACACAGGAAGGCAGCTGACTTCACCTCCCAAATTAGGCTCCAACTCCAGCCAGCTTCTCGGGCGGTTCAGTGTGCAAGAATCTGCCAGCCAAGCAGAGGACGCAGGTTCAAGCCCTGGGTCAGGAAGGTCCCCTGGAGGAGGAAATGGCAACCCACTCCTGTATTCTTACCTGGGAAATCCCATGGACAGAGGAGCCTGGCAGGCTATATCCATGGGGTCACGAAAGAGTCAGACACGACTTAGTGACTAAACAATAACAACTCAACAATGACAAAAACCATCAGCTGGCAACAGGCAGTAGAAAGCAGACAGCAACTCCTATTAAGTGGAGTGTAACAGAAGGCGAGTGTTAAAACCCTAGCGATGCCACATGGCAACAAAGAGCTCTGCACCAGGAGAGATCAAAGGTGGGATTCAAAATGCTCCCACCCAGAGTCAGCAGGCTGGTCCTCAGGCTCAACAGCACTCAATAGATTAATATAACACCTGTCATTGTCCAGAGCAGGGGTGCCCAACTCTGGGACCTAATGCCTGATGATCTGAGGAGGAGCTGATGTAATAATAATAGAAATAAAGGGCACAATAAATGTACTGCGCTTGAATCATCCCCAAACCACTCCCCCCATAGTCCCCTCTTAGGAAGATGTATTCCAGGGCACACACCACCCCCTTCCCTGGGTCTGCATAAAAAGTGTCTTCCCCAAAATTGGTCCCTGGTGCCAAGAGGGTAGGGGACGGCTGCTCTAGAGCACGTTTCTGCTGGGTCACCAGTTTCCTGTGCTTATCTTCACAAGTTAACTGTCTTTCAGTTCTCTGCCACTTTTCCATGTCTCCAGTCCTGCAAGTCCATAGGAGAGAGAGCCCAGGGGGTGAACGGGTGGACAGCAAAGAGCTGTCTGAAGATGGGGGTTCTCTACCCTCCGTGTGCGTTTCGTCCTCCACTAACTCCCCTCCCACCAGCCCAGGTTCCACACCTTTGCTAGAATGATGGTCTAAAGGGCAAAGTTGAAGATGTTCCCTCCCGTCATCCCTGTATCACACCCCTGCTCAAACCCTTGCACGCCTTGCCATCTCATCTTCTACCATCTCATCTTCTACTGCCCTTTTCTCCTTTTGCCTTCAATCTTTCCCAGCATCAGGATCTTTTTCAATGAGTTGGCTGTATATACATACATACACTGTGTATGATGCGTTTCAAACCCTCCCGGAAGCACAGCCTCCTCTCCCCTCCCCAGCCTTACCTTTCCCCATCCTGCTCTTCATCCTGCCAAATGCTTTGCGTTCCCGAATGATGCAATATAGGCTCAAGCCATACCTTTCCTTATCCCCTGTCAGAGCCCTAACAGCTGGACTGGCCCCCTTATAAAGAATCACCAGGCTCAGTGGAAGCATCGTGTCCTCTGGGAGGCTTTCCCTGGCACCGGAGCCCCTGAGGGCTCCTTCTGCGCGCTCCCACCACACTCTGACCCCAACCTTGTCTAGGAGGCAGTTCTGCAAGGCTTGACTGGCTTTCCGGCTTTGGCCACTAGAGGGTAGTCGAGTGTAGCGAGCGTCTGCTCCCTTATGCACAGGCCTGCCCAGGGTGCCCGCTTTAACCATTCGTTTTATCACCGTTTCTCGTCCCCAACCACCTCACCCTTCCTCAAGAACACTCAGTAGCTCATCAATTCTATATTAACCCCAAACTGGTCATCTTGGGTTTCTTTTGTTTTTTAAAGTGTTGAAACTTCAATAATAATTTAAAAAAAAATTCCCAAGTCTATCCCACAATTTTCTTATTTTTGGTCTCTTTTTCTCTGTTTTTTATAAATACAAGTGGCTCTTATTGTTCAGTCACTAAGTTGTGTCCGGCTCTTTGTGACCCCATGGACAGCAGCACCCTGTCCCTCACTATCTCCTGGAGTTTTCCCAAGTTCATGTTCATTGAATCAGTGATGCTATCCAACCATCTCATCTTCTACCGCCCTTTTCTCCTTTTGCCTTCAATCTTTCCCAGCATCAGGGTCTTTTCCAAAGAGTTGGCTGTATATAAATACATATATACAAATACAAATGGGCCTCCCAGGTGGCGTTAGTAGTAAAGAACCTGCCTCCCAGTGCTGGAGAAGTAAGAGGCCTGGGTTTGATCTCTGGGTCAGGAAGGTCCCCTGGAAGAGGGCACAGTATTCTTGCCTGGAGATTCCCATGGATAGAGGAGCCTGGTGTGCTACAGTTCATAGGGTCACGAGGAGTTGGAGACAATTGAAGTGACTTAGCACACATGCACATATACAAATATGTGTGTGTGTGTGTGTGTACACATACAAATATATGTATATATATTTGTGGTTGTGGTCAGGGCAAAGATACAATTTTGAATTTAACTATTTTGGCTTATTTTGAACTCAGAGACACTTTTTCAAATTACCATTCTGGCTTTATAAATATTGCTGTGAAGGAATGCCAGCTCAGGTTTCCAGGCCAAGTTTGCCAGCCCTCCTGTTCCATTCCGGATCCCCAGCACCGACTGGGTTGCTCTTCTGGGCTGAAGAACCTGCCAGGCCCCCATCCTGGGGTCCACACCTTTCCCAGTCCCTTTCTGAACCCCGCCCCCTCTCTACTAAGCTGCATGGCAGATCCCCCCTCTGCTCAGACCCGCCCACCACCAGAGCTCGTCTCCCCAGCAGTCAGCCCAGCTCTGGCAGCCTTGCTCCTGCTGCCCGGCCCTCTCTGGTGCGGCCCATTTTCCCTTGTGAGACTGGAAGCTCCCTGAGGATTCGTGGGCACTGTCTGTCCACCGACAGCTGTAACAAAGTGCTACAGACTCACTGGCTTGAAACAACAGACATGCATTCTCTCACTGGTCTGCAAGCCAGCAGTCCAAAGTCACGGTGTCCCCAGGGCCACATCCTCTTCCGAGGTTCTAAGGGAGAATCATTCCTTGCCTGACTTGCTTCTGGTGGCGGCCGGCATTCCTTGGCAGAGGCTGCATCACCGCACTCTCTGCCTGTCTCACGGGACCTTCTCTCTCCTTGACTTAAATCTCCCTCCGCCTCCCTCTCATAAGGACACTTGTACTTGTTAGATAATCCAGTGTGATCTTCTCTTTCAAGATTCTTAACTTAACTACATCTACAAAGATGTTTCTTTGAAATAACGTAACCTTCACAGGTTCTAGGGATTCAAGTGTAGCTATCTATTAGGGGGCTGCCATTCAAGTCACTACAGCTCAGAGCTGTGCCTTGGGGTCAGTGTGGAGTGAAGTGGGGGGGTCCCCAAACCTGGCTGATCTCCAAAATCATGCCTGTGAGCGGGACTTGGAAAAATGCCTCAGGGTGGGCTCCCTTGGTGATTGACATTCAGGAGGTTTGGGACATCGCCTGGCCATCAGTCAGGATCAGAGAGGTTATGCTACAGTAACAAACAACCCCAACCGCTCAGTGGCTTGGCGCAACAAACGTTTCTTTCGTGTTTACTCCAAAAGGTGGCCTGGAGCTATTCCGGCCTCCTCTCTGAGTCGGCCTCATGCTGGGACTCAAGCTGATGGAGTGACCACCATCTGGAAAGCTGCTGGCTCCTGTGACAGAAGCGGGAAGCGTGGTGAATTAGAAACTGGATTTTAATGCCATTTCCACCCAGAAGTGACGCTCATGACTTCTGCCCCCATTTCTCTGGCTGCTGCACACACCACGGGGACGGGGCGGGGCGGGGGGGGGGGGGGGCTGTGATCCTATGTGACCTTTCCCTGGAAGGGGAAGTGGTGCCCGTGTCTCTATTTTCAGAAAGCACTGCGTGTTTGGGAAGCACGGGACCAAAGAGCTGCAGAGGGACATCCGGTGATGTCCTTTAGCATCATTTCTAACTGCCCTTCTGACCCCCAAGGGTCAAGGCCCCAAGGCAGAGCATCCCAGGGGCTGAGTCTGGGTCACACCAGGGCTGGAGAACTGTCTGCCCTGCACCAAGACCACTCGCTGGACTAGCTACCCTAGAAGAGGGCTCAAGGTGGGCAGACAAAATTCAGCAGGCGGCAGCCACTGAGGTCCCCCTGTTTCCTCTCCAGAGCGAGCTAGTTCTAGAAGGCATTCAGGAGTTCCCGTGACTCTCCAAGGAGCCCCTTCACTCCGTTTTGGTTTTTTTTTTAGAGAGGGGTAGCGCTGAAGAGAGGGAGGTGCACCATTTCCCTGATCAGCTCTGCTCTGGGCTCCCAGAGGCCACCAGTGTCCGCCTGGCAGAGCCGGGGTGACGGATTTGGACGTGGTGGCCCCTCTGTCCACCTGGGAAGGAACTGGCCGGGGGCAAGAAGTGGGAAGTGGAACCATCCCAGCTCCATCGTGTGCCTTCCCGGAACAGGCGGCAGGGTCTCAGGGCAAGTCAGGATCGGGGTGAAAACCAGGTGTGAAGAAATCCATGTTGGGCTTGGAACGGTCGTGTGAACTGGCTTCACTGTTTGTCACTAATATTGCCTGCCTCTTCAATGATTCTGACACTTAGCCCTCTGAAGCTTCAGGAAACCAAAGCATTTTTAGAGCAGTCTTTCATCACAGCCCAGGGCCATGGAGACACCTGGACTGCAGGCAGAGGGGCTGGGAAGTAGACGTTGGCCCTGCTCAGAGGGAGAGGAGCTCCAGACGCAGGACAGGACGATAGCGTGAGAGAAAGACAGTGTTTCCTAACAAAAGGGTCCTCAACCAGCCTGCACAGCCCCAGGGCGCCCTTGGGTGTGCATGGGCCTGAGTGGAGGACCACCAGTTACATCCAAGGTACCCCCGTTAAGTCTGAACATCAGACCAACAACAAACAAATTTTAGTATAAGTATACCCCATGCAATATTTGGGATATACTTATCTTTTTGAAGTTATTTATTTTTCTGAAATTCAATCTTAACTGTATATCTGTCATTTCTATTTGTTCGACGTGGAAAAGTTATTTAGGTGTCCTGCTTTGCTTTTATTTATTTTGGGGGGGCTTAGGTTAGAGTTTTTTTGGAATCAAAGTATTCAATGCCAAAAAATAAGTTTAGAAAGCGACAGCTAGCTCTTTAATTTTTTTCCATATCATTAAACTAAGCTGTAATGAATGTTTAATGCATTCTTTCACCCCAGACATACTTCATGGAGAGTTTCGCAAACTCTGGTGCAGCCAGTGGGGACGACATGAGATGAATAAGACATCACTATGCTCTCGAGTTATTGAGGGAGAGAGTCAACCTCTGACCACCTGTGGTTGGAAGTGCAGGACGTGGAGAGGGAGTTAACACTATGAAGACCATGGCAGAGCCGTGAAGAATAAAGAGACACAGTCAAGGGATGCTGATTAAAAAGTAGAGACATTACTTTGCCAACAAAGGTCCATTTAGTCAAAGCTATGGTTTTTCCAGTAATCTTGTATGGATGTGAGTGTTGGACTATAAAGAAAGCTGAGCACTGAAGAATTGATGCTTTTGAACTGTGGTGTTGGAGAAGACTCTTGAGAGTCCCTTGGACTGCAAGGAGATCCACCCAGTCCATCCTAAAGGAGATCAGTCCTGAATATTCATTGGAAGGACTGATGCTGAAGCTGAAGCTCCAATACTTTGGCTACCTGATATGAAGAACTGACTCATTAGAAAAGACCCTGATGCTGGGAAAGATTGAAGGTGGGAGGAGAAGGGGACGACAGAGGATGAGATGGCTGGATGGCATCACCGACTCAGTGGACATGAGTTTGAGCAAGTTCCAGGAGTTGGTGATGGACAGGGAGGCCTGGCGTGCTGCAGTCCATGGGATTGCAAAGAGTCGCACATGATTGAGCGACTGGACGGAACTGGAAAGAAGGCTAACCAGGCATTCCTACTGGCCTGCTGCTTTCCACAGGTCATGGTCCAAACTGATGAGCATTGTGTTGGGAAAACCCTGATCCTCTTGGACTTTCCTTTCTTTTCTTCTAACTTATGGTTTAATAATGACTCGGTTAGGACTGAGGAAAGAGTCAAGCAACTGCTTTTTGTTTGGTTGACTTAAAAGGATGACGTTGGCAAGCCATTTCCTTGGGGAGGTGCTTTCAGGACCTCACACCAGGGTCTGGCCCAAGATCCTGCTGGTTTGGGCAGAAACCACCTTCACTGTGTTCTTGAAACTCTGGTACAACCTTGACCTGTGCCAGGAACGTGGCAGAGGGAAATGAAATTCTGAAGGAGGAGGACTGTTCAAAGGGCAAAATGCTCTCTACCTTATTAACTCTCAAGTAAACACCTTAGCTTCATGCATTGATGAGTAAGCCGGGAGGGACCCAGGTCTGGGAAGGCAGGGTGGCTTTCTATTGCCTACGGAAACAGCAAGGCCGAGGTGAGTGTTCTCTGTTATTATAAACAATGTTGTCATTTTTTAAAAAAAAATCGTTAGAGGAAACTATTTTCTTTCCAGAAGAGTCTGTCTTCTGGGAACTGGGTACGCGAAGGCAGGTGTCGGGCAGGCTCCCGAAGGATGGTCTAGGGGTCAAGAGACTCGGCCTTGGAGTCCGGTCACACTTGGCGATGACAGCATGAAGTCCCCAGCATGTGACCTCACCTTGTGGGTGGGCGTGTGACACCCCCAGCGGTGTGGCCCGTGAAAACGAGGCTCAGAGGCAGTTTTGTGTGACTCCAGAACAACCACACGGAGCTGAGGAGCAGCGAGCCGACCGCAGGCGTGTGGAAAGCAAGACGACCATTGTCTCCCGCTCCCACAGGAGCCAAAAATAGAACTCTGCCCTTTGGCTTGAGGGGCTGAGGCCACTGCCAGGCGCGGGTGGCCCGACCACAGAGTCCTGTGTTCCTCTCCTCGCCATTCCTCTCGCCCGGCCTTCCTCCTCCGTGACCTTTGCCCCAGCCTGCGGACGCTGGGCTCAGCCCCACTGCTGGGCATCTCCAACCTGGCACATCTGGGGGGTGGGGGGTGGGTGTGGTCCCAGCTGCAGGGGAGAACAGGGCAAACCCTTGCTCACGGGTCTTAGCTGCCGCCCAGAGCCCTGGCCCGGGGCCATTCAGAAGCCTTTCACCTCTTCCTGGAAGTGATGCCTCCAGGGTCTTTAAGACTTCACTCCCTGAGACTCACAGTCAGAAGTGCTGTGCATTTTACACTGCACCCCGAGCACGCCCTGTGTACGGGCCTCTTCTACACGTGCACCGGGCCTGTGGCTGCCGGCCCTCAGGCCTTCCTGGGTCCAGCTGGTGGGCCTCCCGTCAGGACCTGGGAAGGAGGCAGGGCAGTGAGGCTAAGTATTCATTCCCCATCGACTGCCACGGGCTAGCTGGCCTTCTCCCTGGGCCAGTGACCACAGCTCCTGTCTGAGCCTCCGCCACACCACTCTCTCTGTCTCCAAGTCCTGGAACCGCCTCTGCCTTCAAGCCTGAAGGTGATAACCAAGCCCCACAACTCTTAGACCTGGCCCTACATTAGCTCTTGTGACTTTCCTACACCCTACCCACGTCTTTGTAAATCGTCCCTTTATTAAATGCCCACCAGGGACCCAGTCAGAATGTGCCATCTTTCTATTGCTGTATCCATGTAGCACACGTGTGTTCATACATACAACACACATACACACAATATGCATGTAATAATACTCGCCCTGACTCCCCGTGAAGCATTCTGATACATGTGACCTGATTCTGGCTAATTATTAAGGATGCTCATCTCACCCACTCAATTAATTCCATGACTCATTTATGGTCTTGCTCCCCAGTTTGGAAAGCCTTGTGTAGGGCCAGCCCGGGGGAGGCAGCTGTCAGCTGGCCTGGCTGTGGCACCTGGCAGAGGCCAGCGTGGCATATGCCAAGGAAGGGGGGTGGCTGTCAGATGACTCTGCAGAGTGGGTGTCGTATGGGACTCCCCAGGGGGAAGGCTGCATACCTCTTGGGTAGTAGTTCCTTTCTGTGGTCATCTCATTCCAAGGGCTGAATTTCCACTTTGTAAGCTAGAAATCTGCGCTGGTGAGACATTGCGAGGTGACGGGGCTCAGGGCTGACCTGCATGCCACAGCGAGCATAAATAAATACAACCAGTGTCCTGATTCAGCCACCCCCAGTGAGGATGCAACCATCTAAGGGGGCCCGAGAGCCATGTTCACCCATCGACACCTTTTCTCTGGAGGGAAATTCTATCCAGAAGGCCAGGCTGTCATCAGAAGGCTCCAGGCCAGCATGGCCTTAGAGCGAGGGCATTCTTCGAAGACCGGAGCGGGTCTGGGTGGCCAGAGCACCGTCTCTCTGGGGTGCCTGCCTCTTGGCTCCTCCTTTGTCCCAACACCCTTGCTGATCCATCCTCTCCGGCTCACCCCCTCACTTTCTTACTCTGTTCCCTTCTGGGTCTAAGCTAGTGAAGCTGCTCATTCTAGTCCTTGGTGGGGGTGGGTGGAGGCGTCTGCACCCATGGCTGCCTGATGTGGGGGGGCTGGTACCTGTTTTCAGGGAGAAAGGGTCCTTCCTCTGCCTCACCCTCCAGGTGGTCCTGAGATGTGCAGCCAGCTGGCTGATCAGCAGTAGGTAAAGTGCACGATTCTCGATTCCTTTGTGGAAACTAGGCTGGTCTGGAGGACTTTGAAAGTGAAAGTGAAGTCACTCGGTTGTGACCGACTCTTTGCGACCCTATGGACTGCAGCCTACCGGGCTCCTCCGTCCATGGGATTCTCCAGGCAAGAATGCTGGAGTGGGTTGCCATTGCCTTCTCCAGGGGATCTTCCCGACACAGGATCTTCCTGGGTCTTCCCGACCCAGGGATTAAACCTGGGTCTCCCGCACTGCGGGCCGACTCCTTACCATCTGAGCCACCAGGGGCTCCTGGAGGAGGACTTGAAGTCCTGGAGGACCTGAAGCCGTCTCATTTCTCTCCCCTATCAACCCATGAGCAAGAACCTACTTCCCCATGTGGTACATAAGGAGACTGAGGCACGGAGCGACCAGGCAACTTGGCTAAGGTTGTGATGTAAATCAACTCCTAGGTAGCCCTAGAAACTGTAAATTCACACGTGTGCTCTATAAGGATGGGGAATGTGTCCCCAGCCCCACAAGCTCTCACCACAGAGGGCAGGACTCTTCCTCGTTCGTAAATTCCCTCTCTCTACCCCCTGCTAGTCACCGCGGTGCCCAAGGCAGGACTCAGCACGCCAGGGTGCCCAGTTACCCACGCTTGCTGACACAGGCAGACGGGGGACCAGCCTCTTGCCAAAGCCAGAAGGCCAGCGGGTGCCTCAGACCACAGGGAGGTGACTCCGTGGACTCACCAGACCATGGTAGTGACTCAGCTGCCTGGCTGATGGACGGCACACCGACGTCAGACCTCCCTGTGGCCCTTCCCTTTTTTTTCCCCTGGAACAATAACAAATCTGGGTTGTGTGGATTCGGTTGCCTTAGGAACCAGAAAACATTTGATAATGCAAGAGACTCTGGGACAGGTGGGCTGAGCGGATCTGGATGAAAACAACCCTTTCCTGTCCCTTCACCTCGACCCCCCCTCCCCACCCCGGGAATCAAATCTGTTTGGAACAGATTAGGTCAACAGGCCCCAGGGAGCTGCAGGGCCGCCTGGACCCAGGGCCCGCGTCCAACCAGGAAGTCTGCGGCAGTCACAGGTCTGCGTGCCCGTGAGGTCGGGCCCCGATTCCTGCTGGGAAGAAATGGGATCTGGGACACCCCCTGCCCACCAGAGAGATGGAGTGCCACGTGGCCTGCCCGCCTGCCACCCCGGCATACGTGGGCTTGTCCCGGACAGGGAACAGGAAGAGGGGAGACATAGGTACCCCCTGCTCAGTGAGACCTCCCAGCCTGCGGGCAGCAGGACACGCACCTGGACGTCCTGCCAGGTCCCAGCCCGCATTATTCGTGGTTATTTCCAGGAATCACCAGGAAACAGCAAGGGATGCTCTTGGGAAAGGGGCTTCTGTGGTGGGGGATGGGGTTCGGTGATGAGAACCAGAGTCGTCCGTCCCCAGCAGGACCCGCTGAGTGTGACCCTTGCTCACTCGCTCACACACGGACGGGGTCATGGTGACGGCAGGGGCAGGGGGCTGGGTGCCCCCCAGAGGCTCAGCCTCCCCGCCCTTCCTCTCGGCCCTTAGCATGGGCATGAGGCTCGGACATCCTGCCCACAACATCTCCCCCACCCGCAAGACTCAACAGTATCCACACCCACCTCTCCTCCACTAAAACACCGACATTATTCCAGGGTTAGCAACATTCCATGTCCTCACCAGTGACCCTCCTTCCTCCTGAGTCTCTCCCGAGGGCATCCCCGTTTCCTCCCCCAGGGCCACCCTGCACCTGACCGCTGTAGAAACGTTTTCTTTGTCCCATTCCAGCTTGGACTCTGTGTTCCTCAGGAGCTTGACCTCTGCCCTGATTTCCAGCGTCTTCAGCCTCTTGTTGGCCATCGCCCCACAAAATTCAGACTCGAAATGGCTGAGACAGAACTCGAACCCTGCCCCCACAGACCTTCTTATATTTCTATTTTAAAATTTATTTGTCTTTGGTTGCGCTGGGGCTTCATTCCTGCACGCGGGCTTTCTCTAGTTGTGGCGAGCAGGGGTTATTCTTCTCTAGTCGCGGTGTGAGGGCTTCTCACTGCGGTGGTCTCTCTTATTTCAGAGCTTGGGCTCCAGGGCGAGCAGGCTGCAGTAGTTGCAGCTTCTGGAGTCACTGCAGCTCGTAGGCTTTAGTTACTCCGAGGCTTCGTCCCGGACCAGGGAGCGAACCTGTGTCCCCTGGGTGGGCAGGCAGATTCTTATCCGCTGTACCACCAGGGAAGTCCTCTTCTATCAGTTGGGAATGCCCCAGCCTCCTCACATCTTCCTGCCTCCTGGCTCTATCTCCCTCCATCCTCCTCCAGGCAGGGGTCAGAATTCACTTTCTAACACACATCTCTTCAAGCGCTGCGTGATCTCCTCACTGCCCAAGAGGGATGCCCGGGTCCCCTGGGAGGGTGGGTGAAGGCCTCCCAAGTCTGACCCCCAGTCTTCCTTTTTGGCCTCACCTCCAAGCTCTCTGTATTTCCCTGCCTCTTTCCCTCCCTCCCTCTCTGTCTGTCTGTGGTCTCTCTGTGTCTCTGTCTGTCTGTCTGTCTCTCACACACTCACAGCCCACAGCTCCGGCTACATCACCCTGCTGTTCCCCGTGCCTGGCTCTTTTCCAGCTTCGACCCCTGGTCATGCTGACTCCTCAGCCTGAAAGCCCCTCTTCCTCAACCCAGGGAATCCCCACGCCTCCCCAAGGCGCCCAGCCCAGCCCACATATCTTTCCAGGCCCCCTGCACCCCAGGTCTGGGGCAGAGTTCACCACACCCTCCCCTGTGCACCCACAGAATTGGAGCGTGTTCCATACTGGGAGCAGAGGTTCCTGTTTGCAGCCTCGTCCGCGGGCCCACGGCTCTCCTTCTTGCCCTGACATCTGGCTCCATCTGGGTGCCCACAGCCCTGCCCCCCCGGGCCCAGCATCTGCCTTGATCCCCCGTCCCATCCCCAGACTCCCTCACAAGGCCGCCAGACCCTCCTGTGGGAAGGTTGGAAGGTCTGCACCCCGTTGCCTGACCTCCCTTTGCTCTCTGACCGGAACCTCTCCCTCCCTGTCTATCCCCTTGCCTGTCTTCTCTACCAGGCAGCGAACGCCTCTTATTCACTCTCTGAGGTGTGCAAACCCCAGCCCCTCCTTGGAGGTGACTTCTCCAGTCAGGACTGAACTCCCGGCTTCCCCCACAGCCCGTGAACACAGCCCACCCCGGCCTTCCTTCAGGGCTGTTCACCACATCCTGTTTTCTTCCCCTGCATGGGGTCCCTGGAGGTCAGGAAGCCCACCTCACTTGTCTCTGTTCCCCGGAGGTGCTCTGCACCTAGCAGCTCTCCTCAGAATGCTTGTGGAAGTGCTGAAACATGCCATTCCCTGTGACAGCCCTGCGCTGGCTCCCGGGGGCCTGTGACAGGCTGGCCACCTTGGGCACACAGGGCAGCGGGTGACCTGTCTGCCTCCTAGATCAGCGGGGCTGCTGGGGTGCCTGCCGCCACAGCAGGATGTGGGCCCAGAGGGAAGAGCTCTCCCTCAGGCTTCCAGTCAACCTCCCATGCCTGCTGGTGGCCAGCAATGGCTGGAAATTCCCTCAGCTGCCTCCCGGCCCCTCAGTCCTCTGCCTCCCTCACTGTGCCTTCCTTCCATCATTTCCATCAGCCCAAATTCCTGGAGCTGGGCACACAGGTGCCTCCTAACTGCCCCCACTTCTGCCTCCTGATACACACCCCTGACCCTGTCTCGGATCTTATAGTCCTGTCTTTAACGTACAGTCTCTGGTTGATCCAGGCCTCCTCTCCTGCGTACTCGGCAGGAAATTACAGCTGCAATTCCCCTTCCCTGAGTGCCTTCCTGCTCTTTTCCACTGACCCGAATCCTCCCCACTGCAGGCCCGGCTCTGGTCTCCCTACTCCGTGAAGTCTCTGACGAAGAACTGGCTCCGTGAGCTACATTACAGTCCTGTTGCAATCAGCACGCACCACACCAGTTAATGTTTAATTGTCCTCCACAATTTTATTTAATACGCATCCATTTTCTTTGCCCACCTAGACGATAAGCTCTCAATGGTAAAACTAGTTCTTAAGTTGCTGGAGAAGGCAAGGCAGGTGAGTGTAGGCTTTCTCTAAACTCTGGTAGCTTCTTGTATACCCAACTTCAGTAGGATCATCTATTAAAGTCCTAATGTCTAACCAATAAAAAATCTTTCTCGGGCAGCTCTGAGAATAGATCACAGATTACACGGAAGCCTCACACCGTAGGCTTCCTGGACTGGGAATTTAATGGACTAGCAACCCAACTTCAGCATTCAGCCCAGTTGGTTGGGAGAGCTTCCCCAGGGGTTAGAGAGACTAGGGTTTCCACACTGTGGGAGAAATTGTAGCCTGCCTTTGCGGTCACTGGGGAATGACGTCTGTGACTGGAGCAACGCTGTGATGGGACCCGTGCCCAAGGGAGGTGAACCACCCGGCCCTCTGACTGGCCTCGCAGAGGAGCCTGCTCGGAGCCAGGGGGCGAAGCCAAGGGCCTTGTGACGTCCTGCCCGGCACTGGGCACCGTGACCATTCCCTCTCCAGGGCCTTCAAGCGGGGCTGGTTTCAGAGAAGGGCTTTAGCAAGCTGAGATGTGAAGTGAGGTGAAAGTCACTCAGTCGTGTCTGACTCTTTGTGACCCCATGGATTATAGCCCACCAGGCTCCTCTGTCTATGGAATTCTCCAGGCAAGAATACTGGAGTGGGTTGCCATTCCCATCTGCAGGGGATGTTCCCAACCCAGGGATCGAATCCAGGTCCCCTGCATTGCAGGCAGACTCTACTGTCTGAGCCACCAGGAAGTCCAATGTGGAGCTCGTGGTAAAGAACCTCCCTGCCAATGCTGGAGATGTAAGAAACACAGGTCTGATCCCTGGTCGGGAAGATTCCTTGGAGGAAGAAATGGCAACCTACTCCAGTATTCTTGCCTGGAAAATTCCATGGATAGAATTTTCAGCCTGGCGGGTTACAGTCCATAGGGTGGCGCAGAGTCGGACATGACTAAAGCAACTTAGCGCGCACACCATATGTAGCAGGAAAAATAGGGCAGGGGAGCCCCTGAAGAACTGTTTGCAGCAACTTGCCAGCAGCTTCCTTTAGGTTAGGTGACGGGGGACTTCCTTTAGGTTCGACACATATGTCCATCCTGTGGCTGAGCCACCAGCAAGTCTGCGAGCGCCTGGGGCCTGAGCCTCCAAGGAGCACTCACGGTGTGAGCCCAGGGTCTAGGAAGGGGAGTCCAAGGCCCAGGGCTCGTGTTCCCCTGTCCCCTCCAGATGCGGTGCTTCTATCCCCTGCCCCTCACACTGTCTCCTTCCTGCCTACTTCCTTTTCTGCAACCTGCAGCTTCTCTTCCAGGAGCGAGAGCTCTCTATCCGATCGCCTCACAGGCAGATTCCTCAGTGACCTCTGCCTGACCCCTTTCAGGGCGGCCTTCCCCTCTTCGTCTGCTTTCCTCTCCTCTGGAAAGCTTGCTTTTCTGGAGGGTCGCCACGGGCAACGGTGATGGCCCCTGCGTTTCTGGAGCCCACTTTCCTCAGGTCACCACACGAACTGAAATACCTGCCGAGCACGTAGAGTGTGGAAGCTGGGGACACGGGGGCCGGCCCCTGGCCTCTGCACTTGGGAATCACGGGGTGGCGGAGGAGGTGGGCACACCAGCAGGGCACTGCGAGGGCTGTGACGCTAGGGAGATAAACAAGGCTGAGCAGCTCGGGGCGCGGTGGGCAGACAGGGTCCCAGGGGGAAAGACGGCCCAGGGGAAGCGACATCAGAGGGGCAGGGGGCTTGAAGAATGGTTGCTAGTTGGCTGTAGCCTCGGGGAAATTCTGTTTTACGCAGAGGGAAGTCAGAGAGGGCACGGGGGTCTTAGGGAACTGCCAGCAGGTCTGATCACTCAGTGTCCAGGGCTGAGAGCGGAGGTGGGACTGGGAGACGCAGGCAGAGGCTCCAGGGCAGAAGAGGCGGCTGGACGAGCCCCGGAAGCTGCTGAAGGGCCTTCAGCAGCGGATGAATAGGTAATGCGACTGACTAGGTGATGCTGGAAATATTCATTTCTATTCACACAATGGGGAACATTCAGAAGGAGGCTTGCTCCCACCCAGGTTCACATGCAATGAATAGATGGAAGAAGAGAGGCCCTGAGCTCTGCCCAGGGCCCCAGGTGGGACGGGCTGAGCTGACGTTGGGCCCCATGCCTGTGCTGGGGCAGGTGTGGGCATACACAAAGGGCAGTGGGGAGAAGTTGGGACTCTTAGGTTCAACTAACAGAAGGCACCTTGATCTGATCTGAGCTACAGTGGACCTTGGCTGAGAGGATACAGGCTCGGGGCAGGATGAGAGAACTTGCAAAGGAGCCCCGGTTCAGAGGCGGGCGTCCCCAGGACTCTTTCCCCAGCTCATTCCCGTGCCTGCCTCCTCCCACCTGCTCCACCCTCCTCTCTGCGGCCCTTCCTCGGGCCCTCTGGCTGCTGGCACAGCCTGCTTGCCCCACTGACCTTGAGGTGGTGAGTTATGGGCCAGCTCTGGATTCCAGGTCCAAGTTCCCAGGAAAGAGCTCTTCTGTTGCAAGAAGCCGTGGCCTACCGTGTCGCATGCACAAAGCCAGGGGCTGGGTGGGGCTCACTGTGTGCATTGGGGGGGGGGGTCCCCAGAGAAGGAGGACCGTGCGTCAGCAGGCCCCAAAGCTGTGAAGTCCCAAATGGCACAGTTTCCGCCCCTCCCGGGTATACAGTTATATAGAACTTTATAATCTTGTAGGGACAAAGGACAGAGTCCCTATAATCCAAAAGACTGTAACAATAATAATAGCTAATGTTTTTGAAGACTTACTCTGTGCTGAGTACTTTGCTAAGTGATTCATAGTTATCTTCTTGCTTCATTCTTATGGCCCAGTGAGATAGATGCTGTTATTTCCAATTTACAGAAAATGAAAGGGAGGCACCAAGAATTCTAGTTGAGTTTTCCTGTCCTATCCCTGAGTCACAGCAGGCCAGTCTTGGAGCAAAGAGGAGGAGAAAGACTGCCTTCTTACCCAGCGGTGCCCCGGTAAATGTTTATTAACCAGATCCCTGTCAAAAAAAAAAAAAAAAAGCTCTGGTTTGTAACATTTACTGATTTTCGAGGTGTGAATATGCCCATCATGGCTGCTTTCAAGCTGCCAGCTTCCTCAGCCAGCTTGAGAGGCTCCCACACATGTGTGTGTTACTCAGTCGTGTCCGACTCTTTGCGACCCCGTGGACTGTAGCCCACCATGCTCTACTGTCCATGGGATTCCCCAGGCAAGAATACTGGAGTGGGCTGCCATTTCCTTCTCCAGGGGATCTTCCCAACCCAGGGATCGAACTCGGGTCTCCGGCACTGCAGGCAGATTCTTTACCATCTGAGCCACCAGGGAAGCCCCTCCACATATACTGCCTCTCTTTTGGGTGAGTTCTGGAGATTTAGAGCAGTGCTTCTCAAAGTGTGGTCCCTGAACAGCTGCATCAGCTTTGCCTAAAAATGTGCAAATTCTCTGATCTCATCCCAGACCTACCTACTGACTCGGAATCCTTGGGGAAGAGGGGAGGAACAGCTGTCTGTTTTCAAGCCCTCTGGGGGTTCGGATGCACATTCAAGTTCAAGAACCTCTGAAGCAATGGGGTAACATGCTGTCTTGCAAACCCAGCTCATCCCAGTCTTCATTTTCTGGTTGGAAGAATGGGGCTTGTTTCCCACTCCTCAGCATATGGGCAAACTGAGGCCAGCGAGGTGAAAGTTGCTGGAAATGGGTGGGTGAGAAAAATGGATTAAGAGACCCTCTAGCCTGGGTCTCCTCCCCCATAAGGTAATGGAGGGTAGGGGTCAGTGCAGAGTCCCTCAGCCCTGGCCCTCTGCTGGTCTGAAGGGATTGCCCATGGATTGCCCAAGGTTAGTGGGAAGGCGGGGGGCGGGGGGGGGGGGGTCGGGGTTCCAGGTAAAAGGCCTGAGCAGAGAGGAGAGAAACCCAGAGGGAAGTGAGGCAAGAGCCATGGAAAAGCCTAGGGCTCAGAAACGCCTGGCTCTGGGTCTTGGAGGCTGGTGCACAGAGGTCCCCAAACTGCAGTAAGTCCCAGGACGATGTACAGTGTCCGGATCACAGTTTCTGGGCCTCAGGCAGGGTCGGGAAGACCTGTGATGACTCCCGGCATAGGGGAGGGGCAGGGGGATTGGAGGTCCCGGTGCCGCCAGGCTTTTGTCAGACGTGTTTACCGTCTGGTCGTCTCAACAACTTCCCTCAACCCCAATCCAGATTTACCATTAACCAAAGACAAACAAATCGAGAGCCAAACATCAGAAGTGATGCAAATTCTGTGTCAGCCCCAGGAGGCCCTGAAACACCTGGGAGGTCAGCAAGGCCGTGATGTCACCTGGAGAAATGCTTGGCTCGCGGGCAGCCGTGGTCACGTGATACGGCCCGAGCGCGCCCTGGTCACACGGCGGGGTAGGGTGGGGTGGGGAGGGGCTCCCCTCTGAGCTCAGAGCCACCGCCAGAGAACCAAAACACAAACAGAAAGTGTCCCGTCAGGGCAAAATCTGTAAGTCATGTGATGGGGCTGTTTTTCTGCCTCAAAAGTTGGAGTCACAGAAGCGAAGATTCAGAGCCAGCATTACTTAGCAAAATCAGGCCCTGCTGGGGTGCTGGCCTGGTTTGCTCGGGTTGGAAACCTGGGTCCCCTGGAATTCCACTCACTCTCCTTTCAGGAAAGAAGCTGTGTAAGAAGGAGTTTCCTCAGAGGCACCAGCTCTAGAATTTCTTTAGCAGAAACCCTGAACCCAACACCCGCCTTCCCTGCTGGACAGCCCCCTCCCTCTGGGGTCTCACCCAGGCTCAGCCTCTGTGTGGTCGGTCGGTCCGTCCCCAGGGAGACGCCAGCGGCCTGGGGAGCCTCTCCTGTCTCCCACCCCAGAGTGGCCCACAGACGCTGAGTGAATGCCTGGGGCAAGTTGAAGGTCTTAGGCCGTAGGGAGGTATGAGAGGGTGGGTGCCCAGAGGCAACGGCCTGCTTCCTTCTCTCCTCCCCTGTCTTCCAGGCTCCTGCTCTTTGCAAAGCAACTGTTGACCACCTGGATCCTGGCAGTAGGCAATGGTATGGGCAGTATGTACGTGGGCGGCCAGGTCACTGCCCTCAAGGGGCTCGCGTTCTACTTAGGAAGACAAAGCTCTCATAGCCCAACAAAAGAACAAGCGACAGGCAACAGCATGTGATTGACCACAGACAGAGTGAAGTGACGCACGGCAGGAACTGTTTGGATGCTCCCTGTGTCGGACACACTGCCTCTGAATTCTAACCTGGCCACTCACCAGCCGCTGTGTGACCTTGGGCAAGTTGCTAACATTCTCTGAGCCCCAGTCCACACATCTGTAAGATGGAGATAAAAATGTCCAACTCACAGGGCTGCTGTGAAAAATGAAATAATGGCTGCAAAACAGCTGGTAAAACACTCATACATAGTGCTCAGCCACTAGGTCATGTTCGACTCTTTACAACCAGGCTCCTCTGTCCATGGGATTTTCCAGGCAACAAGACTGAAGAGGGTTGCCATCCTCCAGGGGGTCTCCTTGACCCAGGGATTGAACCTGCCTCTCCTGTGTCTCCTGCGTTGGTGGATTCTTTACCACTAAGTCACCTGGGTGGCTATACAGGCCCCATAGTAGGTATTTGATAAACTGTAATATTTCCCATACCTGGACTGAGATGAGCTGTGAAAGATGAACCATTTGTGCCTGGTCTCCAAACTTAGAGAAGATTAAAAGCAATAAAGTAGAAGTAGTAGAGAGAGGTTTAAAAAGAGAAAATCAACACATGAAAGGTTGACAGTGATAGAATGAAAAAGTATAAATGCAGGTGTAAAAATAGACTGGTGCCCAGGAACCATAAGCGTGGAATAAACTGCCACCCTTACTCTACAGTCTCCAGTTCAGTTCAGTTCAGTCGTTCAGTCGTGTCTGACTCTTTGTGACCCCATGGACTGCGGCACGCCAGGCCTCCCTGTCCATCACCAACTCTTAGAGCTTGTTCAAACTCATGTCCATAGAGTCAGTGATGCCATCCAACCATCTCATCCTCTGTCATCCCCTTCTCCTCCTGCCTTCAATCTTTCCCAACATCACGATCTTTTCCAACAAGTCACTTCGTATCAGGTGCCCAAAGTCTTGGAGCTTCAGCATCAGTCTTTCTAATATTCAGGACTGATTTCCTTTAGGATAGACTGGTTGGATCTCCTTGCAGTCCAAGGAACTCTCAAGAGTCTTCTCCAATACCACAGTTCAAAGACATCAATTCTTCGGCGCTCAGCTTTCTTTATGGTCTGACTCTCACATCCATACAGGACTACTGGAAAAACCATAGCTTTGACTAGATGGGCTTTTGTTGGCAAAGTAATGTCTCTGCTTTTTAATATGCTGTCTAGCTTGGTCATAGCTTTTCTTCCAAGGAGCAAGTGTCTTTTAATTTCATGACTGCAGTCACCATCTGCAGTGATTTTGGAGCCCAAGAAAATAGTCTCTCACTGTTTGCACTGTTTCCCCATCTATTTACTATGAAGTGATGGGACCAGATGCCATGATCTTAGTTGTTTGAATGTTGAGTTTTAAGCCAGGTTTTTCACTCTCCTCTTTCACTTTCATCAAGAGGCTTTCTAGTTCTTCTTCACTTTCTGCCATAAGGGTGGTGTCATCTGCATATCTGAGGTTAGTGATATTTCTCCCGGCAATCTTGATTCCAGCCCTGCATTTCGCATGATGTACTCTGCATATAAGTTGAATAAACAGGGTGACAATATACAGTCTTGATGTACTCCTTTCCCAATCTGGAACCAGTCCATTGTTCCATGTACGGTTCTAACTATTGCTTCCTGACCTGCATACAGATTTCTCAGGACATAGGTAAGGTGGTTTGGTATGCCCATCTCTTTAAGAATTTTCTGCAGTTTGTTGTGATCCACACAGTCAAAGGCTTTGGCATAGTCAATAAAGCAGAAGTAGGTGTTTTTCTGGACCTCTCTTGCTTTTTCTATGATCCAGTGGATCCAGGGCCATCATCATATCATGGGACAGCAGAGCACACAATGTATTCCATACTCTCTAGGAAGTCAGAGATGAGCATAGTGTGCTTAAAAAATATTCTCATCAAAAGTATTTAACATTTTTTTAAAAATAAAAGTGCTTAAAGTGTGTGGGGCTGGTAAATTTTCAGGTGTCCAGAAAATTCACCTGCCACAACTTCTCGATGATTGGATTAGCTGAGTTTTCACTCTACTTTTTATACATTTGTCAGAGAGCTTATAAGTATGCTGAGCACATCATGGGGGCTTACCAGGCCCCTGTTTACTGATTAATTCATATAGTGTTGGAATATGTTTGTTTTTTTTTTCCGTTTTCGGCCCTTCTATGCATTCACTGAGGCAAGGGATGGGAATTATCTTCTTTTTGAAAGGGCAGTAACTGATCATCTCCAGCCTCCCCTGCCAACCCTATCAACCTGTCCCTCTTTCTGTATTTCAGGTCTTAGGCAGCAATAATAGCAATTACGTTAATAAAATTAGTAGGTTACATGTGTGTTAATACAAGGCTATGTATTGATGCAACACCTTGTCTTTTTCCTCCCTTAAGTCCCACAAGGTAGGATTATTTTGGTTCTCAGGTGCAGAAGGTGAAAGTCAGAGAAGTCAAGTAATTTGCTTCAGGCCACCCAGCTCCTAAGGAGCCTCGGACACACCTGGCCCCTTAAGCACCCTGAGTGCAGTCCCAGGTCCTGCCCAGAGGGGGCGCTCGAGCACAGCCACTGCCTGGCCTCCCGGCAGGCGCTAACACCAGGGGCCCAAATCTGGGGTAAAACCCGAGGCCCTAGGCTTTCCCTGGTCTAGAGACAGCTCTGTGGAAGAGGGGGGAGTCGAGCTCCCTTTCCACTTGTTGAGCCTCGCAGGGACTGGGGGACAGGAACGAGGCCCCAGGAGGAGGGCACCGTGTGTCCCTGCTGGCCGCCAGCCCCAGGCTAGAATGTTGCCAGGTCTCACCTCCCCGTGCTGGCAGGCGACGGGAGGAACTTGGCCAGAGCAGAGACTCCCCTGCCCCGCTGGTCCTCCCACCCTCTCCCTGACCCTGTCTCTGGGATCCCATCGAAAGGTGCTCTCATCTCCCACGTGTCTCAGTTTTCCATTTGATTTTTGATTTTTATTTCATGCTAATGCTTTTTTTTTTTTTTTAAGTGTAAAGCAGATTCAATTATTCTGGCAATTAGCCCATAGATAAGTAAGATAACCCCTATATTTGGAAATACCCACTTGGAGCAATCTGGGCCTCTCCACTCCCTTTTCCTCCTAACCCTGTCAGAGTTCTGTTCTGGAAAAGCACCGAGAGCCTCCCCATCCCTGAAGCCTCTTCTTTCCTTCCTCTCACATCCGCACGGAGCCTGGCAGGGACAAGGGAGCTGGGCGGATTCTGGATTTTGAATCTGAACTGCCATTTCCATGACCCTGGTGAGCTACTGAACTGCTTTAGCTTTCCTTTTCCTTATCTCTAAAAGGGAAACTGGAACTGCTCCCTCCCACTGGAAGATAACAGAAGCCTCCCCTCCCCCACCTGGACTTGAAGTGCCTGGCATGAGGTAAGTTCTTATTGGACCCTACTGTGGCCCATTTCTTCCAGCAAGTCTTCCTCGATTGTCCCAATTTTGGCAGATAGAGATAACTCCCAACCCCATCTCTACTCCCCCCTTCTTCATTACTAACAAAACCCCAAGTTTATTTGGGAGAGCAAAGTGCCCAGCTAAGAAACTACGTTTTCCAGCTAATAAACTACGTTTTGAAGTGATGGTGTGCATGGGACACAGGTGTGGCCAAGGAGATGTATTGGGTTGGCCAAAAACTTCCTTCAGTTTTAAAGTAAAAATAAAAGACACTTTTTTTTCTTTTTCACCAAGAACTTTATTGAACAATGTATTCACCATTTTGTTCCACTACCTTCTGCCGTTTTTCAGGCAGCTTCATAATTCCATTTTCCCAAAACTTTTTATCTTTTTTTGAGCAACGAACTGTTCCTAGGTGCCTTTTACAATCTTCCAGGGGATTGAAATTTTTTCCATTAAGAGAATTTTGTAAAGACCAAACTAAATGTAACATCCGAGGGTGCAACGGCTGGTAAATACAGGGGATGAATCAGAACTTCCCAGCCAAGCTGTGACAGTTTTTGCCTGCTCATCCAAGAAACATGAGGCCTTGCGTTATCCTGGTGGAAGATTGTTTTCTGTTGACTAATTCTGGATGCTTGTCATCGAGTGCTGCTTTCTGTTGGTCTGATCGGGAGTGGTACTTGTTGGAATCAATCATTTGGTTTTCCAGAAGGAGCTCATAATAGAAGACTCCCTTCCAATCCCGCCATATACACAACATCACCTTCACTGGATGAAGACCGGACTTTGGTGTGGTTGGTAGTGGTTCATTTCACTTGCCTCATGATCTCTTCTATTCCACAGTATGGTACGGTATCCACTTTTCATCGGCCATCACAATTTGTTTTAAAAATGGAATATTTTTGTTACGTTTAAGTAGAGAATTGCATATGAAGACCCAATCAAGAGGCTTTTTTTCTTTTATGTTGACTCCAAATATTAAAGCAATTAACATAACCAAGCTGGTGTAAATGATTTTCAGTGCTTGATTTGGATATTCTGAGTATGTTGGCTATCTCCCTCGTGGTGTATTGCGGTTGACTGTTTTCAACTAATGCCTCAATTTGATCACTATCAACTCCAGCAGGTCTACTAGACTGTGGAGCATCATCTAGCAAGAAAACATCAGCAAGAAACTTTGCAAATCACTTTTGACACTTTTGATGAGTTACAGTACATTCTCCATACACTGAACACATTTTTTGCATTTCCATTGCATTTTTACCTTTCTTGAAGTAATAAAGATAATATGCCAACAATGTTGTTTTTCTTCCATCTTCAGTATTAAAATGGCTACACAAAAATGGACCAATGTTGATTTTTTTTTAAATGCATGCTAATATGAAAGCTATCACAATATAGTATAACAAAATTGTTCCAAATGAAGTTAAAGACAACTAAATGCTACTAGAGCCATCTTACAAAAAAAAAGATCTTTTTGGGCAGTCCAATAAGTGAAAGTTGCTTGAAGGGGCTCTGAGAAAGCTCTTGAAAGGAAGTTGACTCAACTATGCCATTTTGCCCCTTGCCTTTTTCTCCTTTCTCTTGTCTGGAGTGAGTATGATATCTGGAGCCACAGTGATCATGTTATGACCATACGGCAACCTTGAAGATGGAAGTCACATCTTATGGCAGAGCAGAAGAGCAGAAAGAGCCTGGGCCATGGAGGGCATGGTCCACAGGACTTCAGGATTTATGTTACACGAGGGGAGAAGAAATCAGGTATTTGGGATTTCTATTACATGTAAGCCAACATGGTCCCCACAGATACATGGCTTGGTGACCTTGCTCTTTTCTCTGAGCTCCAGTCACACTCATAGTCACAACTGTATTCAGGGAGATTTTTGGTTATAAGCAAAGTAGCCTACCAATCTAGATTTTTTGGAGTTCCATTATGTGAGGAGTAGAAAGTTTCTGATTCACGTCAGGTAGCTGCACCCCAAAGCTAATGAGGTCCTGCACACAGCTTGGTTCTCTTTCACCTGGTCCTTATCTTATGGGAGGAATGCAAGACAGCTGGCTGCTGATTGCAAAGCAAACACTGTTTGCAGGACTGTTGTTTAGTTGTTGTTGGTCAGTTACTAAGTCATGTCCCACTCTTTTGTGATCCCATGGACAATAGCCCTCCAGGCTCCTCTGTCCATGGGATTTCCCAGGCAGGAATACTGGAGTAGGTTGCCATTTCCTCCTCCAGGGGATGTTCCCGGACCAGAAATCAAACCCGCATCTCCAGCATTGGCAGGCAGATTCTTTACCACTGAGCCACCAGGAAAGCCCTTGCAGGACTGTAGGATCTGTTGAATCAAAGGCAGAATGACAGGGAATGAGTGAGCAGAAGCCTGCAGGTCTCCAACCTGCCTATGGGATTTGGGGGAAACTTGGTGCCTTCTGATTATATGAGGGTGACTTCTAGACCATGGAGAAGTAATGAGTCCTACCTCGGGCAGCATAGGTATTTCTTCATATGTCCACATTCTGCATCCCCAATGAGTTCAAGTTTGCAATTAAATTTAAAGGCATTTATGCACTCCCACATTCAAGTTTCTGTGCTAAGTGCTACAGGGAACTTGGAGATGAATAAGATCCTCAGGCAGTTGGCAGTCGAGTTTGAGGGATGGCAAAAGCATATACAATTCTCACATGAATGCAGGAGGTTGTGGAAAGGCAATCATACAAGTTAAGAAGGAAGGGGAAACACAAGAGAGGAGGAGACCAAGGCCTTGAAAGGAAAATGCCTCTGAGCTGGGCTTTGGAAAACCGGTAGCATTTCAGCAGAGAGCAGGGTGGGGAGGGCTTGCCCAGCCTGAAGGAGCAGCAGGGATAAAATGCAGAAAGGTCACTGGGCGTAGGGTGAGTTCAAAATGGCCATAATCTAGTAGGGCTACAGAGCCGGGAGCCTGAGGAGGTGAAACGTGGGTGCTGAGTGTGGGAGAGAAAGCTATGATTGAGTTTAAAAGAAAACAATGACAGAGCACACACTGTGTGTGTGATATGTGCCAGCCACGGTTCTAAGAGCTTTCTGTGGATTGATTCACAACCACCCTTGAAGGTGAGGACTATTGCTCTGCCCATTTCACTGGTCAGAAAACTGAGCTTTCACCAAGGACAAGTTTGTTTCTCAAAGTCAGACCTCTGAGAAGAGCCAGGGTTGAGCCCAGGTTGGCTCCATGGTCTACTCTCTTAGGCGCTAAGCTGTCGTGTGGTGTGGTACTTACTCGCTCAGTCGTATCCGACTCTGCGACCCCGTGGACTGAAGCCCTCTGGGCTCCTCTGTCCACGGGATTCTCCAGGCAAGAACACTGGAGTGGGTTGCCATGCCCTCCTCCAGTGGATCTTCCCAACCCGGGAATTGAACCCAGGTCTCCTGCATTGCAGGCAGATTCTTTACCATCTGAGCCACTAGGGAAGCTGTCATAGGCAGGGTCAGACCATGGGTGGGGTGGTGGTCTTAAATGCCCCTCTGAGGGTTGTGGCTTTTCTTGCACAGTGAACGCTGGCCTCCCTTGGAGAAGCCAAGGGGAAGCCATGAGAAATAGACTGGTGACTTTGATGCATCCCCTGGGGCCTCCCTGAGGAAGAGCTGGAGCAGTGAGACTCAAGTCAGGATCCCACTAGGAGTCCAGAGCTCGGGTGAGAACTACTTCAGGGGCTGACCTGGGGCAGAGCCAGGCGGTTAGAGCATCTCTGCAGAAACGTGCCAGGGCTCAAGCTTGTGAAGCTCTGAGTATATGTGATGTTAACTGATTAGTACTCAGGGAGCAAGATGAAGACTTTAAAGAGAGGAGGAACGGGGTGGGAGGAGAAGAAAGCCTGTTCAGATTTGATCAAACTTGTCCCCAGATGTATCCTACAGAGATGTCACCTGTATGTGGCATGAGGTATGGGCAAGTGTCTACACTGCAGTATTTTATGTGATCGCTTAGGCCTGGAACTAGGCTTAAAGTCCACCAACAGAATAGTGTTTGCATATGTTACAGTTTATCTGAACATTGAAATACTACATTTTTGCATTGCATGTGAGGTAACGTGGCTTACACATTTCTAAATGTTTGGAAAAAATGGAGAATAATATTTTGTGATATGTGAAAATTACATGATGTTCAAATTTCAGGGTCCATAAATGAAGCTTCATTGGAACACAGCCACGTTTATTCACTTCTGTGTCATCTGTGTCTGCTTTCCCACCACTGGCAGAGTTGAAAGAGGCCCTATGACCTGCAAAGCCGAAGATATTTTACTATCTGATCCTTTAGAGAAAAAGTTTGTTAACCTGACAAGGTCTCTGGAAAGTTACACAAGAAACTAACCACAGTGACTGCCCCGGGGAGGGGAAGTCCAAAGGGCAGAGTTGGAAAGGAGACTTCTTGCAGTATGATGTTTGTAGTTTTTGAATTCTGAGTCATGTGAATGCTTAACCTATCTTAAAGCTTTTAATTTGAAATTTAAAAGGGGAAAATTATGCTTCCCATCCTGAAGGAAGAGAAGTGAGGGAAGGAAGAAATGGTACCCATATTCTAGCCCTTTAGCGATGGGCCTGGGTGAGGTCATGGGCCTCCAGCTAGGAGAGACTGCCAGGTGAGTTTGGCCTTGACTTGCTAAAC
Source organism: Cervus canadensis (assembly GCF_019320065.1). Taxonomy (NCBI): domain Eukaryota; kingdom Metazoa; phylum Chordata; class Mammalia; order Artiodactyla; family Cervidae; genus Cervus; species Cervus canadensis. The sequence continues at coordinate 9,443,349 of NC_057398.1, forward strand.
CACCCAGGACAGCTCCCCTTCCCTGAGGGTGAAGGGTCAGTGCTGCTCACCTGCCAAGAGGCCCTGCCACAGAAGGGCCTGGAAGACTGGTCTCTATCTCTTTGCCTGCCTCGGAAACAAGGGAAATGGACAAGGAAACCCAGGCTGTGGCCTCATCAGTCATCAATAAACAAGAAACCGGTGGATTGGGAACATGCCGGGTGAGAAGGACACAAGGATTCCGGACACTGAGTCCTGGTCCTGCCTAGCCACCCACTGACCCCATAACCTTAGATAAACCATTTCCCTTTGGGGCCCAGCTCCATCTCTGTCGACAAGGGCCTGGACCAGACTGATGGAAATCCAAGGGCCGCTCCCCTGCCCTCTTGGCCCACTCCCACCTACTTTACCTATTGGGCATCCCTGCAAGACCCTGGGTTGAAAAAGCAACAAGCCAGTCCAAACGATAGCCAGTCTCGCTGAGATGGTCTCCAGGCCAAGTGGTTTCATCACTCCATAGCTCTGAGGGTCAAGCCACCTCCCCGGACACAATCCCTCAGGCATGGAGGTCAAAGGAACCCTTCAGTCACGGGCTGAGTAGTGGGGACCCCCAGAGCTCTTGGGTGATGGCTTTTCTGACAAAGCAGCGTCAGGCAGGAAGTGGCTGCTGGGAGGGTGTGTCAGTGCACATGGTGGAAGGCTCGTCTCGAGCAGATCCAGGCAGATGCCTTAACAGCCCAAGTGTGGCAGCCTGCTGGCTAGTCCCTGGGGAGGTCCTGCTAGAGGCAGGGCACCTTCAGTGGAGGTTGTTCCCCCTGAGCAAGGCGTGTGGCTGCCTCTTCCTGGCCCTCGTGGTCAGGAACAGCCAGCCCGGAGGCTGGCCAGCATCCTCAGAGAGAACTGGGTGTAGAGCCCATGGTTGCCCTCCAGGCCGGGAAGCCTCTCCTCTGCCTTCTCCCTCTGCCTCCCCGTCATAACTTTGTCCTAAGTTTTGCTCCAAAATTTTCCTCTTGAACACAGAAGCCAACTTGGAGGGGCTCCTGACTCCCAAACTTGAGATTGAGCAACAACAACAAAAATGATCACAATAGATTATCACTTATAGAATAAGAGGAAAAAATAGGAAATAATACGTCTGTAATGATATAGTAAATATTTGAGTAAACAAATAAGGGAAAAGGGACAGCCTTCTTACAGGAAAAATTCTGACTGTTGAACATTCGAAGGCGTGAAGGAAATAGAAAACCACCCCTTGGCAGACACCCACGGTCGTGATTGTTTTAAGCAAGACTCATCAGCGGAAACAAACTTTTGCGGGTGAAAATAAGATGAGAAACAGGATGTTTACATCATCTCAAAGTAGTTCCCCCTGAGATGCCTATTAACTCAAAGGGCAAAAGAATAACTTTACGGTGGAAAAACCTGCAGACCCCAGCTAACTCGGGTGATCAGAATCAACAAGTGACAGCTTATTGGCCTCGTGTGCTGCCTGATGTCATGTACTGAGAAGGGCACAGCATCCCTTCTGCGGTGTTCTTGTCAAAATGCACAACCCAGGGCTTCCCTGGTGGCTCAGTGGCAAAGAGTTTTGCCTGCTAATAATGCAGGAGACGTGGGTTTGATCCCTAGTCTGGGAAGATCCCACGTGCCTCACAGCAACTGTGCCCATCTGCCACAACTACTGAGCCTGAATGCTGCAGCTCCTGAAGTCTGTGAGCCCTAGAGCCCATAGTGCACAAACAAGAGAAGTCACTGCAGTGAGAAGCCGGCTCACCGCAACCAGAGAGTAGACCCTGATCGCCACAACTAGAGAAAAGCCCATGCAGCAAAAAGATCCAGCGCAACCAAACATAAAAAATAAATTTGAAAAAAAAATGCACAACCTGAGGACACAGCAGACAAAGTCCCATGGAGGCACATTCTAGAAAACAGCTGGCTGGCATTCTTCAAGAGCATGAAGGCCATGATGGAGCAGGATGAAGGTGCTGGCCCAGCAGGAGAGACTAAGGAAACATGACAGCTGAGTGCTGCGGGTGATCCTGGATTGGCTCCTGGACCAGATGGGGAACTTGATGAAATCTGAATGAGGTTTGTAGCTAAAGCTAATTTCCTGGTTTGGATGACTGTGCTGTAAATTTGTACAGTGTTAACATGTGTGGAAACTAGGTGAAGGGTATTTGGGAATTCTTTGTACTGTTTTGGCAATGTTTATAGAAGTCTGAAGTTATTCTGAAAAAGCAAAACAGAAACCTTTTCCTCCTTTGGCCAACTTCCCCAGTCACTCCTAGCTGTGTGTAGCCAGTTGCTTGACGTCGTGTATTCGTATGATTTATTTATGCGTCTGCCTCCTTCAAGCCCTGAGTTCTAGGAGGGGGTCTATGTCTCATTAATCTTTGTTTGGGCCTCATCTTATAAATCTTATTTGGGTGGGAGCTGACTGGCTATTTCTCAACAAGAAACTCCCTACTCTATCCACTCCCACTGTAAAAAGCACCACAGTCCTTTCAGCTGCTTAGACACCAAAGTCCCAGGAGTCGTCTTCCATACCTCCCTTTTTCTCTTGCCCCAGGACTAGCAAGTCCTGTTGGAATTCTCCAAAGTTCATCACGAACCAGAGCGCTTCTCCCTTCTCCTCTGCCAGCGCTCTCAGCCAGGGGTTCTCGTTTCTCCTCTGAACGTGAACCTCGCTCTCCTAACTGGTCTCCCCTTACCCAACCCTCCAGCTTGTTTTCCATGGAACAGCTGGAGGGATCTTTTAAAGGGAAAAGTCGGGTCTCACATCACTCCATTGAATGGTTTCCCGTTGCAGTTGGTGTAAAACCGCGATTTCCAGCACGTTCCATGAAGGTTATATTCTCTCTGCCCTCGCTCGCCCTGCTCCAGCCACACGGCCTTTCCATAGATATGCTGAGTTAGCTCCCGTGTCTGGGATGTGGATCTTCTGCCGCTTTTCCTTCTCAACATTCAGGCTTCAACCCAGTTGTCACCTCCTCAGATAGACCTAACCCGATCTGTTAGCTAAAGTAATTCTTTTTGTATGTTAAGCTTGTTGAAAGTGAAAGTGTTAGTCGCTCAGTCCTGTCCAACTCTTTGAGACCCCATGGACTGTAGCCCACCAGGCTCCTCTGTCCGTGGGATTCTCCAGGCAAGAATGCTGGAGCAGGTTGCCATTTTCCTCCTCCAGGGGATCTTCCAGACCCGGGGATCGAACCCAGGTCTCCCATTTCATTATCTTGTGTTATTGCAGGCAGTAATTATCGCACTCTTTACCGTCTGAGCCACCAGGGGGGCCCATTAGTTTGTGAGGGCTTTCATTACAAACACAACAGACCGGTGGCTTAAACAGCAGAGACTTACTGTCTCCTATTCTGGGGGCTAGAAGTTTCTAAGATCAAGGTGCCGGCAGGGTCGGTTCCTTCTGAGGGCTCTGGGGAGAACGTGCTCCATGCTCTCTCCAAGCTTCCAGAGGATGGGGCCATCTTTGGTGTTCTCGACACTGAGCGCTCTTCCTCTTCGCATGGCGTGCTCCTGGTGTGCCCGTCTCCACATTTTCCCTTTTATAATGATACCAGTCATGTTGGATTAGAACCCACCCTAATGATCTCTTTTTAACTCAGTTACCTCCATAAAGACTCTACCTCCAAATAAGGTCATACTCTGGGGCTTAGGCCTTCAACAGCTTTGGGGGGAACACAGCTCAACCCATAACCATTCCTATTACCTTGTTTTATTTTGGTTAGCCCCTTTATAACCATCTTAGTTATCTCATTTGTTTGTGGTCCTCGTCCATGTCCCTCCACTACAACATAAACCACATGAGGGCAAGGATCTAGCCCAACTTTGGTGTTTGGTCCTTTTCCAGCCTTGCAGAGGGACACTAGCCCCTATTTCCACAGCATGTCACCCTGTCGAATGGTTTCCTGTTACAGCGACTGTAAAACCCCAGTTTCCAGCATGTTCCATGAAGGTTCTGGATCCATCATTTGGCTTTTCCCAGATAAGAGGAACAGACTTACCCTCATTCCTTTTCATAAGCAACTGATGTGCTTGCTACATGTTCATCACTTAGCTCAGAGTCCAGTTAAAGGCCTGCAGCATCAATACCTAGATCCAGCCACGAATCTCAAAGCCCCAGAAGTACTCTCCCCACACCCAGGTTTCCTGCATTCCAGCCAGTGCAACTTAGTCTGAGGGCTGTGGAACTAGATGGCTTGGTTCTACCACTTAAGCTGAGACCTGGGTGGCATATCACTTACCCACACTTTGCCTCAGTTTCTCCAACTGTAAAATGGAGAAAATTTTATTTTTTGACTGGACTAGAGACAATTTTACGAGTACCTCCCTAGTAAGTTGTATAAAATGAGATCCATACGTGACGAACAGAAAGTTTGACCATTAGGAAGTGCTTTATGCTAATCCAGGTCTCGTCTTTTAGATCTGGTCTGAGGTCTTAGGAAGTCCCTGGTGGACAAAGGGACCAGAGCCCAGGAGGCCTCTGCAGTCAGCTGGGCACACAGAGGCTCCAGGTTACTGCTCAGTCTCCCCCTTCGGAAGCCCCATCTGCCCCCAACATAGCAAGCCAGCACTGGGGAGACTCGGACCATAAGATGCCGGGTGGGCCTTGGAGTTTCACTGGTAACTTCTGGCTGATTGAGGAGAAGAAAAAGGAGGATCTGACTCCTCAGAGTCTTTCTGAGCACCCCATGTGAGGTATGCAGCTTCCAGATGACTCAGCAGGGTCAGTTTCCTTGGAATCGGCCACTCTGGCTGGAAACTGATCGTGTGGCAACAGCCCCACTCAGCCACCCCCAGAAAAGCTGACCCACCATTCAACTGACTTCCTGATTTGGCCGCTATATATAGCTATATGGGTAGACCTTTCTATATGTGTGCCCTTAGAAACCAGCAAACCTAAAAATACCCTTGCCCCATAGCTCATTTCTTTGTTTTTTGTAGGTTCCTTGTTCTAATTTTACAGCTCAGGAGACTGGAAATTGCTGTCAGAATGGAGTGACCTCCGTGGGTGGTGGGAAGGCCAGAGAATAGGCTCTGTTTGAAAGCTGAGGGGGTCCATTCCCCGCCCAGCTCTAAAGCCAGCGTGCTGTGATGTTGGGAATATCTGCCTCCCTGCTACAGCTCAGTGTCCTTCAACTGAAGGAAGACCTGAACTTGACGGTCTAAGGTGTTTGCTTGCTCCTCCTTTCATTGGCTCAGTGCGAAAGCTGACACAGACACACCAGAACAGTTGATTCCTGTTCATTCACTCAGTTGACAAGTGTTTGTTGAGCACTTAACTGTGTGTCCGGTAAAAATCTCTAACCTTAGGGACTTAAATTCCCATTCGTTCTCAGTCATGCACAGTCTCCTCTTACTGTTTGAGATCCCTCGGACTATAGTCCTCCAGGCTTCTCTGTCCATGGGATTTTCCAGGCAAGAATACTGGAGTGCATTGCCATTTTCTTCTCCAGGGGATCTTCCCGACCCAGGGATCAAACCCATGTCTCTTGCATTGCAGGCGGATTCTTTAACACTGATTACCCAGTAGGGGTGACAAACAGTAAACCAAATAAATAAAGATTATGCGGCTTCCCGGGTGGTCCAGGGGTTAAGACTCCGCCTTCCAATGCAGGAGGTGACAGGTTGACCCCTGGTCTGGGAGCTAAGACCCCACATACCTTGGGACCAAAAGCGTAGACCAGAAATAACATTGCAACAAATTGAATAAAGACTTATTTTAAAAAAAGACATAAAAATATTTAAAAGTTAATAAAAAAAAATAAATATTATAGTATGTTTGGTGATAGGTATCATGCAGAAAAAGAAAGTAAACACAGGACAGAAATTGGAGGAGGGTGGTGCAAGGAGGCTGGGGAAGACCTCACTGAAAAGGAAGTTTTTGCACAAAGACAGGAATGAGGCTGTGCCTAGGAGGAGAGGCAGGGAGCACGTGGAAACCTGGAAAGGTGTCCAGGCAGAGAGGGGCTGCAAACACCAAGCCCTCAGGTTGGGAGCGTGCCTGGTGAGTTTGAGGCCACTGTGGCTGGAGGGGGGTGAGTGGGGGAGCGAACCCTAGGAGTGCAGGTGGACACGGGGCCCTGCTGAAGGGCACTGCCCTGACCCCTGTCTTCACGGGATAGTCTAGGATGTTCACAACACAGGGTACAAGAGTGGAGGCAGGGAGACCATTGAGGAGACTACTGCAAACCAGGCCAGGGCTGACGGGGGCTTGGGTGAGGGAGACGCAGGGAGAAGCGGTCAGAATCTGCACGTGTGTGGAAGGATTTGTTGATGGAGTGGGTGCGAGTATGAGAGAGACAGAAGTCAGGAGTGACTCCAGGGTTTTCAGCTTGAACAATGATGGAACTGTCATGAATTCAAGTGAAGAAGATTATGGGAGCAGAAAAGATAAAGAACTTACTAGTTTTGGACCCATGAGGAAAGAGATGGCTGTTACACAACCCAGTAGAGGAGCTGAGTGGGCAATTGAGTATGAGTCTGGAGGTCGATTTATTGTTGCTTAGTCACTCAGTCATGTCCGACTCTTTCGAGAGCCCATGGACTGTAGCTGGCCAGGCTCTTCTGTCCATGGGATTCTCCAGGCAAAGAATACTGGAGTGGATTGCCATTTCCTTCTCCAGGGGACCTTCCTGACCCAGGGGTGGAGCTGCATCTCCTGCCTGGCAAGCGGATTCTTTACCACTGAGTCACCTGGGAAGCCCTCACTCTGGTACCTGTGCTTATAAGATGCAGGATGGAGCTGTGCTCAGATCGTAGCAGGAAACCCTTTCCCAGCTCTTGTCCAGGATGCACATGGGATCCAGGCTCCTACCTGAGCTGCCACTGGCGTGGGGTCTTCTGCAGGTGCCCCCTGAGGCACCTGAGGCAGCTGGTCCCAGTTCAGGATGGGGCTGGGGAGGCTGTCAGCCCTGCCGCAGCAAGCCTTCTGCAGGCCCCACCCAGGGAAGGAGGAGGGCCAGAGGTCCTCACCTGGGCTGGAGAGGTGGTGGCTGGCTCTATTCTCCCACTGGTTTTCCTTCTGTGGGCAAAGAGACGCTTAACTTTTCTCTGTGACAGATGTTAACAGGGGAATAGGTGCTTGGAATACTAATGACATACACGATTTTGAGAAAGGGAAGTGTATCCCTAATTGACATCTCTGCCATCCTCCAGTTACCTCTTGGGAACTTGAAAAACATTTATTTCTTGACTGCCCAGAGGTAATGGCCAAGTCTGCATTTTTCCTGGGATCTCTAGGATCTAATGGAACAAGCTCTGGAAGCAGCTGGGGTGTGGGGACCCCTGGCCTCGAGGTGTGCAGTCTCAGCATCCTAGACAGACTCTGACCTTCACACACCTCCAGCCAGCCCACGGGTCCTTTTTCAGTGAGCCTGCACATAGCCCAGCAGCGGAGCTCTTATTTTACTATGGCTAGGCACTTCCACTGCACACTACTTTGTTTAGCATTTTATATATATTAACATGGGCTTCCCAGGTGGCTCAGTGGTAAAGAATATGCCTGCCTATGCAGGAGACATAAGAGATGTCAATCACTGGATCAGGAAGATCCCCTGGAAGAGGAAATGGCAGCCCGCTCTAGTATTCTTGCCTGGAAAATCCCATGGAGAGAGGAGCCTGGGGTCTCTGAATGGTAGGATTTGAAGTGATTTTCATTTCTTCTTGCTTATCTATATGTTTCAAATTTGGTAAAAATATCATACATTCCCTTTGTAGTTTTAATTAATAATGATGATAATAAAGAACAAGGTGATGGATCCCTGAAAGCTCCTGGCCTGCCAGGGTCTGGGGCTCAGAGCCCCCAGTCCCTACAGTCTATGGGGTTGCAAAGAGTTGGATGCAACTGAGTAAGTGCACGTGCACACACACAAACACACACACATACATTAAGGCATTTAGGAAGAGGAAAGAACTTGAAAGAAGGCATGGAGACAAAATTCCAAGGAAGTGGAAACCAAGGGTCATGTATGGGAGACAGAAAATCACGCTGTTTGACTGGAGAAACTAAGCTTGGATGACAAGCAACCCTACCCCATGAGGTCTCTCTGGGGATTCAGTGAGTTCTAGCATAGACAGCACCTGCACACGCTGCAGCTTACTGAAATTTAGACGTTTTCTACCACCCCCAACCCCCGCCCCGGCATCGGCACCTCTCCTAAGTGCGGGTCTCTGAATTCTTGGAACACTGACTGGCAGAGGACCCGCACTTTCTCCACTGTTACCCAGTCCCTCTGGCTGAGGGCTCTTGGCCCCTAGTTTTAGGGGCCGTGGAATTTCCCTCCTCATGTACCCACTCCCTTTCAGGGATTCATCGCCTCCTTCTTTATTATCATCATTATTAATTAAAACTCCAAAGGGAATGTATGATCTTTTTTTTTTTTTTTTTACCAAAGTTGAAACATATAGATAAGCAAGAAGAAATGAAAATCACTCCAAATCCCACCATTCAGAGAGAACTCTGGTTAACATGTTAGGGTACCTGTCTCTCTCTGGATGTTGTCCTATTCATATGTTCGTTTAAATAAGTATGTGTATATATTCGGGCCAGGGAGTCAGCATCCTCATCCCCAGGCCCTCATTGGAGGCCCCCTTAGTTGGGTAGGGCCCCAGATCACTGTGGGGGCTCTGAGCCCGGGACCCTGGCAGGCCAGGGGCTGGATTTTCTGCTTGATGCAGTGTGCTCCCCTCCCCCAGCCAAGCCTGGAGCTGTCTTCTCCCTGCCCTGCACCAGTGCCCCATCCTGGAGCTGCTTTGTGACCCCTCCCACGGAGATAGCTTGTGTGGGACAATTGCATCAGAAGGAAAGCCTGCAAGCAGGCCCCTGGCAATGAATTGGGCCTTTATGTGAAAAGCCACTTCTGCTGCATGTCCAGCGCCTCCTAAGTCACTCTGCAAGGTAGACTAGGACATCGATAATGGCCAAGATAGGGAGGGGGTGGGGTGGGAGTGGCTTTACAACAGCTGGAGAACTTACTGGCAAATGCAAGGGTGATATTGTTCAGGCTTTCTCAATTCCTCCCATATCTGGGGCAGCGGAGTTTGCTTTCACCCTCCCATGGAATTTCTCAGCAGTCTAACAAATCATACCGGCTGTGATTTATTGAGCATATGTTCTGTGCCCGGCCCTTTGCAGACAGTATGTTTAACCCTTACCTCAATTTTACAAAGTAGATAAAGAAACAGGAAGGCCAGTGGCTCAAACCAGGCCCTGCCACCAGTAAGAGAGTAACCAGAGGTCTGAACCTGGGTAATTGGACTCTAGAGCCCAAGCTGTTTATTTTTGCATAAAAAGTAATTTTTATTAAAGTGACCTATTCCCATCGTTAAAAAAATCAAATAGGGCTAAAAGGTATAGTGAGATCCAGGGGCCCATAGCTCACCGCTCTCTATTGCTCTGCCCTGCTCCCCAGCTCGGGGCAAGTGCCTTTGTGTTCAGTCATGTCTGACTCTTTGTGATCCCGTGGACTGTAGGCTTCTCTGTCCGTGGGAAATAAAGATGTTTTTAGACAAGCAACTCTCAAAACCTGGGTTCATCATAAAAGAGGGAGCCGTGGCACCCAGGAACAGGCATGCATACATGCTCAGTCGTGGCTGACTCTTCCCAACCCCATGGACTCTAGCCCACCAGGCTCTTCTGTTCATGGGATTCTCCAGGAAGAATACTGGAGTGGGTTGCCATTTCCTTCTCCAGGGGATCTTCCTAACCCAGGGATCAAACCCATGTCTCCTGCATTGGCAGGGGGGTTCTTTACTGCTGAGCCACCAGCAAAGCCCAAGGCTCCAGCAGAGAAAAAGAGAGAGGGACGTCTCTGCACCAAGAGCAAGGAGCCAGCCCAGACTGAGCTGTGGAAACTGCACGGGAAAGGAAGTTTCTAGAGTGAGGGACACAGGGCAAGGACTGGCTATGAAGCACTGTTGAGCAGCAGGCAAATTACTGCTAGGGACTGATAGAGCCATTGAAGGAACTGGGGGAAGTTCGATTGATCACATTTGATTGATCATTGGGGTGATTATAAAATTCTGGGTGGAAAATCATTTTCTTTCAGAGTTTTAAAGGTATTTTTCTATTTTTAAAGGTATTATGTTCTATTCAGTATATCTGGAGAGAATTTTGATACCCTTTTAATTACCACTCCTTTGCCTGTTAGGGGTCTTTCTCTTTCTGGGGCTTTCTTTTATTTTTATTAAAAAAATTTTATTGAAAAAAATTTTATTGCGGTATGGTTGCTTTACAATGGTGTGTTATTTTCTATACAACAAAGTGCATCAGCTGTCTGTATACACATATCCCCTCCCTCTTGATCTCAGAGCAATGTTCCAAAAGATTCAAGGCAGAAGCTGCAAGGTCTCCTAAGGCCAAGTTTTAGAAGTCACACAGAACTCCACCGAATTCTACAGGTCAAAACAAGTCAACCCAGATTCAAGACCTTTTCTCTTGACGAGAAGAGTGGCAAAGTTGTATTGTAAAGGGACGTGTATTCAGGAATAAGAAAAATTGTTGTAGCCATCTTTACAAGAGGAAAAGAATCTATGATCGAGGGAGAGAAAAATAAATGTAGGAGATCAAGCCTCCATGTTTAACTGGAAGTGATACAGATATCACCCACACCACCAGGGTCTGTGTCCTGGATATAAACATAAGATCTTTTCAGAATTTTGCTAACTAAACCTCCACTGTTCTAGGTATATGTGAGTATGTAGACTGTAACCCCAAACTGGAGAGAGGAGTAGGGCTCAATGTGCTCTGCTGCTGCTGCTAAGTCGCTTCAGCCGTGTCCGACTCTGTGCGACCCCATAGACGGCAGCCCACCAGGCTCCCCCGTCCCTGGGATTCTCCAGGCAAGAACACTGGAGTGGGTTGCCATTTCCTTCTCCAATGCATGAAAGTGAAAAGTGAAGTGAAGTCGCTCAGTCGTGTCCAACTCTTAGCGACCCCATGGACTGCAGCCTACCAGGCTCCTCCGTCCATGGTTGTGTTCAATTTTTTGTGACTCTGTGGACTGTAGCCTGCCAGACTCCTCTGTCCATGGGGATTCTCCAGGCAAGAATACTAGATTGGGTTGCTGTTTTCCTCCTTCAGGGGAATCTTTCCGACCCAGGGATTGAACCCATGTCTCCTGCATTGGTAGGCAGATTCTTTACCAATAGCTCCACTTGGGAGCCCCATAGAGCACAACAACTGCTATCAAAGGGTTTAGAAGTGGAGAAACTTGGATCAAATCCCAGTTCCACTGGTTGCAGCCCTGCTACCTCGGGCACATCACTCAGTCTCTCTTAACCTGAATTTCCTCATCTGTAAAGTGTGGTTTGTGTAAAATAATAAATGAATACATGGGAAACCCGTACTTAGCACAATGTTTGACACAAAGCAAGTGTTCAATAGTACCAGTGAGTGTTTTTTTCTGGGAAAATATTATATTTCTAGTCATTTAACCCCTGGAGATGGAATTTGAGAAACAGAGGTTAAGTCCAGGCTCTTACAGAAACACCCTCCAGGGCTTTTTGTAAGGATTCAGTGTATTAAAACAAAGCACCAGAAGACTGCCTGACACATCATTTGTAAACCCTTTGATAGCAGTTATTGTGCTCACCCAGTGTTTGCGTGCATCTGTGCTTGCTTAGGTGGATGCGTCAAGCATACCTGGGCTCTGACAAGGCCCCTGGGAGGACCACCCCCACCTGTCAGCGACGCGGGCCTTTGTTCTATCAGGTGGGGGCTGGTAGCAGGTTAAAGTCGCTGTGTCTTCTCTCCAGGGTCCGAGCGGTCAGCTCACAGATCTGCCCAATATCTTCGGCAGGGAATCTTAATCTGTGTGTTGTGGTTGAGCCTCAGGGGCTAAGAGCCGCCTGACACGGTACAGAGTACACGGGTATGAAAGCCTCTCTGGGGCGACTGTTCACAGGTTAGATCCTCAGAGAGGTCACTCACCCTCAAAATACTGAACATCTCAGCTCTAGAGGCTCTTCTGTCCTTCCAGTTTATCTCCCCCTCGTGTGGTTTGGACTGAGAGATAAAGGTGTTTACCATGTTAGCATTATGATTAAAGTAGGAGTCAACAGTACCTGACAAGGCCTGCTGGGCTCTCCTTTTGCAGAGAGGGTGAGTTTCAGGATGAACAACCCTATGGACTCCACTTTTTGCTGCCCAGTGGTCTGCTTTTGCATCCTGGCCTTTAGCCGTTTGCAAAATCTGGATGACTACACAAGTGATCACCCGTGAAGTGAACTGGTTTTCACCGTGTCCATGCTGGGTCTGCAGATCATGGGTCCTGGGCCCTGTGTGCGTGCTCCATCCTAACCTATGGGTTTGGATGCATCAAAGAAATTCTCACACTGCACCCAGGAGCAGACAGGGGAGGGTCAGCCTTGTCTGGTGACCTCCAGTGACATCTGTCTAAGGAGATCACCTGCTGTTCCTCGACAGACATTTTCTCATCCTGGTCCTTCTAAGAGTCACATGTAAGACCAAAAGCGTCAACGTTTAAGGGTGGGACTCCCCTCATGAACATGGCTGTGTATAGTCTTTAAAGGGAAAAAAAAAAAACAATCCCAACAGAACTGCAATCACTAAGCTAAATCTTTGTCTCAAAGTTAATTTTTTAATCACCTTCCTCTCTTAGAAGTCAAAGGCAGAGAAGAAGATTCACCCAAACTGTGAAATATTCTCTGGCTGATCCAGTTCTAGGAGGGCCCTTGGAAAGGACTCAGGGAGTGACCCGGAGCCTGACTTGACAACACCCTTGGAAATTCGGTGGCAGGCAGAAAGTGAATTCTGGAGCCCTTTGGGGCGTGTACAGATTCACCACGGGGCATCGACTTTGCCTGGCTGAAGGCTGTCTCCCTCTGCCCCCTGCTCACAAGCTCACTGGACAGCACCCAGCCTCTGGCTGGGCCCAGTGAGGCCGCCGGGCCCAGGGCAGCTGGGACCAGGGGGAGTTAGCCTGCGTCTGCAGACGGCCCTTCCCCCGAGCCTCTCACCGCAGGGATTCGGTGACTCACTCTGAATAAGGCACCATAAATTTCTTCCTAAGAGCACACTTGTCACTGAACCATTCCAACAATTTGGCAGGACCGGAGATCTGGCTCAGGGCAGTGGGGCCAATAGGTAATCCCCTGTTTATATAATGTGTTTCCCTCTCAGGGCTGGAGGAGGGTGAGGACCCTCCAGTCAATGTCACAGATTCCATTTAGAGCTGGAATGCTCACACCCACTTCACAGATGAGGGCTGGAGCGACTCAGGCCCTCAGGCAGCACTGGGGAGGCCCCGCAGGTGGAGGACCACGGTGGGGGCGGGGGGCGAATCTCACCTCTGTTCCAAGCTGGGCAATGACCTTAGGCGGCTTCCTTAATCTCTCTGGCCTCTCTTTTCCTCATCTGTGAAATGGGATACTACTTACCTCGAGAGGCTTCTGTGAAGGTTTGCTGAGGCGTGTTGGGTTCAGAGCTTTAAGAGCAGCGAGCAGGCAGTGAGGACGCCGGCTGTTAGGATTCTGTGCTGACTCGGGCCAGATGCCACGTGCCTCCCTCAGCCCGCCACCAGCTCCGCCTGGCTTCTGGTCGTTCTCTCCTTTGGCACTCCATCCTCTCATTCTTTTCTTTTTAAATTTCCCCCCCGACCCCCGGGATTTATATTTATTTATTTGATTGTGCGGGCTTTAGTTGCCGCTCACGGGATCGTCCATCTTCACTGTGACCTGCGGACTCTTTAGTCGCAGCATGAGGGATCTTGTTCCCTGACCAGGAATCGAGCCCGGGGTCCCCCTGTGTTGGGAGTGCAGAGTCTTGGCCTCTGGACCACCAGGGAAGTCCCTGATTCTTTCTTTAGAATGAAGAAAGGTGGCCACTCCTCCCTTAATACTCGCAACTGGTATTCGAGGGAGCTCTTATCCCCAGTTAACAGGTTGGAAACCGAGGCTGGGCGAGTTCCGGTGACTTCCCCACGCCCACCAGTAGGGGCGCGGCAGAGCGGGCAACGCACGGCCCCGCAGCTCACGGGGGCGGGCGGCCCGGGCCCGAGAGCAGCTGCCAGCAGGGACGCCCGGCCGCGGCCGAGTATTTCCGTCACTGCATTCTTCCCGGGCAGCTCACTCCTGGCACTCTGGACAGTCGCCAAGGAGGTGTGCGCGAGAGAGCAGAAGGAGGACTTCCTGTGGAGGCGGCAGGGGGCCAACGGAGCTGCTGTTTACCGAACCCTTGCCGCGTGCCCTCCGCGCTGACTGGGTGCATCTTTGACCCGCACCCGCTCCCGCTAGCCAGGCCTGGAGCAGTCCCCACGCCACAGCCTGCGCCTGGGTGTCCTGCTGTGCTGGTCGTCTCTCCGCCCCCCGGGGCCTCCCAGCAGTGTGGCACCGAGTTCGGCCAGAGCAGTCAATTTTCCAAACCACATCCAGGCTCAAGGACCTCAACCCACCACCGGGGGCAGAAATGGTGGGCCCTGTGTTCCTCCAGGGGCCCCCAGGCCTCTCACTAAGCATCCTTGAGTGTGTGTGTGTGAATGTGTCCGTGTGTGTGTGTGTGTATGGCTGTGTATGGATGTGTGTGTGTGTGGGTGTGTGTGCATGAATGCGTATGGATGTGTGTGTATGGATGTGTGGATGTGTACATGTGGATGTGTGAGTGGATGTGTGGATGAATGGATGTGTGGATGGATGTGCGAGTGTGAGTGAGGGGTTACTCCTGCTGTTTCCATGCCTCCCGGGCGGCAGTAGGGGGCAGAGGTGGCATTGGCCAGGCAGCCTCCTCAGGACTGCCCCCTTGAAGCTGGACTGCGGTGGTGCTGGACTTGATTAAAGAGCGAGGCACCAGTGGAGCCCCTGGGTCCTCTGCCTCTTTCTGCAGTAAGCGGCCTGGCCCTCCCCATGAGGACGGGAGCGAGGCCCCTGAGAGCGGAGCCCTGCCTCCTTCACCACTGCATCTCCATCACCCAGAACAGTGCCCGGCCCTCAACAGGCCTTCGCTGACTGACCGATGATGGTCTGATGGACCAGCCAGCCCCAGCGATAAGCAGGAGCCAGCGTGGCAGGAACTTGCTGGGCCACTGAAGGCTGACGGGCTTCACAGGGTGTGGAGAGTTGAGGCGGGCTCGATGGAAGGAGCGTGAGGGGGACTCCAGAAAGCACGGCTTCAAACTGGCTGAGGCCGCTGCTAACGGGAGGGGCCGACAGCCTGGCCTGGGGGGCGGAGGTCTGGGCGTCGAGGCTGCCTGGCCACACAGTGGGCCTGTGTCACGTGGCATCAGGCCGCTAAAGGACTCCTGTCTCCAGCACTGCCTTCTCTTGTCTCTGACCCAGGAGAAGGAACTGTGGGGTCTCGGAAGCCCTCCGGGCTGGAAGTTACAAGATCTGGGTTTGCAATCTCTCTGCGAGCCGCTCTCAGTGACCCGCTCTCAGTGACCCTGGGCCTGTCCCTCCATCTGTCCATTGCAGCTTCCCAGGACGGTGGTGGATCTGAGAGGCTTGAATCTGAGAAGGCCCTGGACCCCGCTCTGCCCCTGACTGTCAAAACTGAAGGCAGTAACTCTGCCAAAGCCCCACGTCCCTCGGGTGCCTCCTCTAGTGCGAACTGTCCACATCCCAGCCCAGAGCACCGAGCCTCTCCAGGCCTGGTACCCGCTCCTCCACATCCCGCACCTCGCCCGGCCCACCCTCCTGTCCTAGAAGCCGGCCTCCCCGTGGAGCAGGCCTGACACAGAAAAGGAAATCGTTAGCATAATCACCAGTTCAATTCTCTCTCCTCACTTCTCTGTGTAAACCATTTGCTGGTGCCCGGAGGCAGGGCTTCTCCCAAAGCCAGCAGGCCCAGCAGTGGTGAGGTTTGGGAACTGTGGAATCCCACGCTAATTAAGTGGAAGTGATGCTCTCGGGGGAACCAGGCTCGTGTTCCTGCCACTCTGAACGCTGCACATCAAACGCAAAAGCGGCCCCTGGAAATCCCGGGGAAAGCATGGAGGAATGCAAAGACAAAGATGATTAGAGGGCTGGGAAATGAGATGGACGAGGGATGAAAGGTTAAGGCAATTGAAGTATTTAGCCTGAAGGGAAGAGGAATGAAGGGCAGGCTGCTTAATCATTCCCTCCTCTGTTGTAGAAACACGTTTCCCCCTTGATTCCGTCCCTCCTCCAAGCCGGTGTTCTTTTGTGCTCGCTCTGAATCTCATCCATCTCTGTGCTGTCTTCACTTGTCCATTCATTTCACCATCTACGGAGCATCGACTCTGTATCAGACACTTTGCCAGGTTCTGGAGATGAAAACACAGAGTCTCTGACTTGAAGGTCAAGTGGGAGAAGTGGGCCCATAACCCCAAACTACCGACACTATAGGACTGGTTGGGCTAGAGGGCTTCCGGTCCTGTCTAGGAGGGAAGGCCCAAGCGTCAGGTGCAAAGGGAACTGGTGAGCAAAGTGGGTCCTCAGTCCTGTCTGGACATCAGGGAAGGCTTCCTGCAGGGGGTGACCCCCAAGTGCAGTCTTCACCATCTGAGCCACCAGGGAAGCCCCTCCAAGTGCACCTTGAAGAAGGACTCAGTGAGCCAGGCGCTGTAACCGGAAGGGTTCCTTTTCAATTTACGCTGGATCTGCTTCTGCGCCTTTCACCCTTTTTTATTTTTATAAACATACTTAATGGCCCGCCTCAGGGAGATAACCTGAGCGGCCCACCTGTGAAGGACTGTAAGGAGGGGAAACTGATACATCCCCCGGCATGAGGCTCGTCCTTCTAAGGGACACTTGCAAGGACTGAATAGTCTTTGTACTTGAGTTCCTCACCTTCCCCGACACCCGACCCCATCTCGGATCTATGCAAGGACCTGGCAACCAGGCCCTGACAAGATGGTTATTTTGAGGCACTAGCCTGCCATCTTCTCCACCTGCCAGCTCCTGAATAAAGTCCCTTCCTGATCCCAGCACCTTGGATTCATAGACTTGTCTTGTGGCAAGCAGAGTGAGCTTGGACTCAGTAACAGCGAGGACAGTGGGGAGGGCATTCCAGACAGTTGGAGTAGCCCAAGCAAAGGCCTAGGACATTCAATGCAGAGTGGATATAGTCTGGTGCAAACTGTTGGGCTTGACTGAAGTAAAAGGTAGAGACCGTGGTGGTGTAGGGTATGGCGAGAGGGCCACACAGGGCCCAGATCCCAAGACCCTGACCCTGTAGTAGGGAACGTGGGCTTCAACTGGATGCACCACTTTCCGGAGTCTTCAGAATAACCCAGTTTTGTGCAGTGTTCAGAGTCCTCCCCAGATAAAAGGTCCTTCTAGGTCCACTGAGTTGAGTGACATTGAGTTAAGCTAGTGGTTCTCAAGTGAAGGGCGATTGGCGGAAGGGAACATCTCTTTCCTTTTCTGGAGATATTTTTGAGGCCTGGGACGCCGCTGGCCATGCTATAACACACAGGACAGCCCCTTACAGAAAGCTCTGCCTTGGCCCTGCATAGGCTGGGTCTCCAGCTCTCTAGATGGCTGTGGTCTGTTTGTTATCAACAGTCTCTCCACTAGTCTCTGCACTAGATCTCTAGATTATGCATGTCTGAATGTCTGAATGGCTGCATTCAGATAGTATCTGTGTTACCGAGTTGAAGCTCGCTCTGCTCACCAGGTTACATTTGGGGGAGGGAGGAGGAAAAAGTCCAGAAGAGGACATCCTGGCTGGGGTGGGTGGAGGGGGCCGCACTGGGTGGAGTCTGTCTCCTGGGGGATACTCCTGCCAGCAGGAGGCCATTCTAGGAGGTTCTTCCATCCTAGCAGCCCCCATCAGCTGCAGCTAGGGGGTGTGGGAGTCAGACCCAGCCCAGCAGAGCTGGGCGGATCAGTTGGGGACCCACTGTGTGCTGAATGTGCTCTGGGAGCTGAGAAGAGCATCCCCTGTGGCCAGGTTCTTCTTGCCTGTTTTAATTTTCTTCTAGCATCCTTTAACAGCTGTTTCTAGGTTTGTTTGCCTGGCTCTCCTGTTCACTCCCCTTCCCACCCCAGAATGTTGGCCCCGTAAGGCAGGGACTTTCATCTGTATTGTTCACTGCTTTATTCCCAGGGTCTAGAACAGTGCTAGAATTGATGCTTTTGAACTGTGGTGTTGGAGAAGACTCTTGAGAGCCCCTTGGACTGTAAGGAAATCAAACCAATCAATCCTAAAGGAAATCAGCCCTGAATATTCATTGCAAGTACTGATGCTGAAGCTCAAACTCCAATACTTTATTCACCTGATGCGAAGAACTGACTCATTGGAGAAGACCCTGATGCTGGGGAAGATTGAAGGCAGGAGGAGAAGGGGACGACAGAGGATGAGATGGTTGGATGGCGTCACCAACTCAACAGACATGAGTTTGAGCAAGCTCCGGGAGTTGGTGACGGACAGGGAAGGCTGGCGTGCTGCTGTCCATGGGGTCGCAAAGAGTCAGACACGACTGAGTGACTGAACTGAACTGAGAACAGTGCAGGCACATAATATGTGTTCCATTAAAATGTGTTGAAGCAACAAATGGTGAAACCTCCTCCCCACCCCAAATACAACACTTTCTGGGACAGACCCAAGTGCCTGAGTGCTAGGCCAAATTCTGCCACACATGGTCCTTCTCCTCTGCACCAACTCACAGGAGAGGTTCCCCCAGGAACCGCCCTCCTAAGCCATGCAGCATTTGTTCATTGTCTAGACGGTGCCAGAGCTGTTTTAGGTTAAGACACAGCAACTTGACCCCCACACCCCGAATCTTCCCTGAAAAATCTGGGGTGATGGACTAACCACCAGCTGAGGGAGAAGGGAGTGGGGATGATGCAAAAGGCCAAGCAGCCTGGCAGCCAAATGAACTGTAGCCAGTTGACAGGATGGTGGCATGAACAAAGGCCCTCGCTGCCTCCCGGACCTGTTGCCAAGCATTGTGACACTTGGGCTAATCGCATCTGAGTGCGCTGTTGCAGACGAGGGCCCACAGTCTGGCAGGGCTTCAGTCACTGCCCGCTTGCCCGAGGAAGCCCATTCATCACGGCGCGAGGCCAACAGGGCGCTCCCAGTTCCACTAGGCGAGGGGACCAAAGAGGGGAGCGCAAGTGCCTACTGGTCCCCTTGGAAACAAATGCAAGAACATAAAAACCCGTGGGTCGAAACAGGTGCCCAGGTCTCGCCGGGGTTGCCAAAGAGTTCTGTGTCAATGCCGGGGAGGAGGGTCTGTGTACTCGCAAGACTGCAGCCAAGAGGGCTTTCGCTGAGCTTGGGCTCATGGCCTGGGCTGTGGGCAGCAAGGATGTTAGAAACCTGGGTTCAAGTCCCAGCTGACCCTTCAAGCCGGTGGTTACAGGCTGCAGAGGAACATTGCTTCTGAGCTTTGTGGCCCCAGGCAAGTCATCCATAAAAAGCACGTGTGGGTGAAGGAAGGTTTACCTGTTCTGCTAACCTAACAGGTTTACTGGGAGAATGAAAGAGTAGAAGGGCCTTGGGAACCATAAAGCCTAGAGTGCATCTAGGCGTGGGGGGATGCCACTGGGCCCTCTCAGGGACGGGGGATACATAGGGAACCAAGGCGGGGTGGTGGGGGTGGCCTCCGGGTACCTGTGGAAGCCAACTGCCGTTCATGGCACACCCCTCACCTGCGGGAGGGAGATGCCTTCTCACACCTTGAGGTGATTCTTGGAATTGCTTTTAAAGTCTCTTAAGGGACAACCCCACAGAGGTCCAGAGATGCACAATTCATCTGGGCTATTATGAACAATTCCTTTAGGCAGATAAATTTATGGTTGGTTCATAGTCACATGGTACTCTCCCTTTGGTAAAGTTCATAGAAACTTAATCCTTAAATGACACCAAAAGATGGACATTACTATACTCATTTTACAGGATGTAATTTTAGAGACTCAGAGAGGTTGGGTGAGTTTCTTCAAGTCACACAGCCAGCTTGTAGCAGAGACAGGCTTTGACTCAAGGCCTCTGATTACTGGGCTTCACAGGTGGCACTAGTGGTAAAGAACCTGCCTGCTAATGCAGGAAACGTAAGAGACGCGGGTTTGATCCCTGGGTCAGGAAGACCCTCTGGAGGATGGCATGGCAACCCACTCCAGTATTTCTTGCCTGAGAATCCCATGGGCAGAGGAGCCTGCCAGGCTATGGTCTGTAAAGTCGCAGAGTCGGACACAACTGAAGCGACTTAGCATAGAACTAACACCCAAAAAAGATGTCCTTTTCATTATAGGGGACTGGAACACAAAAGTAGGAAGTCAAGAAACACCTGGAGTAACAGGCAAATTTGGCCTTGGAGTACAGAATGAAGCAGGGCAAAGGCTAATAGAGTTTTGCCAAGAGAACGCACTGGTCATAGCAAACACCCTTGTCCAAAAACCCAAGAGAAGACTCTACACATGGACATACCAGATGGCCAACACTGAAATCAGACTGATTATATTCTTTGCAGCCAAAGTTGGAGAAGCTCTATACAGTCAGCAAAAACAAGACTGGGAGCTGACTGTGGCTCATATCATGAACTCCTTATTCCAAATTCAGACTTAAATTGAAGGATGTGGGGGAAACCACTAGGCCATTCAGGTATGACCTAAATCAAATCCCTTATGATTATACATTGGAAGTGAGCAATAGATTTAAGGGACTAGATCTGATAGAGTGCCTGATGAACTATGGACAGAGGTTTGTGACATTGTACAGGAGACAGGGAGCAAGACCATCCTCAAGAAAAAGAAATGCAAAAAGGCAAAATGGTTGTCTGAGGAGGCCTTATAAATACCTGTGAATAGAAGAGAAAAGGAAAAAAGAGAAAAGGAGAAAAGGAAAGATATTCCCATTTGAATGCAAAATTCTAAAGAATAGCCAGGAGAGATAAGAAAGCCTTCCTCAGTGATCAATGCAAAGAAATAGAGGGAAAAAATAGAATGGGAAAGACTAGAGATCTCTTCAAGAAAACTAGAGATACCAAGGGAACATTTCATGCAAAGATGGGCTCAATAAAGGACAGAAATGGTATCGACCTAACTGAAGCAGAAGATATTAAGAAGAGGTGGCAAGAATACACAGAAGAACTGTACAAAAAAGATCTTCATGACCCAGATAATCATGATGGTGTGATCACTCACCTAGAACCAGACATCCTGAAATGTGAAGTCAAGTGGGCCTTAGGAAGCATCATTACGAACAAAGCTAGTGGATGTGATGGAATTCCAGTTGAGCTATTTCAAATCCTAAAAGATGATGCTGTGAAAGTGCTCAATATGCCAGCAAATCTGGAAAACTCAGCAGTGGCCTCAGGACTGGAAGAGGTCAGTTTTCATTCCAATCCCAAGGAAGGAAATGCCAAAGAATGCTTAAACTACCACACAATTGCACTAGTCTCACACGCTAGCAAAGTAATGCTCAAAATTCTCCAAGACAGGCTTCAGCAATACGTGAACCATGAACTTCCAGATGTTCAAGCTGGATTTAGAAAAGGCAGAGGAACCAGAGATCAACTTGCCAACGTCTGCTGGATCATCGAAAAAGCAAGAGAGTTCCAGAAAAACACCTATTTCTGCTTTATTGACTATGCCAAAGCTTTTGACTGGGTGGATCACAATAAACTGTGGAAAATTCTGAAAGAGATGGCATACCAGACCACCTGACCTGCCTCCTGAGAAATCTGTATGCAGGTCAGGAAGCAACAGTTAGAACTGGACATGGAACAACAGACTGGTTCCAAATCGGGAAAAGAGTACGTCAAGGCTGTATATTGTCACCCTGCTTATTTAACTTCTATGCAGAGTACATCATGAGAAATGCTGGGCTGGATGAAGCCCAAGCTGGAATCAAGATTGCTGGGAGAAATATCAATAACCTCAGATATGCAGATGACACCACCCTTGTGGCAGAAAGTGAGGAAGAACTAAAGAGCCTCTTGATGAAGGTGGAGGAGAGTGAAAAAGTTGGCTTAAAGCTCAACGTTCGGAAGACTAAGATCATGGCGTCTGGTCCCATCACGTCATGGCAAGTAGATGGGGCAACAGTGGAAACAGTGGCTGACTTTATTTTTGGGGGGGCTCCAAAATCACTGCAGATGGTGACTGCAGCCATGAAATTAAAAGACGCTTACTCCTTGGAAGGAAAGTTATGGTCAACCTAGACAGCATATTAAAAAGCAGAGACATTACTTTGCCAACAAAGGTCTGTCTAGTCAAGGCTATGGTTTTTCCAGTAGTCATGTATGGATGTGAGAGTTGGACTGTGAAGAAAGCTGAGTGCCGAAGAATTGATGCTTTGGAACTGTGGTGCTGGAGAAGACTCTTGAAAGTCCCTTGGACTGCAAGGAGATCCAACCAATCCATCCTAAAGGAGATCAGTCCTGGGTGTTCATTGGAAGGACTGATGTTGAAGCTGAAACTCCAATACTTTGGCCACCTGATGTGAGGAGCTGACTCATTTGAAAAGACCCTGATGCTGGGAAAGACTGACGGCAGGCGGAGAAGGGGACGACAGAGGATGAGATGGCTGGATGGCATCACTGACTAAATGGACATGAGTTTGGGTGGACTCCGGGAGTTGGTGATGGGCAGGGAGGCCTGCGTGCTGCAGTCCATGGGGTCACAAAGAGTCAGACATGACTGAGTGACTGAACTGAACTGAACTGAGCACGTGTGAACTCTGATAACTGGTTGGATTCTTGCCGGTTGTGTAGACGTGACTGTCTCTCCTTCCAGAGTCCCCTTCTCCCTTTCTCTTTTAGGATCTTAGGTTCGGGGCCCGCTTTTGTTGTTTGCATTTTGTAACCACCTTCCCTGACAAATCTAAGCAGAGCTCTCTGAAGAGGACAGCCAGCAATAGGGAATTCTCCCCGGAAAGAGCTAGTGTTTCAGGAGCTGAGCCTGGCCAGCTTCCTTGGTGGGTGCCATTCCCTGGGATCTGAGCATGGTGGGCAGCTCCCATGGCATGCAGCCGGCCTGCCTGAGGACCTGCAGTTCTGAGGGAGGTAGACACGAGTATCCCAACATTTACAGGGGTCTGAGAAGGTGATTGCAGTAGATCTCCTAGATAGGAGATGAAGGACACTCTCTCTCCTTAAAATCAGTACAGCCCACTTCCTGGTGGAGAGCTTGTGTCTGGATTGTGAATGCTGTGAATGAAACAGGGGCGAGAACTTTCATTTGTAATAAAGTTAAAAGTGCTCTCTGAGTTTTAAATGACACTTTGCATATTACCAATCAAGTTCACATTCATGACACCCTTTAATCCTTACAATACCCCTGTGAGAGCAGTTGTAATCCTGTGAGGTATTATCATTCCCATTTTAAAGATGGGGAAACTGAGGTTTTAAAAATGTACAGGTGACTTGTCCAAAGTCATAAGGCTGATGCATGGTAGAGATGGAACAAAGACCTGCTTCTTCTGTCTACAATTCAGGGGGCTTCACAGATGACATTTTTACTTTTCACAGGTGAGAAGTTAATTAACAGTAAATTCAAAGGTTGATTAGAACTAGAGACTTCTAATGGGAATCCCCTTACATTCCTGGTAGCATCATGACTTACCTCTTCTCCGAGAATCATAAACCCAGGCTAATGGCATCTAATCTGTTCTCAGCACAAGACTGTAAGCCAATATCATAGCAGATGATGAATGAAGATGGAAGAGATATATTAAGAGACTCACTGGGGATGATTTGAGGTTAGGGATACGGGCACTGCCTTTCCCGGCCTCGAGGGTTGCTTCAACCAGCATTCATGGAGCAATCCCAGGTTTTTTGCCCCGATGCCCAGAGAAATTTCAAAGTAAGTGTAAATCATAGTTCCTGTCTTCCAGGACTTTACAGTTTGGTAGGAAGCTGAGATCTGTTATGGAATCTTTGAATGGCAATGTACAAAAACAGAATGGCATTAAGTGCCTGTCTGTTCAGTTTATAGTCCCAGAAGGCTTTGTGAAGGAAGCAGCTCTCGAGTGGGTTGAGAATGAATGGTCGATGGAGTGACCAGGTCAATATATACATGATGAGGAAAACCCAGGATCATTATACAGCTAACTAGGTTGACTTTTTACATCTTAACCTTATTTGTTGAAAGTTGGTGAGGCTGAGACCCGAAGGACCTGCAGGAGTCAGCGCAGGGGAGGGCGCCCGGCTTCCAGAACAGCCCCGTGAGGCCTGGAGGTAAGGGAGGGTGAGGGCAGGAGGCGAGGGGCTCAGGAACAGCTTGTGGGTGACGGGCAGTGTCTGCAAAGGCGAGCCAGGGGCTGGAGAAGAGCCGGAGCCAGGCTGAGAAGGGAATTCAGCAATATCCTGAGGATAATGGAACACAAGTGGAACCTGTAAGCGGGGTGTGTTGCAAGACTGTTTTGTTTTGTTTTTTCCTATTTTAAAGCAAAAGGACCCTGACTGGAATATAGAGAATGGATCAAGCTAGAGCAAGACAGAGAAGGTGGGAGCCTCTTTGTAAGGATGTTACCAAAATTTGGGTATGAGATGTGCAGTGTTACGTGGTAAGTCACTTCAGTCATGTCCGACTCTGTGCGACCCTATGGACTGTAGCCCACCAGGCTCCTCCATCCATGGGATTCTCCAGGCAAGGATACTGGAGTGAGTATTCTGGACCCTGTTCTCAAGGGTCATGATGGGGTGGAGATCACAGGCTCACAAACACATCATCATGTCACATGGTCAGTGCCGTGAAGAGGAAGCACTGCCCTGCCAGGGATCAAAGACAGGCTCACATGCCCTCCTCCAGGGGATCTTCGAGACCCAGGGATCGAATCCAGGTCTCTGTGTCTCCTGCACTAGCAGGTGCCTTCTTTACCACTAGCACCACCTGGGTATGAGCCGATGGGGGCTAAACTAGGGAGGTGGCTGAGGGGATGGAGAAAAGCAAGGAGATGTGAGAGAGCTAAAGAGAAGAATAGACAGGGCTTACTGACAGCTGGGATTGACAGGCAGCCAGCTGTGCTTGTGGTGGGGCTGGAGCAAAAAGAGTGGAGGACGAAATCGCTGAGAATCCTGGCTTGGGAAACTGGTGCATCCGAACTGAGATGAGGAAACCTTGGGGGACAGGTACAATTGAGCTAAGAGAGAGAAAGGAAATAATGAGTTATTTCCAGAAATTGCTCTATATATAGATTTTGTAATAAGAGTCTTAATTGCATGGTACACATAGATGTAGGTGGGCTTCCTTGGTGGCTCAGTAAAGTGTCTGCCTGCAATGCAAAAGAAGACCCGGGTTCAATCCCTGGGTCGGGAAGATCCCCTGGAGAAGGAAATAGTTACCCACTCCAGTATTCTTGCCTAGAAAATTCCATGGACAGAGGAGCCTGGTAGGCTACAGTCCATGGGGTTGCAAAGAGTCGGACACGACTGAGCGAGCGACTTCACTTTCACTAGATGTAGGTATACATAGATATAGATACATTATGTTTTTTCAACGAATATGATAATATCTTCCCGTTATATTACAGACTCTTCGTAGGCAAAACTTTTAGTAAGGGACAAACGATAAACAGATATGCAAATCATCAGAGAAAATGAGTCAGACGTGCTGATTGAAGAGGGTATTTCATAGGCCACTCGTGTAAGAGTCGGTTGGCCAGCCAGTGGGCCCATCAACAGCATCTTCAGAGCATCTTTCTGGGAGAGACTTGTTCCTGGTGCAGCAAGTGATACAAAGAATATATGAAGAGCCTATGGTTGTACCCAGGAGGACTCAGGAGACTCAGTACCAGCCAGGGTGTGAGGGACCCAGAGGGAAGTCTTGGCCTCTGGGAAAGGGGAAGGGAGTGGGTAGGGTTGGGAGGATGAGGGGGAAGTAAGATCTGCCAAAAGCTGTGATTATGAATGGAATCTAAAGAAAACTCCCTCAATCAGCTGGAAAGAAAAAGAGAGAGAGAGAGAGAGACTGTGCCTTTGAAAGTATTTTATCTTTTCTAAAGCTGAATACAAATTTAAGGGACTATTCATTATGGTCCACATTGAAAAAAACCATCAATTAAAACTGATGGAAGCTTTTCTAATATTCATCTATAAAGCAACAGGGGTGGAAAGGAGACTTTTTACGACATTCCCCTTTGTACCTTTTGAATCATTCAACAATAATTTAAACAACATCTTTTAATCTATGTAAACCAATTCTCTCTTATCCATTAACAGTCATGATGAAGAAATAAGTCAAATCGCCAGGATTTTTTGACTTGTCCAGAAAGAAACCATAAAGAGAAGGCAATGCTGCATCTCACAGTGACTTCATTCATTCAAAAAGAATGTTGCCCACTCCTGAATAACATTAAGTGATCACAAATTGAGTTAAAAGAAAATGAGTTAGAGTGGCTATGGGGGAGAAGGGCATATGACATTAATGTACAGGACATGGATTCCAGTTGGGCTAAACTTCTTGGTGTTAGTTGCTCAGTTGTGTCCAACTCTTTGCAACCCCATTGACTCTAGCCTGCCAGACTCCGCTGTCCATGGGATTTTCCAGGCAAGAATACTGGAGTGGGTTGCCAATTCCTTCTCCAGGGGATCATCCAAACCCAGAGATCGAACCTGGGTCTCCTGTATTGCAGGCAGACAGTATACCATCTGAGCTACCAGGTGCCTCAGTTTTTTCATCTGTAAAATGGGTATAATAAAACCTATCATAAAAGATCATTATAAAACTCAATTGAGATAAGCTCTGTGAAGGTAGGTAGTGTTGCTGGTGAATTTGAGGTTTTTTTCTTCGATGCAAAAGAATTCGGAGACAAAGCAGAGAGATTAAGAAAATAAAGTGAAAGTTTATTTAAGCAAAGATACACTCTCAGAGGGAGGGAGAGCAGGCGTCAGGCAAGTGAAGAGCTGCCCTGCTGAGCTTCTTTGCCTAGCCAGGTATGAGGGACATGCATTGCTGATTCAAAGGACAAGAGTTTGAGCAAACTCTGAGAGATGGTGAAGGACAGGGAAGCGTGGTGTGCCGCAGTTCACAGGGTCACAAAGACTGGGACATGACTGAGCAACTGAACAACAACAAATGAAGGGCTGGCATATTCACTGGGGAAGGCGGAGTTTGGGGGTCGACTTTCCTCATTTTCATCCCAGCTCCATTTGACCAAGGGGAGGGGGGATTTCTGTCCCCATTTAGCTTAGATCAGAAGTGTCTCCCATCAGAGCATGGTGGAGTACTTCTTATCTGTAAGACTAATCTTATCTAATGAGAGCACAGTGAGCAAAAGGTTACATTTGGACACAGGACATTCCCTCCTTCCCCTAGCTTTCTTTGTCTGCTACTCAGACCCTTATCACCCAAAATGTGTAGTTTCCTGCTGGTCTGAAGGTGCCTGCTTTCCTTTGTCTGACTATGGACCCCTGCTGTTTACAAGATGCCTGATTTCCTGCCATCTGGTCCTTGCCCCATTTTTCTGCCCTGGTCTAGCTGCCCCGCCTGCTGTGACACTAGCCCTCAATGACCTGCAACTCTGTCTGTCTGCTTGCTGAATCTTAGAAATACCAACTTTTACGTACATCCACAGGAATGCTTTCGACTACAGATGGTGGCTACGGTAAAGAGTCTGCCCACAATGCGTGAGACCCAGGTTTAATCCCTGGGTCAGGAAGATCTCCTGGAGAAGGAAATGGCAACCCACTCCAGTATTCTTGCCTGGAAAATCTGACGGACAGAGGAGCCTGGAGGGCTACAGTCCGTGGGGTCGCAAAGAGTCGGACACGACCAAGTGACTAACACGCTCAAGTAACAGAAAACCTTGACTACAATGTCTGAGGTAAATGGGACTTATTTTTCTCACTGTATAATAAGAAATCTCTGGAAATAAGCAGTTCAGGGCTCGGATAGAATAGGATAGGTGACCAAAGTCCATATTTGTCCAGGACCATTTCTGTTTCAGCATCAAAAGTCCTGCATTTCTAGATACCTCTCGGTCCCAAACAAGCCGTGAGGTTGGTTCGCCTAGGAATCATGGTCATCAGTGACGCTGTTGTTGTAAGAAAGGGGACCCCTTTCAGGGCCCGAGAGTGGGCTTTTGTCGAACACGTGGAAATGAGTTGTCCGAGGAGACACATATGCTGACAAAGCAAGAGACTTTATTGGGAAGGGGCCCCCCGGGCAGAGAGCAGGAGGGTGAGGGAGCCCAGGAGAACTGCTCCGCCACGTGGCTCGCAGTCTCCGGGTTTATGGTGACGGGATTAGTTTTTGGGTTGTCTTTGGCCAATCCTTCTGACTCAGGGTCCTTCCTGGTGGTGGTGCACGCATTGCTCAGCCAAGATGGATGCCAGCAAGGAGGATTCTGGGAGGTGGAAGAACACCTGGCATCTCCTTTTGATGTTTCCTGATCTCTTCCAGTTGGTGGCGGTTTTGTTAGGGGAAGCACACTGATTGAAACCGCCCACCCTGGCCAGGCACCATAGTAACCATTTGCATGAGTTGTTTTATGGCAGGAGATCCTGATAAGGAATACGGAACTAATAGGCCACCACCAGCCGGAAGAGTTCGGGAAAGATCGGGAAAGATCGAGAGGAGACACTACCTGTCCGTCCACTTCCCAGAATCCCTCTTGCTTGCATCCATCTTGGCTGAGCGATGCGTGCGCCACCAGGAAAGACTCTGAATTAGAATGATTGGCCAAAGACCACCCGGAAACTAATCCCATCACCATAAAACCCAAGACTGCGAGCCACGCGGTAGAGCAGTTCTCCTGGGTTCCCTTACCTACTGCTCTCCACCTGGGTGCCCTTTCCCAATAAAATCTCTTGCTTTGTCAGCATGTGTCTCCTCGGACAATTCATTTCCGAGTGTTAGACAAGAGCCCAGTTTCGGGCCCTGGAAGGGGTCCCCCTTCCTGCAACAGTTTGTTAGGTCCACCTTCCTTCTCAGGACCTCCTGTCGTAAAATAACTCACGCAAGTGGTTAATACGGTGCCTGATCAGGGTGGATGATTTCAGTCAATATGTTTCCCATAACAATACCATCAAGAATGACACAGTAAAAAAAAAAAAAAGAACGACACAGTACTTTATTCTTTTTCACTTGGCCAATCTGACTGTTGGCTTGTTGCGTCATGGTTGCAAGATGGCTATTGAGCCTCCAGGCATCATGTCTTCATTCCAGGTAGGAAGAAAACGGAAGGGCCAAAGGATCAAAGGCTTTTTCTTAGAGAGGTGTGCCTCTTATCCGGGAAAGTCTTCCTTGAAGACTTGCCCTAACACCTCATTGAACTGTTTCACTTGGCCACCCCTAGCTATAAGAGTGGCTGGGAAAATTGAGTATGTATTTTATTTCCAACTCCTCAGTAGAAGAACACAAGGGGAGAAGATTATGAAAGGCATGTGGGCGGCCAATCCACAGTGTCTGCTATGCCCACTCCCTCCTTATTTTCACCCAGTGGCTATCAAGCGCCTGTGCTAGGATCTGCAGAGGGCAGATAGACAGTGAGACACAACCCCCACACCAGGTAAGCTCGGGCAGCCCCGGGCTGACACGACGCAGATGTGATCATGTCAGAGGCAGTCAGAAGAGGGCGGAGAGTGCTTTGCCAGCAAATCTTGCCCAAGACGCTGGTGGGAATGACAGGGTGGTGGGTTATCCATGTAACAATGAGTACGGTGTGCTTTCCAAGTAAAGGTAAACCCAAAGACATGAGGGCAGGGCTTGGCCATGAGAAAGCTCCAGGAAGACGAGCCAGAGGGTATGAGAAGGAGGCATGCCTGTATAGGGGTAAGGGCCTCTCTTCTCTGACGATGAGTTGCCTCAGGTCATTGTGACGCCATTAGGAAGCCATTCTGAAAATGGTGTGTGCGAGGGAGGAGGTCTGAGGAGGCTTTGAGCGTGCCCAGCAAAGAGCTGCACCAACTCCTCATGGAGACAGGTCACCTCAAGTAAATGAGATCCCAAACCTGCCCTTGAGAAGGAGAAACCCAATTTATATCCTCTGCCTTGAGGATCCTGTTGGGTGGCCATGCCTTCACCTTACTCCAGCTTCCTAGCCCTCTGGGCCAGCTTCTGTCTCCCTAGCTTCTGTCTTCCCCAGCCCATTGCTGGATCCTTCTCCAGACTGCACTGACCAGTCTCTGAGCCAGGTGGTGCAGAGGCTGCGGCTTCCGCTGCCAACCAGAGCTGATGCCGGTGCCGGAGACCTGCCTCGGTTCCTGGGCGAGTGGCAGCATGCCCTGCCCGACCGGCGCTAGCCTGGGTCCCAGCTCCCGCTTTAATCTGTGTTCAGGCTGCCGCCAGCCACGGGAGCAGACCTGTAACTGTCCACAGGCTTTCCAGCATCTCATGGAAACATCCAAAAACAGCCCTTCAAGGTGGGGAAGTCCTCCCCAGGAAGCCAGGGACGAAGTGAGGCCAGGAAGGTTAGGCAAACTCCCCTGGATCACCTCGTCACTTAGTGATGGAGGTGGGATTCAAACCTGGCTTGGACTCCAAGGCTCCCGCCTTGCCCACTGACACCATTTCTATACATGCAGCTGAGCTGTCTCCCCAAGCCCTGTTCCCTGCAAGCTCTTCTGTGCCTGGACCGCAGGCCCTGAAGCCATCCTCTGATGGAGGGTCTTGATCTCCAGAGACCATGATGAAGTTTCACTTATTCCTCCACTCAACAGATGTTTATTGAGTATCCTGTATCTGCCAGGTGTTGCGCTGGGCTGCGGTGTTATTTTCTGGTTTCCTGAATCTGCCCACAGCCCACAGCCAGGCCTGCTGACCTCCAAGGATCACTGGCTGCCAGAGCCTGCTCTGTCCTCAGGGCACCATGGCAGAGCTGCCTGTGGCCAACTCAGACCAACCCCAGTACACAGCTGAACCCCTCTCTATTTCCCCTGCACATTAATGGGCCCCTCGTGGCCTGCTTCTTGTCCTCTTCTGCCATATCTGTTTGCAGTCTGGGACTGGCATGGTCACCTCTGAGCCTGTTCCAGTTATGACATCTTAGTCATTGCTGTGCCCAAAGTCAGGCTGTCAGAGGATGGGAAAGAAATGAAACAGCCCTTAGATCCTTCTGATTCGTGATAAACAATACGGTGAAAGTGGAGATCACAGGAGAATATATTTTGTTGGGGAGGAGCTGCCAATGATCACACTCTCTCCACTAGGCTTGGAGGAAGGGGGCCTATGCAGGTGCCACTGGAGGTACAAGAAATGGAGGCTTGGAGAAGTAAAATGACCAACCAAGTTCACATACTGTCATTACTTTTTTTTTTCTTTTTGTAAAAGTAATACATGTTCATTGTGGAATATTTGAAAATACCAAATAGTACAAAGAAAAATAAAAAATAAAAACACTCTCCAGTACTATGACCCAGAGATGATAACCAGTGCTAACATTTTGTGTTTACTTCTAGCTTTTTTTCTATGCACACATATGGGTTTAATTTTTACATACTGTTTTGTATTCATCTTTTATCACTTAACATTTGGTACCATTTCCCCCTTGACACTGAGTGTTTTATTAAAATGTCATTTTCTGTGGCTGTATAATATTCCATTATATGGATATACCATAATTTGTTCAACCTATACTCTTGGCTATTTGGGTTGTTCCAATCTTCTATTTTGTCCTATATAAATAACACCAAGATGAACATCTTTGTAATAATACATAAATATTTGTGCCCATACTTGATCTTTTCATTGGGCTGAATTCTGAGGGACAAACCCACATGAAAACGCTGATGGCTGGGAAGCCCATCCCCCAGATTCTGACTGAGTAGGTCTGGGCTGGGACCGACAGCTTGCCTTCCTCCTGTGTTCCCAGGTGATGCTGACCCAGGGACCACGCTGTCAGACGGTGTGCTGGAGTACAGTGGGCGGGCTGGGGGCGGCGCAGACACCCTCCAAGATGGCTACCACGCCCCGGATTCTGGGTGGATTCTCTCCTCTCATTGTAATCCTGCATGGTGGCGCCAGGGCAAGAATGTTAGCACTTCCTGTGAAAAGGAGAGGCTTCCCCAAGAAAGGCCCAAGATGGGGACAAGGTTGTGTTGGCCTTTCCCTGAGGCTTTCTCCCCCTCAGGGCCTTTTTTTCTGAAAATTGACTCAGTTCTGAGGAGGTTCTCTCACAGCGCAACTTTCTTCCCTCTGACTGGTACCCGGATGCCGAGCTGTGGCCAAGGTATTCTCTCTCTCTCAGGCCACTCCCTCCACAGGCTCCTCGGTTCTGGTACTGGTCAGGCAGAGATTGCCAGGGGTGTCTGGGGCCAGAGCCGGCTGCAGGGTGTGGCTGCTGTGAGGTGGGGTCCAGGCCTGCTGCTGGGTTGTTGGGGGGCTAACCAGACAGTGACTCCAAGAGGCGGCTACCAGGGCGAACTGACCATCCCCATAGGGGACGCCATAGGGGAGCTCACGCTCTGGTGAAAATGAAGTGACGTTCTGAAAGGTCCTGCAAGATTATGACAGAAGAAGAACCAACATTTACTGTGCTCCTACTTGTGCAGGCAGCGAGTGCCTTCTGTGGGTCACCTGACTGAATCCTCCCTAAAAACCTACAACTGCAGCGATCGGCACCATTATTCCCAAAACACGTATGAAGAAGCGGAGGCACAGACAGCCGAGATCACTTGCTCAGGCTCTCAAACACTGCTTTATAGCTGCTTCTGGGAGAAGCTGGATAACTGAAGAAGGGCAGAGGGGAGGAAACTGACACATACATTCTTTCATTCCATCATTATCTTAACACTCTATAAAGTTATTCTCATTTTATAGGTGAGGAGACTGAAGCTTAGTTAACAAGCTTCCCAGGGTCACACGACTGGTAAGCAATACTGGGTCATAGCCCACGTATGGAGCGCAGGTTGGCAGTCCCCAAAGCCCAAACTCTTCCCACTCTGCCCCTCTGCCTCCTGGGAGGGATTAAGGATAAGTGGGGAAACGGGCCGGCTTCAGCACAGGTGGGATCCGGCTCAGTGCACATCGACCGGCAGGCTGTATACACCTGAAGGAACTAACTCCTGAGACTTGAGAGTGCATGACCCATCTGTCAACAGAGGAATGACTGAGCGGTGGAGTGGGGCGGGGGTGGAAGGGACGCTCAACGGGGAGGGAGTATATGTGTACATACAGCTAATTCACAGTGCTGCAGAGCAGAAACGAGTACCACGTTGTAAAGCAATTACATTCCAATTTTCAAAAATCAAATTAAAAAACCGAGGGATGGCACATACTTTTAACAGATTTCTAACAGAACAATTAGAGAAGGAAATGACAACCCCCTCCAGTGTTCTTGCCTGGAGAATCCCATGGACAGGGGAGACTGGCGGGCTACAGTCCGTGGGGTCACAAAGAGTCGGATATGACTGAGCAGCTAAACAACAGAACAATAAAATACCACATCTGAAAATTCTGACATGTGAAAATGATTACAAAATAAACATAAACTGAAAACTCAGGATATGAAACGCTTTACAGTAAGATTCCAATATAGTATATCTTTATGTCTATATCTAGAGAGATATAACACCCTGGAAGAAAATACTCCTTCTTGTTAAATAGACATTTTAGGATGGCAGGCTTATGTATGGTTTTTATTTTCTTATTTTTTACTTTCTGTGCTTTACAATGATGTGGTGCTACTTTCACGACCATTAAAAGAAATATTTTTTCTTTACACAGATGCAAGAGTGCAGCTTCTTTCCTGACACCATCACCGGGAAGAGGAGGAAACTCCTTATCCCATTCTGCTCCTCTCCCTCTCCTGCCTTCCTACTTCACAGGTTGATTTTCCGAGACTTTTCCTTTGTGAGCGCTTGATGTTTCATGCGCCTGTGAGTGAGGGTGGGCGAGATGGTATTCAATGGGATCTGCTTTGAAGACCTCAGGGAGGGCTCTAATCTAGCCCCACCTGGAAGCCCTGCTTTTCTTAGAGCGTTTCCCGTCTAACCAGACTGTGGCGTGGTTCCCCTGAAATCCTCAGCAGACTTGTGAGCACATAACCTTTAAGACTCCTCTTGCTGCCTCTATACCTTTACACTTCTGCCTTTACAGCATTGCCTGTGTAAAAAGCAAACCCTCAAACTGAAGTTGAAGTTTCTATGATCCTTAAAATCATTTTAAAATCAAAACAACCTGGAACTTAGTCATGTGTAAGGATAAAGTTGACTCCACTTATTTTTCTTTTTATGGTTTCATTTTCATACATTTCCATTTGTATTTGGAGTTTAACACGTATGGGAAAGTATTATTTTCAGAATTCTAGATCTAAGTATAAAGAAACTGTATACAAAGAATGGAAACCCAAAAAAGTAGCTTCAACTGAAAAACCAGTCCTTAGTTCGACTTATAAGAGAATTCAAGCATTTCCCCCACGCAGATTTGAAAAGTACCCCTCCGCCTCCTCTCTGTATAATTTCTTAAAGGTCTAGGGTTCTGTTTTCAAAATAAGTTCTATATTTTTAAGGGTGACACATACCAAGTAACCAGAAACTGGTCTTGGCTTGGGAAACCTCCCAGTTCTCATAAACGTACAATCACTAGTTCCTTTCGGGAGGATGGACACTATTGATTGGCTCAGAGCAGCTTGTGCCCCAGCAGTGAGATCAGACATTGGCTATAAGACATCTCCTTATGAATTTTTCATTGGCTTGAGTGTCTGGGCAGCTGCCTCCCTGAGGGCCCACTCTCCCTGCTCGTCCTCCTCCCCCATCCCCGTGTCCCAGGGCTGATGATGCCATTCTGCAGGGCAGCATTATTGGATCAGAGCGATTAGCTGTACGGCCTGATTTTCTGAGTCAAATTCAATTTCTTTTTCAGGTACCACGGGCTTACGAGTAGTCATGTGCTTTTTGTTTTGCGATGGCATCACAGGATTACTAGAAGATGCAGTAAACTGAAGTCATTTCCCATTAATCGTATTCCTCATGATACTAAGAGAATGTGTCACTCTAACTTGTGTCCTCGGGCACTTTTCAGGAGAAAGAGTGCTTTCAGCAGCTCAAAGGAAAGCTGACAAAAGCCAAACTCTTGAGAAGCACTGTGTCAGGCACTTTCCAATATCTTAGCTCGTGATTCCCATAACAACCCTGAGAGAAGGGGAGCATTATTCCCCCCTCTTACCCTGGTAGTAACTGAATACCTGAGACACATGGCCACCTCTAAGAATTCATGTGCTTTATCAAGCTCACGCCAAAATAGGTGGCAAGGAGGAAACCCTGTAACTCCAGACTTGATCAGGTGGCCGGAGCAACCCGGAGAGTCTCTAGGGAAAGCTCAGTCAGAGCAAACCGTCCCCTGCTGCGTCTCCACCGGGCCTCATGTTCTAGATCTGGACAGAGGGAAAGACCCATGCTCTCAAGTCCAGCAATAGTGCTTTAGTCTCGTTAATATTTGTGTCCAGGTGAAACTGAATTAAAATAAGCCTCACGCACCAATTTGGAGGAGAAAATAAACAACACAAAGGTCAGCAGGTAGTCTGGAATGGGAGGGGTAACGTCCGAAGGGGCGGCTGCTTTCTCTGTAAAGCTTGGAGAGAGAGCCGGTGAGAAACCTATAGCCCACGGGGAGGAAGAGCTCTGAGTCTCTACACCCTGGCTTTGTTCTTGTTCGGTCTCTAAGTCCTGTCTGACTCCTTTGCCAGCCCATGGACTGCAGCACTCCAGGCTTCCCTGTCCCTCACCATCGCCCAGTTTGCTCAGACTCATGTCCATTGAGTCGATGATGCCATCCAACCATCTCATCCACTATCACCTCCTTCTCCCCCTGCCGCCAGTCTTTCCCAGCATCAGAGTGTTTTTCCAGTGAGTCGGCTCTTTGCATCAGGTGGCCAAAGGACATAAAAGAAGGAAGGAAAAAAAGTGAAGAAACCAGGAAATGCCCCACTGTAAATGAAAGTGAGAATTCTTCCTGGCTTCAGCCTCTGCTAAGGGAATCTAGATGCTACTCAGGAACAGAGACTGCTTTTCAGAAAGTGTATGGTTTTGGTTCATCTCGTTGACAACAACCTGAATCCCTGAGCCATGAGCCCAGAGTTGCCAGAAACAGCAATGCCAAAAGAAATCTCTGTGTCTATCTCCAACATGCTCATCACCATAGCACAACAGCACCATTTGCTTTTGAGTCTTTGATACAAATTTTTAGGTAAAACTTGAAGACCAGAAACACATGCTCACCTAGCTGGTCCCTTCTCCAGAGTTGAGATGATTGAGCTGAGATATCTAAGAAGACTGTGTTGTTTTTGCTCCTGGGCAGCAGGTCTTTTCCTAAATCCTCCCCCTTGAGTTTATACACTAAAAGTCCCAGGTGACCCCGGAGAAATTGCAAAAGTTAGTTATCTGATCCATATTGAATAGAAATGTCATGCCATGGATTCTTCCAAACTCGTTAACCCGGCACCTTCATGGGGATGGCTGTGATTTTCTTGACAACAGCTGTTAGCACATCCATTTCATGGATATTAAAGACTCGTCGGATGACAGGATTCTTTGCCACTCTTCACTGAGTATCTCATACTAATTCCACAGTTTCCAAGTCTTCAGAACTTTCCAGAAAATTCGGGTTTATTGGTAAACTTTTAACCAAAGAAGATGTGTGACATATTGCATTAAGCTCAAGGATGTCATTCTGGAGTACCAGAGATGGAAGACCTCCCACGGGTCCACTCAATTACTGCCTAGACCCACAGCCTTCAGTCTTCAGTGGCCATCTCTGTTTCCCGTTTATCCTGAGGAAACAGGGGCCTGTGGTAGAACATTACACAGCCACTTCCTTACAACCATGCTCTCCTGAATTTTGGAAGCCTCATGTCCTTCTATTTGAGACTTTCCTTAGTGAAGTAAATGAGCTAATAGTGCCCTCCACCCCCAATAGAGTTCACCAGCTAACTGCCAGCCTGTAATATCTTTTAAACTTAGAAGGGATCTTAGAGGTTATTTTGCTTAATTAGCCCTGATATTAAAAATGAAATGGCTTTTAAGAAAAAGGCCGGATATCAAGCGGTATTAAGAAGGGTGAAGTTCAACCAGCTTTTCTGAATCACATGGATTCTCCCAGAAGCACAGTCTTGGTCTCATGACAAAGATGACAAGATGACAGGGCATTTGGGAAGGCTGCTGTGTCCTCCTTGCAGTCTGTGGGTAAAGAGTGGGTTGGTTCTGATGACTACGGTGAGCTCTTCCTCCTTCCTATTCCAGAAAGGTGAGTGGTCGAGCATTGCCTGGTCTTAAGAGGGACTTTCATGCGAAAATCAGAGATTGGGAACATGTATTTATTTTTTATTTTGGCAGAAAATGTTTTTCCTCATCAGTGGTGTGATCATGACACAGAAGAATAGTTCTGCTTTCAACTCAGAGAAATAGTGGTGGACTGACCAAAAATCAAGCAGAAAAAAAAGTTGTTTTCTTCTTCAGGCTTTAAGGAGGGGTAGCTGCCTCCATGATTGATGAATAGCTTTCAGTATCACCTTTGTGATCTTATTCACCCTTAAACCCCCGACATCCACTGTAGTTAGGAGGGAATTACGCTGGCTCACGGGGAGGCTTCCCAAGTGGTGCTAGTGGTAAAGAAGCTGCCTGCCAATTCAGGAGACATAAGAGACACTGGTTCGATCCATGGGTGGGTAAGATCCCCTGGAGGAGGGCATGGCAACCCATTCCAGTCTTCTTGCCTGGAGACTCCCATGGGCAGAGGAAGCCTGGAAGGCTACAGCCCATAGGATCGCAAAGAGTCGGACATGACTGAACCAACTTGGCACACACGCACAGGAAGGCAATCCTCGTGCTGGTGTCACACAGGTTGAAGGTTGCCTTCTCTTCCCCCTCTGACTCATAAAAGCCAGCCAGCTGGGGACACCTCTCCTGCTGTTCCAGCCCCACAACATTCCATGTTGGAAGCTATTAGTAGACATCTCACCATGAAGCAGAGGCCATACGCACCCTCCACAGTCATCCCTTTACCAGATCCCAGTGGCTGGCACAGAACATGGGGTCACTGATGCCAAGGAACCAAGCTGTTACTTCTGGCTCTGCACTTTGTGTGGTTCTTTGCTGCTTCACAGTAGTTTCTCTCAACCTGCTGTCTCTTGCTGTCTTTATATTTACACTTCTGCATCATCTTCCACTGAACCCAGTCCATGCTGCTGCTCCACGAGGTCAGCAGGAACTATTTGCTGGCAATGTAATATATCACGGTCTTTATAGACAGATCCTAAATAGCACTGGTGTGTAATTTGAAAATTTGGGCAAGTTATCTGCTTAATGGTGAGACATCTACAAAGATACTAGTCAGATACCTCTGTCTTTTCTCTTTCCTCCCTCCCAGTTCAGCTCAGTTGCTCAGTCGTGCCCAACTCTTTGCGACCCCATGAACTGCAGCACACCAGGCTTCCCTGTCCATCACCAACTCCCTCAGCTTGCTCAAACTCATGTCCATTGAGTCGGTGATACCATCCAACCATCTCATCCTCTGTCGTCCCCTTCTCCTCCTGCCTTCAATCTTTTCCAGGATCAGGGTCTTTTCCGAGGAGTCAGTTCTTCGAATCAGGTGGCCAAATTATTGGAGTTTTAGTTTCAGCATCAGTCCTTCCAATGAATATTCAGGACTGATTTCCTTTAGGATGGAGTGGTTGGATGGATCTCCTTGCTATCCAAGGGATTCTCAAGAATCTCCTTCAACACCATGGTTCAAAAGCATCAGTTCTTTGGCGCTCAGCTTTCTTTATAATCCAATTCTCACATCCATACATGACTACTGGAAAAACTATAGCTTTGATTAGATGGACCCTTGTTGGCAAAGTAATGTCTCTGCTTTTAAATATGCTGTCTAGGTTGGTCCTCCCTCCCTTTCCCACTGAATTTCTTGAGAGAGTAACCTTTATCTCATACCTTGTCCATTCAGATTTGATTTCCCTTCCTACACTCCCTCCACACATATGCAAACTCTGAAATGCTCACTCTAACTGCCAGATGAATTGGGTTGGCCAATAAGTTGAATCAGTTTTTTCCCATAACATGGCTCTAGTAGCACTTAATTGTCTTTAACTTCATTTGAAACAATTTTGTTAGACCGTATTCTGACAGTTTTCATATCATTGTGCATTTTTTAAAGACTCAAAAGTGGTGAATTTTTGTGTAGCCATTTGAATGTTAAAGATGGAAGAAAAAAGCAACCTTTTTGGCATATTGTGCTTTATTATTTCAAGAAAGGTAAGAACGCAACTGAAAAGCAAAAAATGTTTTGTGCAGTGTATGGAGAAGGTGCTATGGCTGATCGAGTGTGTCAAAAGTGGTTTGTGAAGTTTCAGGCTGAAGATTTCTAAATGGATGATGCTCCACAGTTGGGTAGATTTGTTGAAGTTGACAGCGATCAAACCAAGACATTAATAGAGAATGACCAATATTATACCACACAGGAGATAAACAACATA
Source organism: Cervus canadensis (assembly GCF_019320065.1). Lineage (NCBI taxonomy): Eukaryota > Metazoa > Chordata > Mammalia > Artiodactyla > Cervidae > Cervus > Cervus canadensis. Next base: position 9,482,614 of record NC_057398.1, read on the forward strand.
CTCAGAATATCCAAATCAAGCACTGAAAATCATTTGTATCAGCTTGGTTATGTTAATCACTTTGACATTTGGGTTTCACATAAGTGAAAAAAAACCTGCTTAACCGTATTTCTGCATGTGATTCTCTACTTAAATGTAACAAAAGCATTCTGTTTTTAAAACAAATTGTGACAGGCGATAAAAACTGGATACTGTAGAGTAATGTGGAATGGAAGAGATCATTGGGCAAATGAAATGAACCACCACCAACCATACCAAAGGCCAGTCTTCATCCAAAGAAGGTGATATTGTGTAAATGGTGGGATTGGAAGGGAGTCCTCTATTATGAGGTCCTTTCAGAAAACTAAACGATTAATTCTAATAGTACTGCTCTCAGTTAGACCAACTAAAAGTACCAATCAATGAAAAGCATGCAGAATTAGTCAATGGAAAACAGAAAAATCAGTCAACAGAAAACTCTTCCATCAGGATAATGCAAGACTGCATGTTTCTTTGATGACTAGGCAAAAATTGTCACAGCTTGGCTGGGAAGTTCTGATTCATCCCCCATATTTACCAGACATTGCAGCTTCAGATTTCCATTTACTTGGGTATTTACAAAATTATCTTAATGGAAAACATTTCAATTCCCTGGAAGACTGCAAAAGACACCTGAAACAGATCTTTGCTCAAAAAGATAAAAAGTTTTAGGAATAAATTATGAGGTTGCCTGAAAAATGGCAGAAGCTAGTAGAACAAAATGATGAAGACACTGTTCAATAAAGTTCTTGGTGAAAATTTTAAAAATGGCATCTTTTATTTTTACTTAATACAGAAGGAACTCGTTGGTGAACCCAGTAATAACTTCCCTTGAATTCTAGCCTCACTTATCTTCCTAATGAATTTGATGCAACTGTGCACTACTTTCTTGAAAATTTTCTTCACTTCCCTTCGGAGTGACTGGAATACTTTGCCTCCCAACTCTAATTTACTTCTGTCTCCTCAGTTGGCTCTTCTTTTGTCTCATTTAAAACACAGGTTTGTCCCAAAATTTCTCCTCAACTCAGTTTATCTTCATTTTCTATTCTTCCTTTCTGGTGGCCTCAAATTATCCTAGTGTTTCAATTAACATCTCTATGCAGATAGTCCCAGATATTTAGCCCTAGTCCAACTTACCTACAGAGTTCTATCTTCATATTTTCAACCATCTATTGGGTCGCATCATGTAGCTAATTCTCCTAGTCCTTCAAATGTATTGGTTCAGTTCAGTTCACTTCAGTCACTCAGTCATATCTGACTCCTTGTGACCCCATGGAATGCAGCATGCCAGGCTTCCCTGTCCATCACGCACTCCCAGAGTTTACTCAGACTCATGTCCATTGAGTCGGTGATGCCATCCAACTATCTCATCCTCTATCATCCCCTTCTCCTCCCTCCTTCAATCCTTCCCAGCATTAGGGTCTTTTCAAATGAGTCAGTTCTTCATATCAGATGCCAAAGTATTGGAGTTTCGGCTTCAACATCAGTCCTTCCAATGAATACTCAGGACTGATTTCCTTTAGGATGGACTGGTTACATCTCCTTGCAGTCCAAGGGACTCTCAAGAGTCTTCTCCAACACCACAGTTCAAAAGCATCAATTCTTCAGTGCTCAGCTTTCTTTATAGTCCAATTCTCACATCCATACATAACTACTGGAAAAACCATAGCCTTGACTAGACGGACCTTTGTCAGCACATTAATGTTTCTGCTTTTTAACATGCTGTCTAGCTTGGTCATAGCTTTTCTTCCAAGGAGCAAGCATCTTTTAATTTCAATGCTGCAGTCACCATCTGCAGTGATTTTGGAGCCCCAAAATAAAGTTTCTCACTGTTTCCATTGCTTCCCCATCTATTTGCCACAAAGTGATGGGACCAGATGTCATGATCTTAGTTTTCTGAATGTTGAGCTTTAAGCCAACTTTTTCACTCTCCTCTTTCACTTTCATCAAGAGGCTCTTTAGTTCTTCTTTGCTTTCTGCCATAAGGGTCATGTCATCTGCATATCTGAGGTTATTGATATTTCTCCCAGCAATCTTGATTCCAGCTTGTGCTTCATCCAGCCCAGCGTTTATCATGATGTATTCAGCATATAAGATAAACAAGCAGGGTGACAATATACAGCCTTGATGGACTCCTTTTCCTATTTGGAACCAGTCTGTTGTTCCAGTTCTAACTGTTGCTTCCTGACCTGCATACAGATTTCTCAGGAGGCAGGTCAGGAGGTCTGGTATTCCATCTCTTGAAGAATTTTCCATGGTTTGTTGTGATCCACACAGTCAAAGGCTTTGGCATAGTCAATAAAGCAGAAGTGGATGTTTTTCTGGAACTCTCTGCTGTTTTGATGATCCAATGGATGTTAGCAATTTGATCTCTGGTTCCTCTGCCTTTTCTAAATCCATCTTGAACATCTGGAAGTTCACGGTTCATGTACTGTTGAAGCCTGTCTTGGAGAATTTTGAGCATTACTTTGCTAGCGTGTGAGATGAGTACAATTGTGTGGTAGTTTGAACATTATTTAGCATTGCCTTTCTTTGGGATTGGAATGAAAACTGACCTTTTCTAGTCCTGTGGCCACTGCTGAGTTTTCCAGATTTGCTGCAATATTGAGCACTTTCACAGCATCATCTTTTAGGATTTGAAATAGCTCAACTGGAATTCCATCACCTCCACTAGCTTTGTTCATAGTGATGCTTCCTAAGGCCTACTTGACTTCACATTCCAGGATGTCTGGCCCTTGGTGAGTGATCGCACCATTGTGCTTCAGTTTAAAAGTGAATCATCTCCCCCAAACCAGCCCCGTCTCCTAACTTCCCTATGAATATTTGTGAAAGAAAACATGCTGCTTACACTGGGAAAAGTTCAAACGTGAATAATTCTGCACTCCTCTCTTTCTCTCAACCCCACACCCAATGAAGTGACTTTCATTGAGGACATCTTTCAATGAGGTGACATCTTTAATGAGGGGACATTCATTGAATGGCAGACTCTGGGGAGGTAGTATGGAAAAAATAAAGGGGAAGAGAGAGAGGAAAGGGAAAGGAAGGGAAGGGAAGGGGAGAGGAGATTGGTCTTACCCCTGAGAACTTACACAGGAGGACAGCAAAACTTTCATGTGCTGAATTTTTACCGAATACCTACTAAAAGCCAGCCACTGTTCTGGGTGCCGTAGTGCTTCAATGTCACCTTTGCAGGGTCTCTCAAAACTACTCCACACTAATTCAGGTCTGGTTAGAACCTCCACATCAATATTTTTCAAATGGGAAAAATGGGCTTCTTGCCTTTAGTATTGTATTTTTTTCCCTACTAGTAATTATCACGTCAGCAAAGATGTGTTTCAGTTCAGTTCAGTCCAGTCACTCAGTTGTGTCTGACTCTTTGCAACCCCATGGACTGCAGCATGCCAGGCCTCCCTGTCCATCACCAACTCCCAGAGCTTACCCAAACTCATGTCCATTGAGTTGGTGATGCCATCTAACCATCTCATCCTCTATTGTCCCCTTCTCCTGCCTTCAATCTTTCCCCACATCAGGGTCTTTTCAAATGAGTCAGCTCTTCGCATCAGGTGGCCAAAATATTGGCATTTCAGCTTCAGCATCAGTCCCACCAGTGAACACCCAGGACGATCTCCTTTAGGATGGACTGGCTGGATCTCCTTGCAGGTTTGCCTATCTTAAATCATATGACTAACTTTCCCTTCATATGTGAACATTTCATTTGTTCTTTTATTTTTCCAAAACTTCCTAACAGACCCTCCATCCTCTGTCTCTTCACGCTTTGACTCAACCCATATGCTGCCGTCAGAGAAATATTGCTAAAACTAAGCTATAAGGTCCTTTCTTATTTTTTAAGTATTTATTTATATATCAGGTCTTAGTTGCAGCATGCGGGATATTTGTTGTGGAGCACAGACTCTCTAGTTGTGGCACACAGGCTCTATAGTAGCGATGCGCGGGCTCCAGAGTGAATGGGCTTCAGTAGTTGCAACACATGGGCTTCAGACTATGCCGTCTCAGAAGTTGCACCTCACGGACGTAGTTGCTCCATGACATGTGAGATCTCAGTTCCCTGACCAGGAACTGAAACTGAGTCCCCTGCATTCCATGGTGGATTCTTAACCACTGGACCACCAGGGAAGTGCCAATCCTCCGTTATTTTGAAATGCTTGTAGGCTCAAAAATTGTAATCTAAACTCTGCGATTGTGAATGCAAGACCCCTCCTGCCCCCATCCTGAAACCTGGGCTCCAATCTCTCCTTCCGGTCTTACCTCCCAGTCCCTTTCTTGTATACGTCTTCCAGTCAAACAAGACTACTCAGCATTCACAAACATGTCCTAAACGTTCTCTTCTTACCCAAAGTCATGCCCTCCACTTGAAATGCCATCTGTTCTATCTCTATTCACTGAAAGCCTTCCTTTCTCTTTCCAGGTTTGACTTAATTGCCTTATCAATATAAAGATTCATGCCTTATTCCCCCTAATGGCTTGCAAGATGGCAATGATTGAGTTCTAATCATATTTATAGTAAGTATTCCCACTGTTCCACATACAACTTGCAAAAAGATCTTTTCATTACAGATGCTGAATGAGTATTTACTAAATAAATGTTACCAGAAGCAATTTTCTAATAATTTCACATGCATACATTATCTCTTTCCAACATGATTATAAAGTCTTCAATAGCAGGGATCATATTTTCTTCCTTTTCTTTTATTTTCTACATGGTTCTTTAAGTCTTATTTACAGAACTATAAATAGAGTAGAAGTATAAATGTTTGCAGAATGAACAAGTGATGTTATGCTTTTTCATAGGAAAACACAATATTATATTAAAATCCACAGTCATATTCTACAGTCTAAGATTAATACCATGTTTGGATACTAGGAAAAGGAAAAAACTCTAGTCTATTAGCACCTATAACATTTTTTAGCTACTTTTTTCCTTCATGTTTTCTAAATAATATTTCGGATTATAATTTCTTAACTGTCCCTCACTGAACTCCATTATTATTCCCTTTATAAAACTAGCTTAAGTTTTCCTGGTAGGTAATTATTATTTATAAAGATAGTTTTGTCTTTACTTTAAAATAGCTATATCATTTTATTCCTTTTCTTATCTTTCCAACTGGTTGGAACTTCCATATCAATATTTTAGAAATTAAAAAAGATGGGCCTTTTGATTTTAGTGGGTTTTATCCCCTACAAATAATAATCAGGTTAGCTGTTGATTTAAATTAGATATTTGTACTTTAAGAAGTTTTGGGAATTACTGGGTGGTCCAGTGGTTAGGACTTCAAGCCTCCACTGTAGGAGGCATGGATTCGGTCCCTGGTCAGGGAACTAAGATCCTACATGCTACATAGAAGAAGGAAAAAAGAAGTCTTTATCCTATTCTAAATCATTACATCTAACCTTTTCTTTTTATATTAAAATTTTATTTGTGTTCTTATCTGATTGCTCTCTCCAACTGAGCAATATAAACTTCAGTGAAGTAGAGATGTGGCAATCACAGGTAGCCATGCCAGAAAACTTACATCATGAGTCATTTGGCCTATATTTATTGATACAATTATCAAGAGAATCAAGGAACATGCTTTAGCCTTTGTGCCATCTTGTCATGAACTCTGTGGGATAAGGGTCACAAAATATGAAAATGCTGGGGAATCCTTCTATCCTTTCATTCATCCATTTGCTCACCAAATATTTGTCGAGCGCTGCTCCGTGCCAGACGCTGTTTCAGTGCTGGGCTGTAGGAATGAACAAGACAGACTCCTGGTTCTCATAGGGCTTTCATTATAGAGAAGGTAAACTGTACGTTAACAAATAAGTGAGCAAGATCTTTTCAGATATTCTGTAAAGATAGCAAGACAAGGTGAGGCACTAGAGAGTGACTCATAGGGATGGGTTTATTTAGCCAAGGTGGTCAGGGAAGGCTGCTCCAAAGAATGATATTGAATAGAGACTTAAGGGAGAAGGAGCCACCTATGTATGGATGATACTGAGGCGTGCTGGGGGAGGAAATAGCAAATGCAAAGTTTCTGCGGTGAGAAGGACCTTGACGTCTTGGAAGAAAAAGAGAAGGCCGACGGGCAGTGAATGGAAGGAGAACGCTAGGATATACATCTGCAGTGGTAAGAGGACCAGACGATGGTGAAGATTCAGGGAAATCACGTTAAAGGATGAAAGCGAAGTCACTCAGTCATGTCCGATTCTTTGCAACCCCATGGACTGTAGCCCACCAGGCTCCTCTGTCCATGGGATTTCCCAGGCAAGAATACTGGAGTGGGTTGCCATTTCCTTCTCCAGGGGAGTTTCCTGACACAGGGATCAAACCCGGGTCTCCTGTATGCAGGCAGACGCTTTACAATCTGAGATAATAATATAACACATTCACTAAAATGAAACATTTACAAGATTTACAAGACAAATTATAAACACTTAGACAACTAATTCACATCTTAAATCTGAAATAAGCCTAAATAAGGCAAATAAGCTCTCCACTACATTCTGTTCCACACTGAAAGTCTCATTGACTTGTACTTTCTCACCCTGAGTGGCAACAAAAATCTTGGACTCTTAAACACGTATTTCTGGGAGCAAAAATTTTTTATGCAACAGACTGTGAGCTGAGATTTTTTTTGGCAGTTACTGAGGCCAGAGAGACACATCATCCCAACCAATTAGCTGTGGGCTTTGCAAAACTGAGGAATCACATCAGCTATACTGGTTGCAAACTTCATGCTAAGTTAAACAAAACCACATGACTTAGTTCCTTTCTTCGCCCTCTTATTTGGAGAGGAAAAAGAAGCAAATGAAACACTTTCAGTACCCACTGAAGTTATCCAAAAATAAAGTATGTAACAAATGGGTCTGGGTGACTCAGGGGGGTCACTTGCCATGTGTCTTAATTTAGATTATGGGGCTATTTTTGGTTTGTCATAACGGTCTGGCTGTTGTGGTCTCAGACCAGGCCCGGTACCCTGGTCAAAGCAGTGCTTTATCACAGCACAGACGCTTGTGACAAAAAAAATGGGTTAACTTTCTGTCCCTTTGTGAAAGAACTTCCAGTCCTAGTTGTGGCTAGATCCCGCTACAACGGACTCCCAAGAGCTACTCAAGTCTTTGTTACATTGGAGTTTTAAAATTTCCTATGGAGATCATGTTTTTGGAAAGAGCAGCTCACCAATGAGATCTTTCTGGTCGTCCTGGTTTTCATGGTGATTAGAATCAGATAGCAGCAGGGGCACCCTCCTCTACTCAAACATCACCAGAAGGTCATCTCTCCTTAGCACAGAGTCTGGAGCACAGTGACCTCTCAATAAATGTCATCTGATTAGGTTTGTATTATACATTTGTGTGTGTGTGTGTGTGTGTGTGTGTGCGCGCGCGCGTGCTCAGTTGCTTCGGTTGTGTCCAACGCTTCGCTACCCCATGGACTATAGCCCACCAGACTCCTCTGCCATGGGATTCTCCAGGCAAGAATAGTGGAGTGGGTTGCCGTATCCTCCTTCAGATCTTCCTGACCCAGGGATCGAACCCGTTTCTCCTACGTCTCCTGTATTGCAGGTGGATTCTTTTACCGCTGAGTCACCAGGGAAGCTATTTTACATTTATTTGGCCCCAAAATGATTCTTGGGAAGTCTCTGGAGCAGCTCTCAGAGACCAGTCCACAGAACTAGACCAGTCCATTTTTACTGGTCTCCAACAAAATGAGGAAAAGTCTTAAGGTTATCATTTATCATTTCTTGTTGATTGCCTTTACTCATGTTTTTGTCCTGCCTACTAGGTGTTTCTTAAAGTTCACGTTTTTTAGTAAAGAATGGTAGTATATGGTAGTAGTTGTTTTAAATGTCCTTACTTGGCAAATTAGATGGTAGCATCTTGATGCCCATCCCCTCAATTTTTTTGAAAATTTACTGAGCCCAGAACCCTAAATCTGTGAACCCCAAGTCTGGATGTTTACCACCTCTAGTTGTCTGGCTTTTCTGGTCTCTACTATAGTATTTGGGATAGATAAATGCTCACTCAATAGACCCATCACCAGTTGACATCCTTCTTCTATGTAATGTCTTATAACTGAAAGCCAGAGACTTGCAAGGGAGGGAAAGTGTAAGGAAAAAGGAAGAAGATTAGCTATTCACATCACTACTATTTATATTAGTATATTGGAGGGGCAGAAAATAAGCCAAGATAAATACAACATAAACATTTCTAGGGTATGGAAGATCAGGAGGTTTTTCTAATGAGTGTGTCAACTTGTGGAATTTTTATAGTAATATTTTTGTTATAATACGTAATAATTATTTATTAAAGGCTTCTGTACCTTTAATGGTTGCTGTCCTCAGTTTGCAAATGCAAATGGTGCTTTAGGCATTCCTTTTAAGAAGTATTTAATACTGACAAGCAAATGTAGATTTCTTTCTACAAATTAAATCAGTCTAAATCATCGTTGAGATTATGCTTCTTGATATTAGTTATAAATAAGAATGTAAAATAACTAAGTAGCTATTTTTGTCTTAGCAGGACATCCTGGCTAGAGTACGGGACTCAGAAGTGTAGGTCTTGTCTTCAGATAAGCCACTGGTTTACTGTTATCACGTCGGTAATACTGCTTAAGGTGCTTCTGTTTTGTTACTATAAATTCAAGTTAGGAAAATTAGTTGCTAATGGTCCATTGTCAAGGGTGTTGATGAAAACATATTAATATTACAAATGATGACCTGGGAGTGTAGTTATCTACGTATTTCAAGGTCATATAACTACCATATTATTATCTATAATAAATAATCACATAAAGAGTAAAATTTGGAGAAATAAGTTTGGAATGATGTTAATAAGAGCTACTCCACAGCCAGTATTTACTGGGAACCGGTATTATGCTTAGTGCTTTATGAACATTGTCTGAATTAATCTTTTAGGAACCACTGTTACCAACTTCAACTCACAATTCAGGAAATTGGGGCTTTTGGAGATAATTCCCCTTGAGCAACAAATGCCAGGCCGGAGGTCTCCTGGGAGCTGGGCGGCTGGCCTGTTCCCAGGGAGCAGCACTGACTCCCTCGGAATCTCTGTGTTGATGGGCTAGCGAGTGTGCCTTTTCCCCCTCCAACACCGAATAAGGTAATATTTTCCTTTTTATTCCTCTAGTTCCTTATATAAAGAATTCTTAATTTCCCTTTGTCTTTTGTCATTTGACTTTCATTTCCTGTTTTGGGTTTTCTGCTTTTACCACTCTGAGCCTTCAGTACTGGTCTGCCTCATTCCCCTTCTAGGAGGATTTAACTTAAGTTCCAGTTTTTGGTGCTTTTCCCTTTGTGTTTCAGTTCCTTCCATAGTCTGTGTTTCGCAAATGAAGTTACCTTTTATGGCTTCCAACTCTTGTTTTCACTGGAAGTTTTGTAGTTTTCCTATATTTTTGGATATTTTGGATTTATGGATATTTATCTTCAAGGGATTTCCTTTGGAGCCCTCTATATTAAACTTCAAACAGAATTTTCTGATTTAAGTGCTGTGATGTGTTAGAACATTTTGTTGAAAAGGGTTATATATGTCTACAGGTTTTTTGCTTGCTTTTTTTTTTTTTTTAATAAAGAAAGAATAAACAGTGACTGAGAGAAGAGGGATGGAAGAATTTGAATGTCAACTTGTTGAAAGAGAGAGAGAAATTGATGGTCCTCTAGTCAGAGAATTCTGGACTATTCATATGATTCAATACCTAGAATAATAGAACTCAGAAACAGAAATGATCATCACAACATTAGGTACTTTGTTAAGTAAATTTTGTTTTGTTTTGCTTAGAAAAAAAAGCCATTTTTTTAATAGTATGCTTTTGATCCTTAATATTAGGAGTCTGGGTTCAAAATGGGCTTTCCTGGTGGCTCAGTGGTAAAGAATCTGGCTGCAATGCAGGAGACCCAGGTTCAATCCCTGGGTTGGGAAGATCCACTGAAGAAGGAAATGATAACCCACTCCAGTATTCTTGCCTGGAGAATTCCATGGACAGAGGAGCCTGGTGGGCTACAGTCCATGGGGTCACAAAGAGTTGGACATGACAGAGTGACTAACACTTTCACTTCAGGTTCTAAATTGTTTAATGAACTGGCCATGCCTATGTAGTGTATGGAACAAATACTGGACTGGGAGTAGGAGACCAGTGATCAGTCTTGGTTCCACTAGTAACTAGCTGTGTAACTCCTCTCTGAGAATGTTTCCTTACGGGTACAATGAGTTGAAAGGATTAGGGGACCTACAATTGCGGTCTTTTTATACTTCACAGTTCTTAGTACAACACTGTTTTCCCCTCTCCTGTACAAATTAGGAAAATTCTCATTACTAAAAAAAGCTCTCTGTGGTAGCAAAGACCATCAGTAATTCCAGCCTTTACATAGTCAGTTCTTGCTAAATAATACATTCAAGTTCCCCACATATGTGTTTATGAGCTATTTTCTGGAGAATGGTATTTTCTGTTGTAATGTCCTCTCATGATGGTGACTTTATCAGAAGCAAATACCTTATTTAGATGTTAGATATCTGAGTTAACCTTACAGAAAGTGATGCATTTTGTTTTGTTTTTGTTAAGCCATGGTTTTACTACTTAATCTGAAATATTTGATGCCAAAAATCTTCTTGTCTTTGAAAGCGCATGCAACTCAAAAACTGTGGCTGACATTAAGCCAAATGTTCTGAAGAAACTAACAACTGTAGAAAAACTTCTCTGATTTCAGCATTAAAAAGCTAATGTTTTTGAAAAGATATAGCTAAGGAAGAGAGCCTGTAATTCTAGGAAAAAAGAGTCTGCGCAGGATTTTAAAGTTGGAAGGGGTCTTGGCAATCAACTAGCTAACCTTCTGCTCTGTGTGGGCATCAATTCCCAACATTTCTGCCATTTAGTCATCCATCATCTGCTTTAATAGATCCCGTGACAGGGAGTTTGAAAGTAAAAGTGTTAGTCGCTCAGCCATGTTCGACTTTTGCCACCCCTGGGCTATAACTCGCCAGGCTCTTCTGTCCATGGAAATTCTCCAGGCAAGAATACTGGAGTAGGTTGCCATTCCCTTCTCCGGGGATCTTCCCATCCAGGCACTGAACCCAGGTCTCCGACATTGCAGGCAGATTCTTTACCAGAATCTGAGCTACCAGGAAACCCCAACAGGGAGTTTACTGCGTCATAATATAGCTCATCCCATTGAAAGACAGCTTTATTCATTGACAAATTCTTCTGGAAATACCCCTTGGGTTTGATGAAAGCCATTCTTAGCCACAAATTGTAGTATATTCTTTGTTGTAGGCCTACTCCTTATGTTTGTAGGGTCAAGGTCAAAAGTACAAATGGAGAACCACAAGCCGTATGTCTAAGTATCTAAATGTAAATTAAGCTAAAAAACTGTTAAGCATGTATTATGTTTCTACCTCGACAAATACACCTTCATATATCGCACTTCTAATGGACTGAATTGTGTCCCCTACTAAATTCACATTTTGAAGCACTAACCCTCAGTATGACTGTATTTGGAGGTAGGGCCTTTAAGGAGGTAATTAAACAGGTCAAAAGAAGGAAGTCCTAGTCTAAGACTGGTGTGCTTATAAGACAAAGAGACACCAGAAATCTCTCTGCAAGGGCACAGAAGAAAGGCCATGTGAGGACACAGCAAGAAGGCAGTTATATGCAAACCAAGAGAAGCCTCCTCAGAAACCAATCCCATGGCACCTTGACCTTAGACTTTCAGTCTGCAAAACCAGGAGAAAATAAACGTTGTCTAAGCCACCTAGTCTGTGGTATCTTATGACAACCGAAGCTGACTAATACAACATCCAAGATGAAAAAGTAGGTGAAAGCTGTGGTTTTCATATGGGCAGAGTATGAAAGACAACAGAATTTCCTGATTAGGGAAATACCTAGGTGCTCTGTTGATGAGCTGACAATGCTGGATGAGTAATAAAGACATACAATCATCCCTTAGTATCCATGCTGACTGGTTCCAGGGCTGCCCGTAGATACCAAAATTCGTGGATATTATGAGGTGTAGTATTTGCATACAACCTATGTATATCCTCCCATGTTCCTTACATCATCTCAAGATTACTTACAATAACAACAATAGAAACACTATGTAAATAGTTGTATATGGCTTATATGAAAAAGAGGAATTGTGGCAAAAACTCAAAAGCATTACCTCTGGAAAGAAGGATTCAGGATCTGCAGTGGGAAGAAAGGGTATTTCTCCTGCAAGAATCTATTGTAGGGACTTCCCTGGTGGTCTGATGATCAAGAATCCACTTTCCAATGAAGAGGGGTGTGGGTTCTACGCCTGGTCAGGGAACTAAGATTCCATATGCCTCAGGGCAACTAAGCCCACGTGTGCTGCAACTACTGAGTCTGTGTGCTCTGGAGCCCAGGAACTGCAACTAGAGAAAGCCCTAGTACTAAAACGAAGACCCAGTGCAGCCAAAAAAAAAAAAACTATTGTATTCACGATATTTGAGAAGAAGGATTTGACAAGTGAATTTGTCTTTTCTATTACCTAATGAATTTACTGCTTGCGTTCAAATCTTCCTCATACCCAGCTGAATATCTGACACCGAAGTTCAGGGCAATGTGACTTACAAAATTTCTAGCAGGAGATGTGATGAGGTGTTTCCCTGGGATTGTGTTGGTCACTAGAGCAGATATGTAGGGTTATAGGCTACAGTAGGTCACGCTGAGCACCAGATATTGAGATAGAGGTGCTTGGGTGTTCTATAGAACACTGTGTGTTTGCAACACCCTCTGAAACCTAGGATCCAGGGTGGAGGCCTCTCTTGGCTGGGACTAAAGAGGGGGGTGCTGTTTTACTTAAAACAAAACCTGTAGTAACATACCACATCTCCCAGACAACTCTGGATAATTGGCTTCAGTTCAGTTGCTCAGTAGTGTCTGACTCTTTGCGACCCCATGGACTACAGCATGCCAGGCCTCCCTGTCCAGCACCAACTCCCAACTCAAACTAAAAACTCTTCTCCATTGAGTTGGTGATGCCATCCAACCATTTTGTCCTCTGTTGTCCCCTTCTCGTCCCACCGTCAATCTTTCCCAGCATCAGGGTCTTTTCTAATGAGTGAGTTCTTTGCATCAGGTGGCCAAAGTACTGGAGTTTCAGCTTCAACATCATCCATCCAATGAATATTCAGGACTGATTTCCTTTAGGATGGACTGGTTGGATCTCCTTACTGTGCAAGGGACTCCCAAGAGTCTTCTCCAATACCACAGTTCAAAAGCATCCATTTTTCAGCACTCAGCTTTCTTTATAGTCCAACTCTCACATCCATACATGACTACTGGAAAAACCATAGCTTTGACTAGACGGACCTTTGTCAGCACATGAATGTCTCTGCTTTTTAACATGCTGTTTAGCTTGGTCATAGCTTTTCTTCCAAGGAGCAAGCTTGGAAGCTTTAATTTCAATGCTGCAGTCACCATCTGCAGTGATTTTGGAGCCCCCAAAATAAAGTTTCTCACTGTTTCCATTGCTTCCCTATCTATTTGCCACGAAGTGATGGGACCAGATGTCATGATCTTAGTTTTCTGAATGTTGAGCTTTAAGCCAACTTTTTCACTCTCCTCTTTCACTTTCATTAAGAAGCTCTTTAGTTCTTCTTTGCTTTCTGCCATAAGGGTCATGTCATCTGCATATCTGAGGTTATTGATATTTCTCCCAGCAATCTTGATTCCAGCCTGGGCTTCATCCAGCCCAGCGTTTCACATGATGTACTCTGTATATAAGTTAAATAAGCAGGGTGACAATATACAGCCTTGACGGACTCCTTTCCCAATTTGGAGCCAGTCTGTTGTTCCATGTCCAGTTCTAACTTTTGCTTCCTGACCTGCATACAGATTTCTCAGGAGGCAGGTAGGTGGTCTGGTAGTCCCATCTCTTTCGGAATTTTCCACAGTTTATTGTGATCCATACAGTCAAAGGCTTTGGCATAGTCAATAAAGCAGAAATAGATGCTTTTCCGGAAATCTCTTGTTTTTTCGATGATCCAGTGGATGTTGGCAATTTGATCTCTGGTTCCTCTGCCTTTTCTAAATCCAGCTGGAACATTTGGAAGTTCATGGTTCATGTACTGTTGAAGCCTGGCTTGGAGAATTTTGAGCATTACTTCACTAGCGTGTGAGATGAGTGCAATTGTGCAGTAGTTTGAGCATTCTTTGGGATTGCCTTTCTTTGGGATTGGAATGAAAACTGACCTTTTCCAGTCCTGTGACCACTGCTGAGTTTTCCAAATTTGCTGCCAGATTGAGTGCAGCACTTTCACAGCATCATCTTTCAGGATTTGAAGTAGCTCAATTGGAATTCCATCACCTCCACTAGCTTTGTTTGTAGTGATGCTTCCTAAGGCCCACTTGACTTCACATTCCAGGATGTCTGGCTCTAGGTGAGTGATCACGCCATCATGATTATCTGGGTCATGAAGGTCTATTTTGTACAGTTCTTCTGTGTATTGCTGCCACCTCTTCTTAATATCTTCTGCTTCTGTTAGATCCCTACCATTTCTGTCCTTTATTGAGCCCATCTTTGCATGAAATGTTCCCTTGGTATCTCTGATTTTCTTGACGAGATCTCTAGTCTTTCCCATTCTATTGCTTTCCTCTATTTCTTTGCATTGATCACTGAGGAAGACTTTCTTATCTCTCCTTGCTATTCTTTGGAACTCTGCATTCAAATGGGTTTATCTTTCCTTTTCTCCTTTGCCTTTCACTTCTCTTCTTTTCTCAGCTGTTTGCAAGGCCTTCTCAGACAGCCATTTTGTCTTTTTGCATTTCTTTTTCTTGGGGATAGTCTTGATCACCTCCTCCTGCACAATGTCAAGAATCTCTGCCCATAGTTCTTCAGGCACTCAGTCTATCAGATCTAATCCCTTGAATCTATTTGTCACTTTCACTGTATAATCATAAGGGATTTGATTTAGGTCATACCTGAATGGTCTAGTGGTTTTCTCTACTTTCTTCATTTTAAGTCTGAATTTGGCAATAAGGAGTTCATGATCTGAGCCACAGTCAGCTCCTGGTCTTGTTTTTGCTGACTGTATAGAGCTTCTCCATCTTTGGCTGCAAAGAATATAATCAATCTAATTTCAGTATTGACCATCTGGCGATGTCCATGTGTAGAGTCTTCTCTTGTGTTGTTGGAAGAAGGTGTTTGCTATGACCAGTGTGTTCTCTTGGCAAAACTCTATTAGCCTTTGCCCTGCTTCAATTTGTACTCCAAGGCCAAATTTCCCTGTTACTCCAGGTATCTCTTGACTTCCTACTTTTGCATTCCAGTCCCCTATAATGAAAAGGACATCCTTTTTGGGTGTTGGTTCTAGAAGGTCTTCATAGAACCATTCAACTTCAGCTTCTTCAGCATTATTGGTTGGGGCATAGACTTGGATTAATGTGATATTGAATGGTTTGCCTGGGAAATGAACAGAGGTCATTTTGTCATTTTTGAGATTGCATCCAAATACTGCATTTTGGACTCTTTTGTTGGCTATGATGGCTATTCCATTTCTTCTAAGGGATTCTTGCCCACTGTAGTAGATATGAGGGTCATCTGAGTTAAATTCATCCATTCCAGTCCATCTTAGTTCACTGATTCTTAAAATGTCGATGTTCACTCTTGCCATCTTCTGTTTGGTACTCCCAATTTGCCTTGAGTTATGGGCCTAATATTCCAGGTTCCTATGGAATATTGCTCTTTATAGCATCAGATTTTATTTCCATCACCAGTCACATCCGCAACTGGGTGTTGTTTTTGCTTTGGCTCCGTCTCTTCATTCTTTCTGGAGTTATTTCTCCACTGATTTCCAGTAGCATATTGGGTACCTACCGACCTGGGGAGTTCATCTTTCAGTGTCCTACATTTTTGCCTTTTCATACTGTTCATGGGGTTCTCAAGGCAAGAATACTGAAGTGGTTTGCCATTCCCTCTTTCAGTGGACCACATTTGGCCACAACTTGGTTGACTCCAAGATGGCAGAGTAGAAGGATGTGCACTCATCTTCTCCTGTGAGAACTCCAAAATTACAACTCACTGCTGAATAACCATAGACAGGAGAATGTTGGACCTCACCAAAAAAAGATACCCATGTCCAAAAGCAAAGGAAAGTATGGTACTGGCACAAAGACAGAAATATAGATCAATGGAACAGAATAGAAAGCCCAGAGATAAATCCACGTACCTATGGACACCTTATCTTCGACAAAGGAGGCAAGGATATACAATGAAAAAAAAACAACCTCTTTAATAAGTGGTGCTGGGAAAACTGGTCAACCACTTGTAAAAGAATGAAACTAGAACACTTTCTAACACCATACACAAAAATAAACTCAAAATGGATTAAAGATCTAAATGTAAGACCAGAAACTATAAAACTCCTAGAGGAGAACATAGGCAAAACACTCTCTGACATAAATCACAGAAATATCCTCTATGACCCACCTCCCAGAATATTGGAAATAAAAGCAAAAATAAACAAATGGGACCTAATTAAAATTAAAAGCTTCTGCACAACCAAGGAAACTATAAGCAAGGTGAAAAGACAGCCTTCAGAATGGGAGAAAATAATAGCAAATGAAGAAACAGACAAAGGATTAATCTCAAAAATATACAAGCAACTCCTGCAACTCAATTCCAGAAAAATCAATGAACCAATCAAAAAATGGGCCAAAGATCTAAACAGACATTTCTCCAAAGAAGACATACAGATGGCTAACAAGCACATGAAAAGATGCTCAACATCACTCATTATCAGAGAAATGCAAATCAAAACCTCAATGAGGTACCATTACAGGCCAGTCAGGATGGCTGCTATCCAAAAGTCTACACACAATAAATTCTGGAGAGGGTGTGGAGAAAAGAGAACCCTCTTACACTATTGGTGGGAATGCAAACTAGTACAGCCACTATGGAGAACAGTGTGGAGATTCCTTAAAAAACTGGAAATAGAACTGCCATATGACCCAGCAATCCCACTCCTGGGCATACACACCGAGGAAAGCAGAACTAAAAGAGACACGCATACCCCAATGTTCATTGCAGCACTGTTTATAATAGCCAGGACATGGAAGCAACCTAGATGCCCATCAGCAGACGAATGGATAAGAAAGCTGTGGTACATATATACAATAGAATATTACTCAGCCATTAAAAAGAATTCATTTGAATCAGTTCTAATGAGGTGGATGAAACTGGAGCCCATTATACTGAGTGAAGTAAGCCAGAAAGAAAAACACCAGTACAGTATATTAACACATATATATGGAATTTAGAAAGATGGTAAAGATAACCCTATATGCAAGACAGAAAAAGAGACACAGATGTATAGAACAGACTTTTGGACTCTATGGGAGAAGGTGAGGGTGGGATGTTCTGAGAGAACAGCATCGAAACATGTATATTATCAAGTGTGAAACAGATCACCAGTCCAGGTTGGATGCATGAGACAAGTGCTCGGGGCTGGTGCACTGGGAAGACCCAGAGGGATGGGGTGGGGAGGGAGGTGGGAGGGGGGATCGGGATGGGGAACACATTTAAATCCATGGCTGATTCATGTCAATGTATGGCAAAAACCACTACAATTTAAAAAAAAAAAAAGCAAAGGAGAAGCCCCAGCAAGATGGTAGGAGGGGCAAAATTGCATTTAGAATCAAACCCCATACCCGCCAGAGATGCTCAGAGGGCTCAAACATACCTTTTGCGCACCAGGACCCAGAGACCCCACAAGGACTGAGCCAGAACTGTGTTTGAGTGTCTTCTGTGGACGTACAGGTGAGCAGTGGACTGCTGCGGGGGCAGGGGCTCTGGGTGCAGAAGACCTGGAGGAGGTCGCCATTAACCCCACCATTGAGCCACCAGAACTTACACAAGACTGGGGAAACAGACTCTTGGAGGGCACAAACAAAAGCTTGTGTGCACCAGGACCCAGGAGAAAGGAGCAGAGACCCCACAAGAGACTGACCCAGACTTGCTCGTGAGTGTCCAGGAGTCTCTGGGGAGGCGTAGGTCGGCAGTGGCCTGCTCCACGGCTGGGAGCACTGAGTGTAGCAGTGCATGCATGGGACCTTTTGAAGGAGGTCGCCATTATCCTCATCACCTCCAGCATAGTTTGGCTTCAGGTCAAACAACAGGGAGGGAACACAACCCCACCCATCAACAGAAAATTGGATTAAAGATTTATTGAGCATGGCCCCGCCCGTCAGAACAAGACCCAGTTTCCCCCTCAGTCAGTCTCTCCCATCAGGAAGCTTCCATAAGCCTCTTAGCCTTCTCCATCAGAGGGCAGACAGAATGAAAACCACAATCACAGAGAACTAACCAATCTGATCACATGGACCACAGCCTTGTCTAACTCAATGAAACTATGAGCCATGCCATGTAGGACCGTCCAAGACAGACAGGTTATGGTGGAGAGTTCTGACAAAATGTGGTCCACTGGAGAAGGGAATGGCAAACTACTCAGTATTCTTGCCTTGAGAACCCCATGAATGGTCCATCCCTCAAAACTTTTAAAATGCTAATGGAAGGAGTAGTGATCCAGTGTTTAGGGTGGAGAAAGTGAAAGTGAAAGTTGCTCAGTCGTGTCTGACTCTTTGTGACCCATGGTCTATACATCCCATGGAATTCTCCAGGCCAGAATACTGGAGTGGGTAGGCTTTCCCTTCTTCAGGGGATCTTCCCAATCCAGGGATGGAACCCAGGTCTCCTGCATTGGAGGTGGATTCTTTACCAGCTGAGCCACAAGAGAAGCCCAAGAATACTGGAATAGGTTGTCTATCCCTTCTCCAGCAGATCTTCCCGACCCAGGAATTGAACCAGTGTCTTCTGCATTGCAGGGGGATTCAGCGTGGAGAAGAAGTAGGTAAACTTTAAGAATCTAGAAGAGTGCTCTAATATTGGCAAGGAGACAAAACTGGGGAGTTCCTTGTGAAAAGGGGGATTATGATAAGAACTTATCCTATGAAACATGCACGGGGATTTTCACTTGGCAGTTGTTCTAGAGATCACTGCAAATAACAGAGGCTGGTGGAGGAACTGTGAAAAGTGGGGTTACTCAATTTAACGTGACTGGAAAAACTAGGGGATAACTGATGAGACCAACATAACAGTGGTATAGAATAAGCTCTCTTGTCTTGAAGAGACTAGATTGTTTTTCTCTTAAACATCTGATGATCTAAGGAAGCTGTCTAAAATGAGGTTAGGCAATCTATCATATGACCCAAAGTCACCCGGCTCAGACTCCCATTTGAAAAATGGAAATTCTGAAAACTCATGTTTACATCACAACGATGTGGTGAAGGAACAATAGAACAAAACAGAAAAGGCTTAAGTTTTGGCAATTCAAGTACTCTGTTATTTAAAAGTCACGTGACACATGGAACCACAGAATTGGAAGGAATCTTAAAGGTCACTGAGCCCCCTCATTTTCCAGATGAGGACACAAACAAGGACCCAGGGACCAGTATAGTTCTCCCAGCTAGTCAGAGGGGCAGCTGGCCTAGAACCCAGGTTTTCCAAGTTCATGCTCAGGTTCTGTTCCTGCCTCGACTCCTATAGAATGTTTATTGCTCGTGGCCTGATATTTGCCCAGCTTATGTCACTGCCCTCTTTTTTTAAGAAATCATTTTAATTTCTTTATTTCTGACTGAGCTGGGTCTTCTTTGCTGCCTGCAGAGTTTCTGCGGTGAGCAAGGGCTCCTCTCTGGTTGCGGTGCGTGGGATTCTCACTGCAATGGCTTCTCACTGTGGAGCATAGGCTCTGGGCGTGGACGCTCAGTAGTTCTGGCGTACAGGCTTAACTGCCCTTCAGAAGGTGGAATCTTCCTGGACCAGGGATCAAACCCGTGTCCCCTGCATTGGCACATATATTCTTAACCACTGGACCTCTAGGGGAGTCCCACCAATGCCCTCTTTAAAAAGTACTTTTATGTTTATCTTTTCCCTCTACTAATTAATTATATGAAATTATAAATTCAATATAAAGGAATTGTATATCCTGAGGAAAATATTTAATGGACATATAAATTATGTAAAACACTACTTTTATGGAAGGTGCAGGAAAGTTATGACCGCCTTTTACATCTTTCTGATCCTAAACTAGAGATGGAAGAGAAGGTGAGTTTGTAAGGTGGGTACCCCACGGAAACATTCATAATATACACACACACACACCCCCCAAGCATATAGGCAAAATCAAACCATACTTATTCAAGAGTATGAAGTAGAGATTGTAGGAGAGAGGAGTAGACAACCTTATCTGATTGACTCCAAAATACTGCTGATAATACTTCACTTTTGTATCTATTCAAATTCACTCAAGAATTTACTGGGTGCTGTCTTTGTTTCATAAGCTGTAAGGTATCAGATAGGAAATGACACAGTTTCTCACTGATGGAGCTCATGATCTGGAAGAGAAGTAGAAGCAGCAAGCAGAATGGGTTTCACATGCTAACATTTCGATTAGCTGGCCAGTTGATTTTTAGAAAGCAAAGATCTAAAAAAAAGCATTGGACTTGAACAGCTTTCCTATTTGTCAGTTTCTAAAGTGTTTAAGAATATTTTATTTCTACTCTATTCACAAAATGAATTTAACACTGAGAAGCTTCAGTCAGCTCAACAAAGACTATTATTGGTTCTGCTCATAAGTAGGTGACACACAGGAGAGCCTTTAGCTAGTTTAACTGAAGTTCTAATATATGCTTTTGAATTTGATGGAATTGTGGAGAGCAATGAGTCACAGTTATTAGCTATACGCTCCTATGGCTATAGATTTTCTCCTCACATCCAAGTTAACTACTTTTTCTATTGATTTAAGTGCTATTCTTATATAGCAGAGAGCTTCAGAACTTTTGGATGGAGAAAACACAAGATTCCAACAACTGAAAATTACTTTTAAAAAGTCATTTAGGGCTTCCCTGGTGGCTCAGTGGTAACGAATTTGTCTGCCAGTGCAAGAGATGTGGGTTCAAGCCCTGGGTCAGGAGGATCCCGTGTGCCTCAGAGCAGCTCAGCCCATTCGCCACAACTGTTGAGCTTGTGCTCTAGAGCCCGAGAGCCACAAGAGACGCCACCACAGTGAGCAGCCTTCAGACTGTAACTGCAGAGGAGCCTCCTCTCACCTCAACTGGAGAAAGCCCTCACGCAGCAACAGAGATCTGGCACAGCCTAACAAAGGTCATTTACAATTTTTATTGCGGCCAGAACACAACATGAAACCTGTGCTCTTAACAAAAGTCTAAGCATACATTATTAGTGACTATAGGTACAATACTGTACCGTCAGTCTGTTCAGTCGCTCAGTCATGTCTGACTCTTTGCGACCCCATGGACTGCAGCATGCCAGGCTTCCCATCACCAACTCCCAGAGTTTACTCAAAATCACGTCCATTGAGTCGGTGATGCCACCCAACCATCTCATCCTCTGTCGTCCCCTTCTCCTCCCATCTTCAATCTTTCCCAGCATCGGGGTCTTTTCCAATGAGTCAGTTCTTTTTATTGGACAGCGGATATCCAGAATGTATTCATCTTGTTTAACAAACTTCAAGCCTGTTGATACATAACTCCTCATTTTCCCTTTCCCCAACTCCTGACAACCGTCACTCTACTCTTTGATTCTGTAAGTATGACTATTTTAGATACCTCATATTAATGAAGGTCATGCAGTATTTGTCTTTCTGTGACTGACATTTCACTCAGCATAGTGTTTTAAGTTTCATCCATGCTGTTGCAGACTGCAGAAAGTTTCTCTCAAGGTTAAACAGTATTCCATTACATGTGTATATGGGTCATATTTTCTTTATCCATTCATCTGTCTATGAGCAAAGTTAGGTTGTTTCCACATCTTGGTTACTGTGAATAGTTCTCCAGTGAACGTAGGAGTGCTAATATCTCTTTGAAATCCTGATTTTGATTTTTTAAGAGACCCAGAGGTGGGATTGCTGGATCATATGGTAGTTCTATTGTGAATTTTTTGAGGAACTTCTGTGCTGTTTTCCACAGCAGCTGTACCATTTGGCATTCCTACCAACAGTATGCAGAAGTTCCAATTATCCCACATTCTCACCAACATTTGCCTTTTAAAAAATAATAATAACCATTCAGAAAGGCATGAGGGGATAGCTTTTTGTAGTTTCAATTTGTATTTCCCTAATGGTTAGTGATATTGAGCATTTTTTTCATATCTGTTGGCTATTTTTATGTCTTTAGAAGAACGTTTATTCAAATCCTTAGCCTACTTTTTAATCAGGTTATTAGTTTTTTTAACATTGAGTTTTAGGAATTCTTTATATGTTGTATTAGGATTCTCCAAGGAAACAGCACCAATAGACATAAAGATAAGTATATAAGAGGAGATCTATTATACGAATTGACTCACATGGTTATGGAAGCCAAGAAGTCTCATAATCTGCCATCTGCAAGTTGGAGAACCAGTAAAGTTAGTGTATAATTCACTCAGAGTCCAAAGGTCTGAGAACCAGGAGGTCTGAAGTTGAAGGGCAGAGAAAATGAATGTCTCAGCTCAAGAAGAGAGAGAAGTCACACTTCCATATTTTTATCTAATCAGGCCCTCCATGGATTGAATGATCCCTGCCCAGATTGGTAAGGGTGAATTTTCTTTACTCACTCTACTGATTCTAACACTAATTTCTCCCAGAAACACTCTCACAGACACACCCAGAAAATGACGTTATACCAGTTATCTAGGCATCTCTTAGCCCAGTTAAGTGGACACAATTAACTATCACACATATTTTATAGACTAACCTCTTATCAGATGTATGCAGATATTCTCCCCCATGCTTCAGGTTGCCTTTTCAGTCTCTTGATTGTTTCCTTTCCTGTGAAGAAGCTTTTTAGTTGGACTTAGTTGTATATATGTATGTTTTTGCTGCCTGTGCTTCTGGTGTCATATCCATGAAATCAATGCCAAGACTGATGTCATGAAGCTTACCCCCTCTGTTTTCCTCTAGGTGTTTTACAGTTTAGGGTCTTAGGTTTACATATTTATTTCCTTTGGAATTGATGTGGGATAGCTCATCTCGGCCACTTGCCACTCCAGCGCCACACAGCCGTTGAGCTATTTCAAATCCTAAAAGATGATGCTGTGAAAATGCTGCACTCAACATGCCAGCAAATTTGGAAAACTCAGCAGTGGCCACGGGACTGAAAAATGTCAGTTTTCATTCCAATCCCAAAGAAAGGCAATGCCAAGGAATGCTCAAACCAATGCACAATTGCACTCATCTCACATGCTAGCAAAGTAATGCTCAAAATTCTCCAAGACAGGCTTCAGCAATACGTGAACCATGAACTTTCAGATGTTCAAGCTGGTTTTAGAAAAGGCAGAGGAACCAGAAATCAAATTGCCAACATCCATTGGATCATCAAAAAAGCAAGAGAATTCCAAAAAAACACATCTATTTCTGCTTTATTGACTATGCCAAAGTCTTTGACTGTGTGGATCACAATAAACTGGAAAATCCTGAAAGAGATGGGACTATCAGACCACCTGACCTGCCCCAGAGAAATCTGTATGCAGGTCAGGAAGCAACAGTTAGAACTGGATATGGAACAACAGACTGGTTCCAAATCAGGAAAGAAGTACATCAAGGCTGTATATTGTCACCCTGCTTATTTAACTTATATGCAGAATACATCATGAGAAACACTGGGCTGGAGGAAGCACAAGCTGGAATCAAGATTGCTGGGAGAAATATCAATAACCTCAGATATGCAGATGACACCACCCTTATGGCAGAAAGTGAGGAAGAACTAAAGAGCCTCTTGATGAAAGTGAAAAAGGAGAGTGAAAAAGTTGGCTTAAAGCTCAACATTCAGAAAACTAAGACCATGGCATCTGGTCTCATCACTTCATGGCAAATAGATGGGGAAACAGTGGCTGACTTTATTTTGGGGGGCTCCAAAATCACTGCAGATGGTGACTGCAGCCATGAAATTAAAAGACGTTTACCCCTTGGAAGGAAAGTTATGACCAACCTAGACAGCATATTAAAAAGCAGAGACATTACTTTGCCAACAAAGGTCCATCTAGTCAAGGCTATGGTTTTTCCAGTGGTCATGTATGAATGTGAGAGTTGAATTGTAAAGAAAGCTGAGCGCTGAAGAATCGATGCTTTTGAACTATGGTGTTGGAGAAGACTCTTGAGAGTCCCTTGAACTGCAAGGAGATCCAACCAGTCCATCCTAAAGATCAGTCCTGGGTGTTCATTGGAAGGACTGAATTTGAAGCTGAAATTCCAATACTTTGGCCACGTGATGCGAAGAGCTGACTCATTTGAAAGGACTCTGATGTTGGGAAAGATTGAGGGCAGGAGAAGAAGGGGATGACAGAGAATGAGATGGTTGGATGGCATCACCAACTCGATGGACATGAGTTTGGGTGAACTCTGGGACTTGGTGATGGACAGAGAGGCCTGGCATGCTGCTGTTCATGTGGTCGCAAAGAGTCGGACACGACTGAGCGACTGAACTGAACTGAACTGAACTTGGAGTGGATTTATGTGTATGGGGTAAGTGACAGGTCCAGTTTTATTCTTTCATGTGTGGATATCCAGTTTCCCCAGCATCATTTATTGAAGGGACTATCCCTTTGCTACTGTCTATTCTTGGCATTCTTGTCAAAGTTCAGTTCACTGTATATGCATCGATATACTTTTGCACTGCTGGATCTGATTTGCTAGTATTTTATTGAGGACTTTTTGCATCTATATTTATGAGGAAATTTTCATTTAGTTTTGTTTTTCTTGTGGTGTCTTCATCTGGCTTTGGCATCAGGGTAATTGTCACCTCATAAAATGAGTTTGGAACTGTTCCCTAACCTTCAATTTTGGGGAGAGTTTGAAAAGGATTGATATTCATTTCTTTCAATATTTGGTAGAATTCACCAGCGAAGTCAAACTTGTTAGGAGAGTTTTGATTATTGATTCAGTCTCCATACCATTCATAAGTTTGTTCAGACTTTCTACTTCTTCATGATGTAGTCTTGGTATATTGTCCGTGCCCTGGTGGCTCAGATGATAAAGAATCTGCTTGCATTGTGGGAGACCTCATTCAATCCCTGGATTTGGAAGATCCTCTGGAGAAGGGAATGGCTACCCACTCCAGTATTCTGGCCTGAAGAATTTCATGGATTGTATAGTCCATGCAGTTGCAAAGAGTCAGACACGACTGAGCAACTTTCACTTTCTTTTTTTTTTCCCCTTTGGTCTAAGGATTCATCAGTTTTATCTTCAAAAAAATTTAATCCTCAGTTTCATGATTTTTCTCTTTTCCCCTATTTTCTATTTTGTTTATTTCTGTCAAAATTTTTGTCAATCCCTTCTTTATGTTAACTTTTGGCTTAGTCTGCTATCTTTCTAGCTCCTTGAAGTGTAAAGCTAGGTCATTTATTTGAGGACTTTCTGCTTTTTTTAACATAAGTCTTTGTTGCTATGAATTTCTCTCAATACTGATTTTGCTGCATCCCCTAAGATTTGGTATATTATTTTCATTTTTATCTTAGGGTATTTCTTTCTCTCTTTTTTGGCCATGCTGTGAAGCATGTGGGATCTTACTTCCCCACTTCAGTTCAGCTCAGTTCAGTCACTCAGTCATACCCAACTCTGAAACCCCATGGACTGCAGCATGTTAGCTCCCCAACCAGGGATCAAACCTGTGCCCCCTGGATTGGGAGCATGGTGTCTTAACCACTGGACCCCTCAGGGAAGTCTGTATCTTAAGGTATTTCTAATTTCCTTTTTAGATTTCTTCTTTGGCCAATTGGATATTCAAAAATGTGTTGTTTAATTTCCACATACTGGTATCCCCCACTTTTTGAAAGTTTGCTTTACGCAATTTTCCTTTTATTAAAGACTTACATTAGTACTTGTTTTTTACTAACCTAAAGAAATCCAAAGGGCATTTTCATTTTTACAAAAAAAAAAAAAAAGAAGATAAAAGGTAAAAATATCATTCAGCACTTGTTTTGCAGTGAGCCATTATAGAGGCAGAGTGCTTGAAAAACTATAGGAGGTAGTGACCAAAACCACTTCAAAGAAAAAGAAATGTAAGAAGACAAAGCAGTTGTCTGAGGAGGCTTTACAAATAGTGGAGGAAAAAAAGAGAAGCAAAGGGCAAGGGAGAAAAGGGAAAGATATACCCATCTGAATGCAGAGTTCCAAAGAATAGCAAAAGAAAAAAAAAAGTTGGCTTAAAACTCAACATTCAGAAAACTAAGATCATGGCATCCAGTCCCTTCACTTCATGACAAATAGATGGGGGAACAGTGGAAACAGTGACTGACTTTATTTTGGGGGGCTCCAAAGTCACTGCAAATGGTGATTGCAGCCATGAAATTAAGACGCTTGCTCCTTGGAAGAAAAGTTAAAACCAACCTGAAAGTGAAAGTGAAGTCACTCAGTCCTGTCCGACTCTTTGTGACCCCGTGGACTGTAGCCCACCAGGCTCCTCTGTCCATGGGATTCTCCAGGCAAGAATACTGGAGTGGGTTGCCATTTCCTTCTCCAGGGGATCTTCCCCACCTAGGGATCGAACCCAGGTCTCCCGCATTGCAGGCAGACGCTTTAACCTCTGAGCCACCAGGGAAGCCCCATGTTAAAAAGCAGAGACATTACTTTGCCAGCAAAGGTCCATCTAGTCAAAGCTATGGTTTTTCCAGTAGTCATGTATGGATGTGAGAGTTGGGCTATAAAGAAAACTGAGCACCAAAGAATTGATGCTTTTGAACTGGGTGTTGGAGAAGACTCTTGAGAGTCCCTTGGACTGCAAGGAGATCCAACCAGTCTATCCTAAAGGAAATCAGTCCTGAATATTCATTGGAAGGACTGATGCTGAAGCTGAAACTCCAATACTTTTGCCACCTGATGCGAAGAACTGACTCATTGGAAAAGACCCTGATGCTGGGAAAGATTGAAGGTGGGATGAGAAGGGGACGACAGAGGATGAGATGGCTTGATGGCATCACTGACTCAATGGACATGAGTTTGAACAAGCTCCAGGAGTTGGTGATGGACAGGGAAACCTGGCATGCTGCATTCCATGGGGTCACAAAGAGTTGGCCTCGACTGAGTGACTGAGCTGAACTAAAAGAATAGCAAGGAGGGATAAGAAAGCCTTCCTCGGTGAACAATGCAAAGAAATAGTGGAAAACAATAGAATGGGGAAAGACTAGAAATCTTTTCAAGAAAATTAGAGATACCAAGGGAACATTTCATGCAAAGATGGGCACAATAAAGGACAGAAACTGTAAGGACCTAACAGAAGCAGAAGAGATTAAAAAGAGGTGGCAAGAATACACAGAAGACCTATACAAAAAAGGTCTAATGACCTAGATAACCACAATGGTGTGATCACTCACCGAGATCAGACATCCTAGAATGTGAAGCCAAGTGGGCCTTAGGAAACATCACTATGAACAAAGCTAGTCAAGGTGATGGAATTCCAACTGAGCTATTTCAAATCCTAAAAGATGATGCTGATAAAGTGCTGCACTCAATATGGCAGCAAATTTGGAAAACTCAGCAGTGACCACAGGACTGGAAAAGTCAGTTTTCATTCTAATCTCAAAGAAAAGTGAAAGTCACTCACTTTTGTGCTGGAGACTTTTGAGAGTCCCTTGGATAGCAAGGAGAGCAAACCAGTCAATCCTAAAGGAAATTAATCCTGAATATTCATTGAAAGAACTGATGCTGAAGTTGAAGTTCCAGTTTTTGGCCATCTGATGTGAAGATCTGACTCATTAGAAAAGACCCTGATACTGGGAAAGATTGAGGGCAGATGGAGAAGGGGGAGAGAGAGGATGAGATGACTGGATGGCATCATTGACTCAATGGACATAAGTTTGAACAAACTCTGAGAGACAGTGAAGGACAGGGAATCCTGGCGGGCTGCAGTCCATGCGGTAGCAAAAAGTCAGACATGACTGAGCGACTGAACAACAATAACAACAGGAAATCTAAAATATGATACAAATGAACTTGTATAAAACAGAAATTGACTTATAGACATAAAAAGTAAATTTATGGTTACCAATCGGCAAAGAGGGGTATAAATTAGGAGTTTGGGATGGGCAGATGTAAAGTACTATGTGAAAATAAACAACGAGGTCCTACTGTACAAACACAGGGAACTATATTCAATATCTTACAATAAACTATAAGGGGAAAGAATATGAAAGAGAAAATATGCATACATGTATATATATGAATATTTGTGTGTGTGTGTATTTAACTGAGTCACTTTGCCGTGCAGCAGAAACTAACACAACATTGTAAATTAACTACACTTTAGGGCCTTCCCAGGTGGCACAGTGGTAAAGAATCCACCTGCCAATGCAGGAGACACCGGTTTGATCCCGGGGTCAAGAAGATCCCCCTGGAGTAAGAAATGGCAAACCAATCCAATATGCTTGCCTGGAAAATTCCACGGACACAGAAGCCTGGCGAGATACAGTCCATGGAGTAGCAAAGAGTCAGACACGACTGAGCACAAAGATAAAATAAAATAAATAAAAACTATATTTCTTCCTAATGCTTTGTTGACAACTAGTGAACTATAGGTTAAAGAAAGGCAATCACTGGATCTTCCAGTGATTGGAAGAAATTGGTGGCTCAGCGGTAAAGAATCTGCCTGCCAACATAGGGGACACTGTTCGATCCCTGGTCCAGGAAGACTCCATGTGCCACGGAGCAACTAAGCCCATGCGCCGCAACAACTGAAGCCTGCGCGCCTAGAGTCTGTGCTCTGCAACAAGAGACGTCACCGCAGTGAGAAGCCTGTGCACCACGACAGAGAGTAGCCCCCGCTCACCACAACTAGAGAAAGCCCTGGCAGAGCACAGAAGACCCAGTGCAACCAAAAATAAAATAAACAAATAATTTTTTAAAAATACCGGCAATCACTCAATGCATTATAAAAATTACACTTGATTTTTCATTAAGAATGGTCATTAATGGAAAATATATCAAATGAAAAGATAAAGGGTTAAATTTTTCCAAATCAAGAACAATCCAGGTGGTACAGTAAATTCTCATCAGCGGTTAGGGGATAATATGTGACAGATAACTGAAAATCCTAGTTAGCTGTTCAAGCTTTGTAGCTTCTAACTAAATGCAATCTTAATTATTAATATAAGCCCCAGCTACAGGAAATAAATGCTTAAATAAATAAATGGAAGATTGTTTGAGAGATATAATAACCTGAATATTACCTGTTGCAGGAAGAAGGCCATCAGAAAATTTTCTATCTAGATTGTCTTTAGAGTCAGATTGATGGGAAGGCCAGAAGATCCAGTCTAAAGGTTCTAAGACATTATTGGAAATGTGATGCAATAGAGAAAATTGTATTCACCAAATTTTCACTAAGAAAATAAGGTAGAAGGCATACTTTGAAGAACCATTTGAGGTGGGACATGAACTCCAAATGAATGTGCGCTAGTAACCAGACACTTGCTAAACTGCCTCTGAAGGAGGGCAAGTGAAGTTAAAAGAGGGTATTTTGCACCGAGGAGGCAGTGCAGGCCAAGAGTTAAATTGTTCAGGATAAAAGAGCTAACGAACTAACCTGCCAACTTCCTTCTAGCCTCCCAGGAAGTTTAATGGGGAACCAATAAATAGTAACCTGACGAGCCATTCACATGCCCTTGGTTCACCTCAAAAAGCATTATTTAGTCCTTCCAGAATTGTCTTTATTTAATAACTGTTTGAAGCCATAGGTATGCTATAAGAAACAGTCACATGAAACACAGTACTCTATTGCAAAATTAAGAGCAAAGGATTCTTTCATAAGCTCCGCAACAAGTCATTTGGGAAACAACTGCTTTTTTCTTATCTTAAAGACATTAGGCAACTTGCAGCTGAGCACGTTTTCCCTTTGGCTTTCCTCCCTCTGGGGGGGGGGGGGGGGGAATGAAGGCCTGTAATTAACCAAAAGACAAATTCAGTCAGTTCAGTTCAGTTGCTCAGTCGTGTCTGACTCTTTGTGACCCCCGTGGACCACAGGACACCAGGCTTCCCTGTCCATCACCAACTCCTAAAGCTTGAAAAAGACAAATTAGGCGAGTAATTATTCCCTCAAGCCCATAGGCCAGCTCCAGCCACCCGCATCTGTGTTCTTAAAGACAATTCTCTCCTCTACATGTGGGCCCAACATTGCTAATTATTAGAGTAATGCAAGTCAAAACTATGTGTGGTATCACTCACACCAGTCAGAATGGCCATCATCAAAAAGTCTACAAACAGTAAGTCCTGGAGAGGGTGTGGGGAAAAGGGACCCTCCTACACTGTTGGTGGGAATGTAAATTGGTGCAGTCACTATGGAAAACAGAATGGAGATTAATTTAAAAACTGAAAATAGAGTTACTATATGATCCAGCAATCCCACTCCTGGGCATATATCCAGAAAAGACAAAAACTCTAATTTGAAAAGATACATGCACCCCCAATGTTTATAGCAGCCATGTCCATAGCCAAGACATGGGAGCAACCTAAATGTCCATCAACAGATGAACAGATAAAGAAAACATGATATATATATATATACATACATATATGTATACACACACACATATGCACATAGGGGCTTCCCTGGTGGCTCAGATGGTGAAGAATCTGCCTGCAATGCGGGAGACCTGGGCTCAACCCCTGAGTTGGGAAGATTCCCTGAAGAAGAGAATGACTACCCACTCCAGTATTCTTGCCTGGAACATTCCACGGACAGAGGAGCCTGACGGGCTACTGTCCATGGGATCAAAAAGAGTCAGACATGATTGAGTGACTAACACTGTATGCACATATACACAATGGAATATGACTCAGCTGTAAAAATAATGAAATAGTGCCATTTGCAGCAACATGGATGAACCTAGAGATAATCATACTAAGTGAAGTGAGTCAGAGACAAATACCATATGATATCACTTACATGTGGAATTTAAAATAGGATACAAACGAACTTATTTAAAAACAGAAATAGACTCACACAGAAAACAAACATGGTTACAGAGGGACAGGCAGGTGAGGGATAAGTTAGAGGAGTCTGGGACAAACAGATACTACTACACATAAAATAGATAATCAACAAAGACCTACTGTACAGCAGAGGAACTATATGCAAAAGAATTTGAAAACGAATCTGAAAAGTGTATATATATATATATATAGGCTTCCCTGCTGGCTCAGATGGTAAAGAATCCACCTGCAATGCAGGAGACCCAGGTGTGATCCCTGAGTCAGAAAGATACCCTGAAGAAGGGAATAGCTACCCACTCCAGTGTTCTTACCTGGGGAATTCCATGGACAGAGGAGCCTGGCGGGCTACAGTCCACGTGTTTGCAAGCAGTCAGACATGACTGAGCGTCTTTCAGTTTTTCATATATATATATATATATATATGAAAGCTATATCTATACATATATAGAGAGAGAGAGAAAGAGAAAGAGAGAGAGCTGAATCCCTCATTGTACACCTGAAACTGACATGATTTTGTAAATCAACTATGAGGTATAGTTCATAGTTGATTTACATAAAAAACTTTTTTAAAGACTTGGGCTATGAGCAAGACACTGTGCCAAGGGTTTTAATCTCAAGTTATTCCTCATAGAGTTCTAATGAGATATGTATTTTGTTTCATTTTTTATTATGATTTTTGTAGACAGAAAAATTGATATTATGAGAAATGAATTTGCCTGAAGTTCCACAATTAAATGATAAAGGCAGTATTCAAATTTAGATCCAACTCTGTCACCTATGTTTTTAGCTGAGTTTTACATTTAACCTAGTATTAACAATACTTTCAATATTTACTTGAGAATATCCAAGTCATTCTCAGATCACTCTCTGCTCAGCTTGAAATCATCCAAGTTAAAGGAAAATTTCATTCACCATTTATCAAATATTTCAGCTTCTTTTCTATGGAAGAGATGGGAATAAACAAATGAAGATGACATGGTCCTTGCCAATAATTTATTTCAGGAGAGCAGAAATAATATTCCACTTCTAATATTCACCGAATAGACTAAAACACAAGCCAGCAAGAGAAAATGTCTTAAGGATTTCGGCATATTGAGACATTTGGGGAGATGGACATAGGGTGAAAAAAGTAAACATACATCAGGGAAATGAATAAAACACAATAAAATCAATCTTTTGCTTTATGTTTTGTTTGGAACATTTCTAGCCAATCACTTTAGAGTCATATATTCAAAATTTGGTTTATTCCAATTACATCTTCCTTCCCACTAAAGTTATTATCCAGTTACAATAATAATGGCCCTCAAACCAGTGTATCAGGTCTGTTTTTTTTAAGTATTGTTTCATTAATTTAATATAAAATTCTATTTTCAGGGAAAGGATTGACTACAAAGAGGCATAAGTGAGCTTTCTAGAGTAGTGGAAATGTTAGGCCTTTATTGTGGGAATGATTAAATGACTGTATTTTACAAAATTCTTATAATTTTATACCTAAAAGGATGAATTTTACTGCATGTAAATTACCCCAGGACGCCTGATTTTTTTTAAAAAGGTTGAACTCTTAACTAGACAGCTAAAATAAAATAAAATTTAAAGTACAATGTACAATATAGGTACAAAATTAGTTTTATAAATGAAGGAGGGCTAGTAACTTTTTGGTATTTATTTATAATGCTAATAATCCAATATAATTCAATAAATATACCAATATTTTTAAATGGGATATTAAAATATTGTATTTTAAAAAATAAGGATTTGGATTGCAAAACATTTATTATAACCATAATGTTGTTAAAGCAATGCTATTAAAAAAAATCTCAGAAAATAACAATCTAAGTCTGTTAAAAATTTCAATGATTTAAACTTCTAGAATACTACCATAAATTCTGCTTACATAGTATACTGAAACCCCTCATATAATAGTTAAGGACAAAGAATTATCAGCTAGCTTCATTCCTTGATAGATTCAATTGCATTCTAAAACATAATGATAGCTCAGCTTCCAAGAAAGTCAAAGAAAAAGAAATGATTATTTCCAAACAAAACTGGGTTAAAAAGAAAAACACAAAAACAAAACACTATTAAGAACCCAGGAGGGACTTCCCTGATGGTCCAGTGGCTAAGACTGTATGCTCCCAGGGCAGGGGACCGGGGTTCAATCCCTGGTCAGGGAACCAGAGCCCACATGCTGTACCTGAAGATCCTGCAATGAAGACTGAAGATCCTGTGTGCCATAACTAAGACTTGGCTCAACTAAATAAACAAATATTAAAAATAAAAATCCACAAGAAAGGGTAAATAAGTGATGTTTCTTCTTTACTAAGGCTTCAGTAGAAACAAATATACCCAAGAAACCATTTACAAAGGACCCAGCCTCAGAATTGTTTTAGAGACCAAAATCACTCCCTTGCCACTGGAATTTGCTTGTGAAATAGTACAAAAGTGCACATCAGACTTTTCAGAGTTTTATGATTCCTACTTTAATACCCTCTGTTTTTATTCTCCCAGACATACCAAAGACCACCAAGTCCATTTAAATTAAGAGGAGTAATGTAATATGACCTAGACAGTATATTAAAAAGCAGAGACATTACTTTGCCAACAAAGTTCCATCTAGTCAAGGCTATGATTTTTCCAGTGGTCATATATGGATGCGAGAGTTGGACTATAAAGAAGGCTGAGCGCCGAAGAATTGATGCTTTTGAACTGTGGTGTTGGAGAAGACTCTTGAGAGTCCCTTGGACTGCAGGGAGATTGAGCCAGTCCGTCCTAAAGGAGATCAGTCCTGGGTGTTCATTGGAGGGACTGATGTTGAAGCTGAAACTCCAATACTTTGGCCACCTGATGGGAAAAGCTGACTCATTTGAAAGGACCCTGATGCTGGGAAAGATTGAGGGCAGGAGGAGAAGGGGACGACAGAGAATGAGATGGTTGGATGGCATCACCGACTCGATGGACATGGGTTTGGGTGAACTCCAGGAGTTGGTGATGAACAGGGAGGCCTGGCGTGCTGTGGTTCATGGGATCACAAAGAGTCGGACACGACTGAGTGACTGAACTGAACTGAACTGAATGTAATTCCAAGTTCTGGAAACCCTAGTACAGACTGCAACAGGAAGAGGAATTCTCTTGCCTTGATTAAAGTAATATACTTGTGGCAGATGTCATTTGTCAATCAAAAAATACATACTTGATTTTTTTCTAATATGGGAGAAGGATGTATCAATATTTTTAGTTGTAGTTTTGATAAAAAATACCCTTTAAATGTATTGTGCTTGGTCAATTAACTTTTGGAAGAATGAAATATCCCTTAAGTGAAAATGTGACAACTATCTGTTAGCAACTGTCCTCTCTCAAAGAAGCTCATCTTCCAAAATCTATCTTAAAATGTTCAGTTTTTAAAAACTTGTCAGGCTTGAATATATCTCTATAATATCAATAAAAATCTGATTTTTTCCATTAAAAATGTTTTCTAATATTTTTGTCTTGAATAACAATGAAAAACAGCATAAATCTCTCTGAGAGAGAAAGTACTACTTTTTAGGAATGACCATGCTCTGTATATTAAAGGACAATTAACTTGCTAAAAACAAATGCTCAGACTAGCAAGTGTTGGTAAGGACATGGAGAAATTAGAACCTCATATACTTCTGGTATATGAGCCACTTTAGAAAACAGCTGCCCACAGCTGGAAGGTTTAGAGGGAATGGGTGCAAGATTTTTTGAGACAGTGATGGAAATGTACTAAAATTAATGAATCCTAGTGACTCTTGCTCAAATCTATGAATGTACTAAAACTATTAACTCCTGCCCTTTGAAAGTGGATAATTTGAAAGATATGCAAATTATATTTGAATAAAGCTGATGCAAAACTAAAAAAAACAAAACACAAATGCTCTAAGACTGTTCATGAACAAATGATGGAGAACTAGCATAATGATATCCATGAAAACTGTATAAAGTGTCCTAGGATGCAACAGAATAGTGCCAATCAGGCAAAAATTAATGTTTTTATTCTTTTCAGTATGATAACCAACAAATTTTATAAACAGTATTTATTTAAAGTACATATAATAGATTATGGAAATACTTTTAAATAGCCAATCTGTGGGCTGTGGGTTCACAAGACTGAACTCGACCAAGTGAAACCCCTGCAGAGATAGTGCCTTCTTTTGGGGGGAGGGGTAGAGAAGTTAGAGAACTAAAATGACAGTAACAGTGATGGCAGTCAAAAGTAAACGATAAGAAAGGGTGGTCCAAAGGAGGTGGCTGAGAGAAGGGAAGCTCAAGGGCTCGCTGGGTTCTACCACCAGCGCTTGGTATCCTCAAAGACGCCAAGGAAGAGGATGAACCCGGAGTCAGGTAAGACTTGCTAGTGTGGTGGGAGTTAGTTCAAAGGTTACATGCATAGAGAATCAGAAAGCTTGGAGTATAATTCGAAGGCTGGGAAGTTATTCTAAGGAAGCAAATGGTTGTGTTGCGTGTGCTCTTCAGAAAAGGATTCTTGAGTTGGTGACTGATATTCAAACACCTGTACTAATTAGGAGTGTTTATCTAGTAAAGAGGGGCGGGGATTGTGACAGGTATTCCAGGTGAGGGGGGAAAAGACTCAGGGTTAAAGCAACTTTGTGAAATCTAGAGTGGGAGGGAGATGTTGTGAAATAACATTAAAAGCCAGGGCTTTGGAAATCAAATGGATCTGAATAACAATTTATTAACCAGCTATTTGATCAAATGTTATCCTCGGTGTTTCTTTGAGGGGGTTTGGGGAGAGATTAACCCTTAAATTGGTAGACGAGTAAAGTAGATTGCCCTGTGTGATGTAGATGGCCCTCAATCAGTTGAAGGCCTGAAGAAACAAAAAGGCTGACTCTCCTCAAAGTAAAAGGGAATTCTTCTGCCTCATGGCCTTCAAACTGAAAATCAGCTTTTTCCTGCCTTTTGGACCCAGAATGGAATGATACTTTTGGCTCTCTTGGGTCTCCAGATTGCCAACACACCCTGCAGATTTGGGGACTTGCCATCAGCCAATTCCTTGTATCCTTATACTAAATCTCTCAACATATGTATGTGTTATATACATATATTACTCGGGCTTCCCAGGAGGCACTAGTGGTAAAGAATCCATCTGCCAATGCAGGAGACATAAAGAGGCACAGGTTTGATCCTTGGTTTGGGAAGATCCTCTGGAGGAGGGCATGGCAACCCACTCCAGTATCCTTGCCTGGAGAATCCCATGGACAGAGGAGCCTGGTGGGCTACAGTCCAAAGGGTCGCAAAGAGTCAAACATAACTGAAGTGACTCTGCACGTGCACATATATTATACATGTATGTTTGGAGAAGACTCTTGAGAGTCCCTTGGACTGCAAGGAGCTCAAACCAGTCAATTTTAAAGGAAATCAACCCTGAATATTCATTGGAAGGACTGATGCTGAAGCTCCAGTACTTTGGCCACCTGATGCGAAGAGCCAACTCACTGAAAAGACTCTGATGCTGGGAAAGATTGAAGTCAAAAGGAGAAGGGAGTGGCAGAGGATGAGATGGTTAGACAGCATCCAACTCAATGGACATGAATATGAGCAAACTCCAGGAGACAGTGGAGGACAGGGAAGCCTGGTGTGCTGCAGTCCATGGGGCTGCAAAGAGTTAGACATGCCTTACCGACTGACCAACAACATATATTACACACACACACACAATCCTGTTGGTTCTGTTTCTTCAGAGAACCCTGACACCACCTCAGTTCAAATCACAGCTGTTTAATAGCTATATGACCTTAAGTAAGCCCTTTAACCTCCCTGAGCCTATAAAATGGAAATAATTAAACATCCGTTTAGCACAGGATTGTAACAAAGATAAGCTGAAGTAACTTCATGAAGCATTGAGCACAGTGTCTGACACACAGTGCTCAGTAACTGAAAGTTGTTGTCCATTTTATTACTATTAGAGAAGACTCTCTTTTGAGGAAAAAATACAGGTAAAACAGGGCCTGAGGATGTATTCTCAGTGAGAAGGATGGTAGGAAAGTGAGTAGGAATTGTTAAAATTTTACCTAGTCACCAGCAAAGAGTCCCTTCTTCTCTTCTGTTTTCAACAAAAAGCTACTTTTCTGTTTCATCCCTCTCACCAATGTAACTCTTTG
Organism: Cervus canadensis; assembly: GCF_019320065.1. Taxonomy (NCBI): domain Eukaryota; kingdom Metazoa; phylum Chordata; class Mammalia; order Artiodactyla; family Cervidae; genus Cervus; species Cervus canadensis. Next base: position 9,519,777 of record NC_057398.1, read on the forward strand.
TATGGCATTCAGCTGAACCACTTTCTAAAACCCTAATTAAAATCTTGTTAGAAAATCTTCCAAATATACATCACTGTTTCTTAAACATAGTGGGTGTAAAAATGTGGACCATCTGATTTCGAATGTTGCAAAGGTACTGAGTATATTACAGAAAATATTAGTAATCACTGTTATGTAGCATGTATGTATTTTCAAAACGAAATCTCCAATAGCAACTTATTTTGCTGTCAGCCTTCTATAAAATTCAGTGTCTGACATCAATTCCAGTTTGCTAAGAGTTTTGGCTAGTAAAACTTTACTGTAAAAATCCCCTCCCTTTGACCTTAGAAAGAGAATAAGTACATTATCTTCATTTTATATTCTTAAATCCTTTCTCAGGGTAAGCATTAAGCATCATTGTGCAGAACCCATTCTGTTTCAAATGTAAACATTCCATTCACCAACCAGTCTTAGCTGTCCACAGTCACAGCAGAGGTCCTAAATTTCCCAATTTTTTAAGGGTAAAGACTGGTCAACTCTGTGAAAAGAACCTGACTAATGCCAGTGTGTGGATTAGTTCTGGCCGGGAGAGCCAAGGTTCTATCATCTTGACTCTAGAAGTACAGCATACTATTGAGATCCCAAAATAATGTAGAGTCTGGTTGTTGGTTTTATTTTCCTTGGCTTCTTGCTCGTGGGTGGTGGTGGTGGTGCTAGGGGAGAGGTTACAGCGGACCTGGAAAAGAAAGGAACTGATTGCCCTACAACAGCAATAAAGGTCCATCGCCACATCCTCTCAGCTATTTAAAAACAAAACAAAACAAAACCTCCCAACATGTGCGATTTGATTTGGAAAACTCACATTTATTCAATGAAACAAAACACCACCAATGTGGCTCTTACTACATGCCAGCCCTATTCTAGATGCCAGAGATACAAAGAGACACTAGTTCATTGGACCCAAGAGTTTAGTCTAGCAGGAGAAACAAACCAGTAAGTGAATAATCAGGGCACAGGGAACACCTGAAGAGCAGATGACTCAAAGAAAGCAGGGACACGTGGGGGCAGGGAAGACCTCACAAAAACGCTAAACCCGTCTTCAGGATGCACATGGCCCATTTCAAGGTGAAGTATTTTTAAAGCAAGAACTCAAGTTTCTGGACTAAAAACCTTAACTTCTGAAGGTGAAAAACTTGACGTTCAGGTTCTTATATATTATATACACACACAACAATAACCTCACACAAAGGGAAATTAGCTCAGTCTGAGACCGTGATTCATCAACACTGACACCTGCTCAATTGAAGTCCCAAACAGGCACCATTGAGGAATATGTGGTAGCAACCGTCCAAAATTAGGACAAAGAACCTTCTGTTGCTAGAAGAACAATATAAAACACTATGCATACCTCTGGATGTATTCAGTTGTGAAGACTGTAAGCCGCTAGTCCTTTCTAAACTGTTAAGATGGATAGTGAATGGGGAATAAACACTCTTGCAGTTTCCATATTTATATCTGAAAAAATCTCCAATTTACCAAAGCCAAAGTGGTATTTCTTGGGGGAAAAAATGAAAATTACGTATCTGATTTACAAATTTGTCATTCATTCATGTTACAATCCTCAAGGCTACTTTTATTCCACAACTAACTTTCCACCATTTCTTTCTAAGAAAAGGACATATGCAAAGTTTTTAAGGTTATAGCATTTAACAACTTGATATGTAAATTCGAATGATCCAACAATTAGAAAAAGTTCCCCTACCACCATTTGACATTCTCAGTTTATCATTCTATTTAATATTCTTTTGTAACATCTAAGATCCTTCACCTAACAAGGTCAAAGGAACCTTAAATAGTTTTACAAGCTACCTACAAACTCCAGGAGATGGTGAGGACGCAGGGAAGCCTGGCGTGCTGCAGTCCACAGGGTCTCAAAGAGTCAGACACAACTTGGCGATTGAACAAGAGACAATCCCTGTGAAATCTGAGGATGCCACGCCAACAAGAATGCAGGTCCACTGAGGAACAGCAGACCAGGTAAAGTCAAAATTGCTGTTCACTTTATGATGACAGAGCCTCTTTCCAGAACTACCCCCCAGTTCAGTTCAGCCCCTCAATCGTGTCCGACTCTTTGCAACCCAATGGACTGCAGCACGCCAGGCTTCCCTGTCCATCACCAACTCCTGGAACTTACTCAAACTCAAGTCCCTCACGTCGGTCCCCCACCTCCCAAAGAACACAAGAGTATCAATTTCACAAGGTGTCGGGCACTTTCTTTAAAATGAAGCTTTCACCTGATTCCAGCAAGGTCACCTGGGTACTCCCGGGGCTCGGGATGGATCATCTGGGTTTTTGAGCATCTCCGCTGCCTCCTCAACTTGAGGCCTCTGTACTTAGCCCGATCCCTGGATGGCCACCACACCACTGAGGGCACCGTCCCTACCGCTGTCACTGACTCCGGCGCGGCTGCTCCCTGAGGGTCCCGGCCGCCTTTCCTGAACCCTGCCCACCCCACCACCGCCACCAGCTGTTGGCCACACCGGCCAAGCCCGGGGTCCACTCAGAGAGGCCAGGCGATCGCCCAGGGAGGTCACCGAGGGCTGACGCCCGAGCCCTGCTCCTGCTCTGACTTCAGTCCCCAGGTAACCTTCCAGAACCCTGGCCCTCTCTGGGAAGTCCCGCGTCGCATCCAGGAGGGAACCCCGATTCTGTTTATTGAGCGCCTACGCCAAGCTCAGGACTGGGCTTGCAATCGCCAGCACTCCAGCAACTCGGGCCGGGACCCATCCTCCAGAAGAATCGACGGCGGGCCAGCAAGGGACCGACAGAACCGCGCCCCCAGCCCCCGCGTCCCCTCTGCCGGCCTTAACCTCACCCGACCCCACGGGGGCTGCCGGAGCTAAAATTAGGCGAGCGCGGGGCGCGCTCACGTGCACCCGGCGCACGGGGGCCAGGGGCGCGGCCCGAGTGAGTCACGGCCCCGCCCCCACCCGCAGAGGACGCGCTGACGTCAGCCGCTTCCCCGAAGGGTGACGTCAGCGCGCCTCGGGAAGGCCGCGGGGCCGGCCTAGAATGTTCACTGAGTTTCGATGCCTTAAAGGGACCAGGCCTCGGATCGTGAAAGATGTGGGGCAGTGACCCCGCTCACCCACCTGTAGAGTCGGAGCCCGTTTTATATCCCTTTGACCGGAGAGAAGGTGATTGCTGAGATAGGAATGAAAAAAAGGAAAGCAACTGAGCCTCATTGGAGGCGCCCAGAAGCCCCAGAACCTCCTCCTGGAAGTCCTCCTTGATTAACCAGAATCTGCTCTTGACCCAAAGAGCAGGAAAGTTCTCTCAGGAACTTTCCATGGCTCGTCACTGCCTACCCCTTCACTTACACCTCTGCTGACAGAGAAAGGCTGTGGTCTGAATGTCTGTCTGTAACTCATCAACTTGGGCCACCTTGGCTCTTTTATCAGTATTTTTTGACTGTGTCCAAATTCTCTTGCTAGGTGTGTGACCTGGAACAAGAAACTGTATATGAACTTTGTGAACTGGTATCTACCCCTCCTTTTAGGCTAATGTTGCCTGTGGACGTTCCCGGAGGCCGGAACCCCGTCCCGTTCTTCGCCATTGAGCTCGATCACAATCTCACTGGGGACTAACAGTCCACTGAGGTGTGTGGCAGGTTTGTTCGTAATCCTCCCTCGGCTCTTTTTAACTCTCTCTTCTCTCTGAGGTGGTGGTTATTGTCCCCATTTTACGGATGAGGGAGGAAATCCGGGCACAGGATTAAGCATGTTTCCCTAGGTTACACAGCTTAAGGAACAGCAACCTGAAAGCCACTCCCAAGTCAGCTGGACTCCAAGTCAGTGTTTTTGGTGATGAAGGTGGGCTGTGATACGTATGTTTTATTCTGGGTGTACTGAGTCCTGGAGAGTAGTTTTTCCCTTTAACGCAATTCCAGTGCCCCTGAACAGGTAACCCACAAGTAACCCCAGCCTGCGGATACAGGAGGGCGAGACCTCAGGGCCTGACCCGGATGAGGGTAGGTGAGTGAAGAGGCGCTTCCTCTCGGGTGTCCGTCCTGTACTTGCGGGGCCCTGAGAGCGGGCACCTCACTCACCACACCTGCGTCCCAGCCCTGCCACGCCTACCCTTGGCTCGTTCTTCTCTCTGGAAACTAGAGAGGGCATCCCGCTTAATGCGTCCTGGTCTGGCACGCCAGCGTCCGGTTCTGCCCCAGTGCTGAAGAAATACCTTGTTTCTCTTGCATCATAATCTCCTCTCTGTAAAGCAGCGATTTCCTACTGAAACAGCATCGTCATGCCAAGACGAAATGAGACAAGAGCTTCGTACAGTTTTGAGCAAAACGCTGCGCCTGTATACTGGAAGTGGAGGCGGGCGGCGAGCGCTGTCACTGGTCTCTTCCGACGGTCGTTACTGGTCGTTGGCTGAGCGTCACAAGCCCATCCTCAGGGCACACCTGCCAGGTCTGTCAGGGGTACCTTCCTCCCCCGGCTCACCCCCCAGAGACGTTTAGAACTGACCCCTCTCCCCTCATACCCAGTCTCCCCCCACCACCCAGCTCTCTTCTTTGAGTGCCCTGCTCCTGGCCCCTCCATCAGACTGATGAAGTCACTGCCCACTGCTCTTCCTGTTCTCCGGGTTTTCTGGCGCCTCTGACCGAACACCTTGTGTGTCTCCCATGGCAGCCTTGGGAGAAGATGGAGAAAACCTCAGGCAGCCTCAGCTGTGGCCAGCGGCTCTCCCTCTGTACTGGGGCTGGACACGCAGATGTGGAAGCTTAGAGCGGTAGGGGACCTTCAGGCCAACCAGGCCAGCCCCTGTTTTACAGCTAGGGAACTGAGGCCTGGGTGAAGTGACCTGCCCGGGGCCACATGGCCTGTTATGTAGAGAGTCCTAGTCACTTGATAAGCAGCTTACTGCTTCTTTCAAGGTTCACGCCTCTGTTAGGAGTCTCAGGTGAAACGGTGAACATAAATGTCCATGGGGACCTTCCGGACCCAGGGATCACACCTGGGTCTCCCGCACTGCAGGCAGATTCTTTACCATCGGAGCCAACTTAGGCGCGATTCCCAGTGGAATGAGAACAACAGTGAGTTGGACTGCCACTTTTAAATCTTCGGTAATCGAGATGTTGTGTGTCATTTCAGGTTTTGATTATTTTATCTCCCAGCCTTCACTTCCCATCATTTTCCTATGCCCCAAAACCCCATTATATGTTGTTAAGAACCATCAGTGTAATTGGCCACTAACCTGGAAGGAGTGTGATCTCCAGCAGACAGCCCCAGCAAAGAAAGGGGCAGGGGTCCTGGGTCTGTTCCCAACCGTGCCGGTGACTCACTGGATGATACAAAGCAAAGCACTTCTTTGTGGGGGAGAAACAGAGAAGGGCACAGAAGTGGGGTAGTGGTGTAGGGAGCCGCCGGCAGGCTCCCAGCACAGCGGAAGCCCAGCGGGCTCGGTACACCCGGGTCCTCGATGACCCCTTAGCAGTGGCTGCAGGGTTAACCCTGAGCTCTGCCTCCCTTGGGCACCAGCCTCCAGTGGAGCCACTAAGATGGTTGGGCGGGATTATGGCACTTGCCCTTCGTGATGTCATCCTCCTTGGTTAAGGATGCATCTGGTTATTCCTAACTCCACTTTACTAACGTGTTGTAGATCTGCCCTCCAGGAATTTATTTGAAACTTTCTTTAATCTATTTTTATTTCCGCTTGTACAGCGTTTTCAGGCAACAAGGAGGTTTACCATCTATGTAAAAGCACTAGAGGGCTTCCCTGGTGGTTCAGTGGTAAAGAATCTGCCTGCCAATGCAGGAGACATGGGTTCAATCTGTGGGTCGGGAAGACCCCTTGGAGAAGGAAATGGCAACCCACTCCAGTACTCTTGTCTGGGAAATCTCATGGATTTGCCTGGCGGGCTACAGTCCATGGGGGCCACAAATGAATTGGCCACGACTTAGCGACTAAACAACAACAAAAACACACCAAAACATAGAAAGTGCTATATAAGGGCTTTTATTATGAATATAACAATAATTTTTTTATTATAATGTCAAATGTAATCAGTATAATTATATTATAATTGGATGATGCTAATTCAGATGGTCTCACAGGCTTATTTTTAGTCACTGTGTTTGCTTTTGTTTTTGTCTCCACACTCACACACACAAACGCACCCCAGCAAAAAGTCTTTGTTCATGGAGCGGGGTGCTGTGATAGGTGTGACTGCATGCAAATTTACATAAACACGTTCAGTGTCCTCTAGAGACTTTCCATCTAAGACCGACATATAAGAGGTGCTCAGTAAATACTTTTGAGTGGTTGGATGGTTGGAATTAAAAAAAGAAAAGAAAACCCGTTTGGTAACTGGTGAGACATGTTAGGAATGACTGTTTTGGGGGCTGGAGGATAAACATTGGGCTGAAGGAAGAAGGAATGTGAGATGGTTTGGCCATGTGCATGTATGAGTGCTCCTCAGATTGCCTTAGTGCTTGTTCTGGAGGAATAGCTGGTTCCCAGGCTGCGAAAGGATGCATAGCAAGGGGGACCAAAGTGGCACCCCCTGACAGGTGCATGTGGGTGGCAGTAGTGAGGAGGCAGGTATGAGGTCCGGGAGACAAGGCCAGTTCCTGTGGCTGTCTCTGTCTTTAATGTGAACCACAGCAGAATGAATGGTTCAACGGGTAAAGAATCTGCCTGCAGTGCAGGAGACACAGGAGACTCGGGTTTGATTTTTAGGTCGGGATGATCCCGTGGAGAAGGAAATGGCAACCCTCTGCAGTATTCTTGCCTGAAGAATCCCATGGACAGAGGAGCCTGGCGGGCTATAGTCCAAAGGGTTGCAAAGAGTTTGAGCGACTGAGCACGCACACACAGAATGAAATTTTAAAAGCTAGGTGATTCAACGGGTGAGTGGACAGATAAATGGTGGTACTTCCAGACAATGGAATATTATTCAGCACCAACAATAAATAGAGAGAGCCATGAAAAGACACAGAAGAACAGTAAATGCACATCACTAAGTCAAAGGAGCCAACCTGCAAAGGCTACATACTGTGTGATTCCAATTATATGACATTCTGGAAAAGACAAAGCTATGAAGACAGTAAAAATGTGAGTGCTTGCAAAGGGTTAGAAGGGAGGGAGAGATGAATTGGGGGAGCACAGAGGATTTTTAGGACAGTGAACCTACTCTATGATATCCAGTGATGTATACATGTCATCATACATTTGTCCAAACCCACAGAATGTGCATCGCCAAGAGTGAACTGTGATGTAAACTGGACTTTGGGGATTATGATATGTCAGTGTAGGTTCATCAGTTGTAACAAATATACCATTCTGGTCCATCTAAGTTGAGAGTGTAGGTGAGGGTGGATAAGGGGCATATGGGAAAAACTCTGTACTTTCTGCTCAGTTTTGCTGTAAATGTATAACTGCTATACAAAATAAAGTCTTTTTTTTTTTTTTAAATTCAGGTAAGGTGATGATACTCCTCTGTATGTAGAGTTCAGTCCATCCTGGGGTCACAGAGACTTGGGCTGGAGTCTGAGCCCCACCACGATCAGCTCTGCAACTTTGGGAAAGTCCTTAACCCCTCTGACCTCAGTTTCTCTAACTCCACAGGATTGTGTTGTCTTCCTCAGAGCATTTGGAAAATTAAATAAAAAACTATATGTAAAATGTCTAACTCAGTACTTAGGTTATACAAGTAAATATATACAAACCCCTCCCCAATTCCTTGCTTAATGACTCTGATTGTTAAACATCGTGATGGCTACTAATTTCAAAGTCAGGCCAGTGGAGGAAAGTCTGGGGTGAAAGTGACCTTCTCCCAGGAAGGGCACCTGTGTATGGGACTGGACATGTGTGTGCTCACATGCTCGGTCACAGATGCTGGCCACAGAGTGCCAGGCATGGACTTGAGCCCTGAGAGGCAGCTTCAAGCCCCTCACTCAGCTTTCTCCCATGAAAAGGTCAGGATGATGGAAGTCTATCATATTTAGCTGATGGCTCGCAGAGAAGGCTCGATGAGTTAGTCACCTATGATATGACATCATATTGCCACTCAATATAGTAACAGCTGTTGGTTGCTTTGGGGGGCAGGGGGCGGAGTCAGCTCTTCTCGACCAACCATGCCTCAAGGATAAATTGGATGGCACCAGAAGGGGAGACATGCCGAGGAGAAATCCTCCTCTAAACAGGGTGTTCCGCAGCTCCCTAAGGATTTTCGGCACCCACCTCAAAATGTGAGTCTTGACTTTTCTTTGTCTTTGGGGCCAAGCAGGGGAAATGCCATGGCAGAAAGGTGTTTGGTCAGGAAACCTCTAGCTAGGGGGGCATACCCAGCATGGCCAAGGTCAACCTCACCCTGGACAGAAGTTGGAAAGTGAGTTCCATGCACCAGCCCCATGATACCTCTACGTCACCCAAAGGAGTGGTCCAAGGGTAGGGGATCAGAAGGCCTAGAGTGAGGGTGCTGAAGAATCTCTAGGTTAGATTGGGCATTTTACCCCTCATAGGTTATGTAACTACAGTGGGGTCAAATGAAGGCAATGTTGAAATGCCTTTGAAATGAACCTGGATGAAGCCACTGTTTGGGGGTACTACCGATCATTGCCGTAGTTAATCTGGGGTATTGATCAGTCATACCATCTGGGGAAGCCACTGGATACTGTTAACCCTTTCCTTCCAGTGAATTCTCCTCCTTGACATCTTTGCCTCCTGTGGGGCCTTGTGCTTTAGGAATAGAATGCTTTTTTTTTTTTTATCAGCAGTGTAGATGTCTAGATTAACTGTGGAAAACAGACTCTTCCCAGGTCTAACCTGGGGTAAGTCCAGAGTGACGAAATAATGAGGCCAGAGGGAAAAAACCCTGGATCAGGGGTCAGGAGACCCTGTCTGGCAGCTTCTCCTGTCACTTTCTGAGCCTGTGACCTTGGGCAGGTCACTGCCTCTCTGTAGATTACAGCCAACTAAGAATCTTACTTAGCTGTAAAAATATATATACTCTTGGGGTCCTTTAACCCTAACTGGCATTGTCCAGTCCTCTAGGTATGGACTCCCGGCTCTCTGTTGGCAGAGCAGAAAGGGCCCCACGGTCTGAGTGTGCGGCTCTGCCCCTCACTGTGTGACCTTGCACAAGGACACCCCTTCCCTAACCTCTGTTTCCCCACTCATAAAACAGGCATTATCATGAGACAGGGGTGAGATAAGGAACCTGGAAGCCTTCTCGGGAGGGAGGCACTGTAAACATGTATTTAAATGATTTCCTGAGTTCGGAGAGGGAAGGCAGGCTGAGAGGGGACGCTGGGGTTGCCGGCAGGCTGGGCTGTGACCAGGACTAGAGCAGGGGGCCGTGGCAGTGTGGTTACTGAGACCCCAAAAAACCTCCAACCGGGTGCTACTCGGTTCCTCTTCATTTCCCAGCAGCTAGGGGATGGGAAACAATCCAGAGCTTGTAAGTGATGCTGAGCACAGCCCAAGAGAGTGGCTGCAGACTCTAGTCCGAGGCGGGTCACGCTTCCCCAGTGGGCACAGCGCCAAAGCTAAAAGGCCCAGGGGAGCCGGGCAGCGTCCGGGGCCACGGATTTCCTCTGGCTGTCCCGGGATGATGGTCCCTCGTCCTCTGTGCTCCTCCTGGGCTGTCCGGCATCACCTCCTACGGGTGTGAAAACAGGTCCAGGGGAGCCCTGGAAATACCATCACGACTGTGTATTCACCAGAGTGACCTGTCTCAACCCATCCTGGCGGGAAAATTACAGCTCATCTAGAGGAAACTCGCCAAATTCTTGTTTATTCTTCACGTAAAAGGATTAACCTAGGGTTAGCGATTTTATTCCGACTCTCCCTTTCATGTTGCATTTAAAATGAAATCAGCCGCTCTTTGAAGCTGTTCTTTGAGCCGTAAGCATTCATTTCTCTTCTCTCCTCCCCGAAAGGGGGTTTCTCTCTTTTTAAATTCTGCCCCTCTGCCCGCGCCCCCCCCCCACCCCAAGCCTCAGGAGCTGAGAGGCTGGCGGGAGGCGTGACTGCCATAGGAGCAGCGTGTGGTCCCCCTGCTGACTCATCTGACATTAACATAATTACGTTTCGGGAGTCAAAGTGATTTTCAAACTATGAGTAATGCGAGGTATTAGAGAGAATGTTTACAAGGCAGCACTTCAGCACGCTGAGGGCACCAGCTGCTGCTAACAGCTGAAGGGAGTAAAGGAATAAGGAAAATGCTCTCAGGAAAAAGAACCTTTCTGGGTTCCTCTTCCTTGGAAAGGATTCAGATTTCTTGAAAGGCAGGTGAACGCAGATTTCTCTGAAGAAGGGTCCAGATGGAGCATTTTTTAGCTGAATACCTGGATGCCTGATCATTTTGTGTTAAAAGTTTTCCTTAAAGCTTTTTCACAGTCTTAGTTTTCATATGACCGACTCTAAGGAAAGATGGATTTAAAGATTTCAGCAAATTATTTCTTAAACCTGCTTAATTACCAGCATTAATAATAATAACAATTCTAAAGTTGTGTGAAAAATAGGCTAGTTCTTCTAAAACAGGAATAGGGGCACAAATCATTTCCTGAATATTAAAGATGCCGAGCAAAAGCCTGTGGTGAGGTGAATACTTTCTTAAAGCAGCTTTGTGTAGTTAGTAAGAGAAAAGTTTGACAGCCAGTTGAGTTCTGTTAGCCGACTGTTTAGACCTCCGGAGAGAAAAGTTGAGCTCCAGTTGTGATCCAGACCTATATGTCTGGCCTCTGCCTCAGTTTTCTGGTCTCATAATGGGAAAGTTAATAACACTTGTTCTGCCTACCGGAGAGGATGAAGCTTGAGCTCTGGGAGGGCAGGAACAGTCTGTCTACTGTACTGCCCACCCCCCCCCCCCAACCCGGTGTCTGACCTGGAACTTGCCCATAGTAAGTACTCAGTAAGTGTTTGCAGAATTAATGAATAAGAGCTTTCAACTTGAGAGCTCTGCTCTTCTGTTTATTTGGTCTTCTTGCCTTGATTTCCTACCTTTAGTTCCTTCTGCCCAGGGCTGGGGGGGCTCAGCAAATAGACTTGTCTACTGAGGTACCAGCACTAATAAGGAAAAGTAACTGCTCACTTCCTCGGGGCTACCCACTAAAATCAGATGGAAGTACAACAACTCCACTCAGAAACTCTTTTGGAAAAGGCTCTCTCAAAAACGCGGCAGTCATTTTGTTTCTGTATTAGACGTGCATCAGAAGAACTGTTGGGTTTAATTTCACCTGCTGAATCTTGAACTGAGGTCATCACTGCAGGCATAAGAACACCAATGGCACCAACTTAGTCAGAGGCATTGTGATAGCAGGTGAAATATACATAGTTGGACTGGATAAATGCTTGGAAAATACAAGTTCCACTCAGATACATGCTTGAAGGTATAAAAGAAGAAATTTTTAGGAAAGATTAATTCTGCTATTTTTTCCCCCCAATGGGAAAAACATTCACTTGCCTGTTCATACAGACAAGAACAGATTTCCAGATCTTTTGGGGCTTCAAGGATAGCTTGTTCTCTTGTTCTTTGCATTCCTGCTTCAGCTTCTTGGCCTTGTCTCCTTCTTTTCCCCCTTGCCACCATCCCTCAGTTAATTCTTTCCTTCTGTTCTGGCTCCCATGTTGCTTTCTCTGCAAAACATTTCGTCTCATCCTTTAAAATGTCTAAGGGTTTCTAACCAAGTGTCATTCACATGGTGAGAGGTCAATAAAGGTGGTGGTGGTGGTTGTTTTTAAAGTCAAAAAGAACACGTCTTAAACTAATTATAAGCTCGCGTATAAATAAATTGTTTACAAATAAATTGTTAATTATTTTTTAAGCTAGCAAGCTTAATCATACACAGAAATCCTGTTCACTTTGGAATGTCCGTGATGAAGCAGTAAAAATCAGTTCTATCAAATCTCATCCCTTGACTACCCTCCCTTTGAATATTCTACATTTGCATCATGGAAAAAAAGGGGGTGGCCGCCAGCAAAGAACTCACGCTAAGAACCCTAACCTGCCCTCAACCGAGAGGCCCAGCTATGTGTTTTGTGGACTATCTGCATTAACTGATTTCTCCTTTCCCCACCCATGGACATAATAGTCTTAGGCTTACTTCAAGCAGTAAATATAAACCAGTTTATTCATGACTAATCAATCCAAAAATGGTTGTAAAAGAGGGTCAGGACATATGGTCCTATCCCGAACATCTGAAGATGATGCCAGGAAGGAAAACCTGTGGGCTGCCAGTGCCTGTCATTTGCTGCCCTAGGCATGCTTTCCAACATGGTAAATCCAGATTGCAGGGTGCATCTAAGGTTCTGAACCCCCACTGTTCTTTCAGTCAGAGCCACATATCCAGGACAGTCTGACCTCACACCTCCTACTCCATTGTTTGGTACACTAATGCTTGCCAGGCTGGGAACCCTAATGTGGGGTTGGATGACACAGTCCCTATACATTAAGGCTTCTCAAGCAAAAAGACTCTTCACTTTTGATCTTGATGTATTTTATAAATATTTGTAAATGATTTAATGTTCATGTAGTAGTGCTGTTAAGTTAGTAGCAAGTTGTTGAACATTTGAGGTCCAAATGTTTAACATATATTCTAAAATAAACTTGGGCTGTTTAGACCCCTCATAGAGTAAACTCATTCTAATTTCCCCCCATTTGGAGAAGGAAATGGCAGCCCACTCCAGTACTCTTGCCTGGAGAATCCCATGGACAAAGGAGCCTGGTGGGCTACAGTCAATCGGGTCGCAAAGAGTCGGACACGACTGAGCGACTAACGCACAGTTTCCCCCCATGTTCTCCCTTTATATCCTTTCCCCTTCTTTCCTTCCCTCCCTTCCTTCTTTTCTCTTTCTTATGTTTTGTTTGTTCCTTTTAGTAGATGTCTTCCTAAAAAAATATATCTAGAAGAAGATAAGAAAAGCTAATTAAGTCTCCTGGGACTGGACAGAGAATTTTCATCATATGCATTTTTGGACTATTTCAATTTCTGATCATGTGACTATATACTTTTTCCCAATTTAAAATGTAAAAAAAAAAAAAAGGTTAACCGAAACAATATTTTACACTTCCTCTTTTTATTTTTTTAAATATCTTTTTTCCCCCCAATTCTGAGACTAGCCTATTTTTTCTTCCCAAAACAGCTTCCAAAGGGAAATGGGGAACAAGAAAAGTTGATAGGAGCCAGATGCCTGTGTGTCCACAGCATGGATACAAGGGAATGGGTCAGCCTAACAGGATCAAGGAAGTTTTGGCCTTTTTTCCTTTTTTTCTTAACTCAAGATGTAAACATATTTCCACACCGTTAAGTATTTTACGACATCATTTCACATGGTTGTGCAGGAGTAGATTTTAATGCATTTTAATATATTGTACTGTAACTTATTTAATTAACACTCTGTATTAAACATTTGTGTAACACCAGATTTGTCAGTGTGACAAATGATGCTGCAATAAACATGCTTGTAGCTAAATCCTTGTGCATAGCTGTTCTTGTTCACATTAAATATCTCTTCTCAAAGGAGAATAAATATATTTCTCAAAGGAAAATAAATCAAAAGGCATACAAGTCCCAGGGCCTTTGATGTGTATATTGCTCCTGATATAATTTTAAATTTCTGTAAACAAGAAGAAATTTCCCCCATGTTTGTTATGTTTTATTTGTAGTTTATGAACTTTGTGTTCAGAGTCTTTGCCCTTATATCTGTTGATAGCTCAATATTTGCAATGATTTAGAATGTTTTACACATATATCAAATATATGGACAAAACCCTCCTTTTCTAATAGTTTTTAAAAAGATAATCTCTGGCTTGATATTTGCATTTAGTGTTGGTTATGTTTATATGTTTTTGACACACAAAGATTTTTGGGTTTAAAGTAATCAGGGCTTCCTTAGTGGCTCAGATCTATCAATATTTTCTTTTCTGAAGAATGACTCTTTCCACATACAACTCTGAAATTTATTTCATATTTCCCTCTAATAAAAAAGTTTTAAAGATAAAGTTTACATACATATTTACAGTGAAATTCTCAAATCTTAAGTGGATTATTCATTGAGTTTTGACAAATGAAAATGCATAAATCTACGAAGATTTAAAAATTCAAAGGGTACGATTTCTCTTTAAGCTGGTGGTTGCACTTATTGATGAATATATGTTAATCATTAATATATTCACATAATATATCAATCAGTGGATTGTACATTTTAAATGGGTGAATTGTATGGCATGTGAATTTTATCCAAATAAAACTATTAAAATACGTATAGAAAGAAATTAATATCATCCAGAAAGTTGCCCAGTGTCCCTCCCCCATAAACCCTTACTCCCTCTTTATACCAAAGGCAACCACAGTGTTTGGTTTCTTCTCTGTCAGTTAGTTTTGCCTGGTTTAGAACTTTATATAAATGGAATCATACAGCATGAACTCTTTTGTGTAAAGTTTGTTTCACTCAACATGATATTTTAAAAATTCATCTGTGTTGGTGTGTTCCAAGAGTTTCTTTCGGTTGTCAAGAGTAATATTTCATTATGTGTCTATATTACAGTTTGCGTGTCCATCCTCCACTGATAGATATCTGAACTATTTCCAGTTTGGGGACATTATGAACATTCTTATACACGCACTTTTATGGGCATATGCTTTCCCATATGGGGAAATACCTAGAGGTGGAATTGCTGAGTCATAGTGTCAATATGGGCTTCCCTGGTAGCTCAGAACGTAAAGAATCTGCCTGTGATGTGGGATACCTGGGTTTGATTCCTGGGTTGGGGAGATCCCCTAGAGGAGGGCATGGTAACCCACTCTAGAATTTTTGCCTGTAGAATTCCATGGACGGAGGAGCCTGGCAGATTACAATCAATGGGGTCACAAAGAGTTGGACACGACTGAGTGATTAAACACAGCATACAGTGTGAATATATGCTTTCATTTCTTTGGGGGATATACCTAGGGGTGGAATTGCTGAGTCAGAGGACATACATATACTTAGTTTAATAAGAAACTGCCAGACTTCTTTCCAAAGTAGTTGTATCATTTTATACTCCCACCAACAACGCATCAGAGTTTCAGTTGCTCCGTATTCTCGCCAACTTTTGATGTTGCCAGTCTTTTTCATGTTAGCCATTTTCTGTTGGGTGTGCAGGGGTGGCTTATTATAGTTATAATTTACATTTCCTTGATGACTTAAACTTTTTTATGTGTTTCTAGTCTTTTTAGTTTTAATGATTTTGTATTTATATATATTTACCTATTTATCCATCTAATGTTATTTTTATTATGTGCTCAGTTGCTAAGCCATGTCCTACTCTTTGCAGCTCCATGGACTGTAGCACACCAGGCTCCTCTGTCCATGGGATTTAGCAGGCAAGAATACAGGAGTGGGTTGCTATTACCTTCTCCAGGGTATCTTCCTGATCCAGGGATCGAACCCATGGCTTCTGCCATGTCTCCTGCTTTGCAGGTGGATTCTTAACCACTGAGCCATCTGAATCTCTAAATTTATTTTTTCTTAATAGTTAGCCCAGCATAGTTTATTAAATAATAATTTTTCCCTACTGACTTGCAATGCTGTGTTTATTGTAGATTAAGCTCTTGTGGTTAATTTCGTTTCAGAATATCTATTCTGTGCAATTGATTTGTACATTTATGTATTTGTTCTTTTGTCAGTTCCACACCATTTTATTTACACCTGCTTTTAAAAATTGTTTAATACATGGCAGGGCCACTGTCTCATCATTCCTTTCCATGTTCAACATTTTCTTTGCTATTTATACCTAGTTATTCTTTCAGTAAATATTATAGTGATAATATCAAATTTTGAAAAGAATCTTATGAAATTTTTATTGAAAGTATATTGAGATACAAACTAATTTGAAAAATACTGACATTATTGCCATGGAACAATATTCAAATTCTCCTCTGTATTTGTCAGTAACATTTTGTAGTTTTTATTATATAGATCCTTTACTTTCTCATTAAAACTATCCCAAGGAATTTAATAGAGGTTTTCAATGTCATCATTGCTCATTTTTACTACTGTAGTTTGATTTTTTAAAATTATACCTTCTAACTGGATAGTATTTCTATGTAGAAAAGCTACTGACTTTTGTGTCTCTTTTGTACCTTTAGCAGTTTTCTGCTAGGATGTATACTGTTTAATTGGTGAGAACTTCCTTCCAATTAAAAATCAAATAAAATTGGCAATGAACTGTATCCCTGCTTTGTTCCTGATTTTAATACTATTATCTTAGTGTTTGATTCTCACAGGTGGTTTTGATTGTTTGAAATAAATATTTCGTTATTGTTAAGGAGTCCTTAAATTTCTGGTCATTTTAAAATAAGGACTAGTTGTCTTTTCTGCATCTGTTGAGAATCTCATTTGGATTTTCTTTTTAAACTGGTGGATGTGATATATTATACTGTTGGATTTTTTTCGAATATTAAGACATAAAACCTTTTCACTCTAGGTTAAATCCTTTAGGGGTTATTCTCTTGATACTCTGTTATCTGTGTTTGGATTTGTTCTCTATGTTCATAATTTATATAGATTCATTATTTTCTTTTTTTGAGCTGTCTTTTTTAGGTTTTGACATCAGGGTTATCTTTGTGAAGTAAATTAGATACATGTTCCACATCTTTCAATGTTTTTAAATAATTATTGAAGCATAGTAATTACCTAATCCTTCAGATCTGAAAGATTTTCCCTATACAGTTTTCTAGGCCTAGACATTTTTTCCCAGGAGGGAATTCTCTCCGTCTTTTCTTCCCTTAGTTTCTTCAGTGTGATTAATGTATTTAGGCTTAATATTTCCAATTTTTGCAATATGTGTATTTACAGAAGATGATTTCATCTAAGTTAAAATTCATAACTTACAATTTTGCTAAGTGTTATCTTTTGTTTAAACTATTTCCTCATATGACGTTGAATCCCTTCTTTATATTTCTATTTTATTATTTGCAAGTTATTCCTTTCTTTACTTTCTCTAAAGTTTGTCTATTTTATTGCTTTTTAAATAAGCCCTTGAATTAATTTTATAAATTTTCCTATATTCTAACTCATTTAACTTGTTGCCTTTATTTTTTCCTTTCTCTTGACTTTAGAGGGATTTTATTTTTGTTGTTGTTGTTGTTAAATCCTTGGACTGAAAGCTTTCATTTTACCTTTCCTTAAAGATAATGAAAACTTGAAGACCATGATTTTATCTTTCAGGATACTTGAATAACATTTCATAAATTTTAATATGGTGTGTTCTTATTTTAGTTATCTTCTAATTGCCATGATCTTATACTTTAATTGTTATTTTGTTGTAATTTCTTTTTATTAATAGTGTTATTGCCCTGTGATCAAAGAATTCAGCCTGTGTAATTACTGCTTCTTAGACTATCTCCTATTTATGGTTGTATGCATTGCAAATACCTTCTCCTGTTTTATAATTTCTTTCTATTGTGTTTATATGTCTTTTTCTTCTTGTGCATAATCTTTTGATTTAATGTAATCAAATATATCCCTCTTATTTGGTTGTTTGTATGTTTGTATATTATTTTAGTGATCTTTCCCTTCTTGGTGATAATAAATGTATTTTCCTATATTTTCTTCTCAAAGTTGCAAGCTTGTTTTCACATTTAGGTCTTTAGTCTTTATGGCTGGGTAAGTAGGAGTCTGTTTTCTCCTTTCACCCACATGGGTAACCAGTTTTCTCAGTCCCACCATTTCCCCCCATTGTTTTGTGATGTACAGAGAATTTCCTCATGTGTATAGGTTATTCCTGGGATTTTGTTCTGTTCCATTCATCTGTTTATCTGTCCTCTGGGCCAATACCATCACGGTCTTTTAAAATATCAAAATATCTAATAAGACAAATCTCTCTACCCTCTTCTTCAAAGTTGTCTTGATTCTTCTTGTCCCTTTCACAAGAATTTTAGAATTATTAAGAATCACACACAAATACACACACATCCTGAGGATTTTTAAAGTTAAAATTGCTATAAGCCCATAAATCTATATGGAGAAAATTGACATTTTCATGTTACTGAATACTCTAAACAATGAACATGGTATTTCTCTAAATTTATTTAAGTCTTTATATTGTTCAATAATGCTCTGATAATTTTTTTCACAGAGGTCTTGCACTTGTTTTAATAAATGTAATGCTAAGTGTCACATAATTTCTACTATGGTGGATAGAATTCTTTTTTTCCTATTATATTTTCTAATTAGTGACTACTGCTAAGAATGATATTAATTTTGTGTGATCTTTTATCTAGCATCCTTGCTGAACACCTTTTAACTCTAAGAATTTCTCTGTGAATCTTCTTGAATTTTTTATTTAAGCAATTACATTTTCTACAAACAAAAACAGTTTTCTTTCTCTTCTGGTCTCTGTCTCCCTCCTTTCTTTGCTATTGCAAAAAAGACCAGTCAAGACCCTTAGTACTAAGCTGAATACAGGCTTATAACTGGTATCCTCATGTTATTCTTGACTTAGTGGACATGCCTCTAAAATATAACCAGTTGGTATAATATTTGTAAAATTTTCATATATAGGCTTTGTCAGGTAAAGAAAGTTAACTTCTATACTTAGTTTGCAAACATTTTTCTTTAACCACAAATGAATTCTGCATTCCATGAAATGTCTTTTCTGCATTTATCAAAATGACACTAAAATATAAAAAATAAAGGAAAAGACTTTTTGTCTCTTTTAACCTTTAGTAGGACTTGTAATTTCAAATTATACTTTCAATTTCAGACTAAGTCCTATTTGGTCATGATGTTTTCTTAAGATTTTATATCTACATGAAAAATGAGATTAAATAAATTTTTCTTTACTTGTACTTTACTTGTCTGACTTTAGTATCTCAAAAAAATAAGTTAAATAATGCTATTCCTTTTTCCCCCCTCATTCTCTGAAACAGTTTTATTTGTTTGTTTGTTTCTAAACAGTGTTTATATTTTTGAAGATCTGATAAAACTATTTGGGCCTTGTTTCTTTGAAAGATGGAAACCTTTTGATTAACAATTTATTTATTAGCTAAGGCTTTATTCTGATTTCATCTGAATAAATTACCAAAATTTATTTGTTCTTTCTTAAAAATTACCCATTTCTTCCACATTTCCATATTTATTGGTATCAAGTTTTTAATAGCATTATTTTACAGATTTCCCCATCTCCATTGAATCTATTTCTAACCTCTTTTTATTCCAATTTTCTGTTTGTGGGGTTTGATTTTTTTTTCCCCCCATTTTTCAGTTTTGCTCAAGGTTTGTCTATTTCTATATGTTGGTTCAAGAAATCAACTTTGGGTTTTATTCATCCTCCCTAAATAATATTTATTTAATTTTTCCTCTTATATTTATGATTTTCATAGTTCTAGTTTAGATTTTTCTGCTGTTCCTTTTTTCTTAAGTTGATCACTTTATTTACTGAATATATTTTTATGGTATTATGTATCCATTGTTGTTCTGACTACAACAAAGGCCCCAATACTTTTTTTTCCTCTTTTTTTTTTTTAATTGGAGGATAATTGCTTTACAATATTGTGTTAGTTTCTGCTGTGCAACAACATGAATCAGCTGTGTGTATACACTCATCCCCTCCCTTTGAACCTACCCCCACATCCTCCCACCCCTCTAGGTGGGATGAGCTGCGTTCCTGTGCCTACAGCAGCTTCCCACTAGCTGTTTTACACACGGTAGAGTATATATGTTAATCCTAGTCTCCCAGTTTGTCTCATCCTCCTGTTCCCTCTCTGTGTCCACATGTCCATTCTCTGAGTCTGTGTCTCTATTCCTGCCCAGCAAACAGACTCATCTGTACCATCTTTCTAGATTTCCATTCATGTCCCAGCACTTTTTAGTAAACTGGTGAATCCTGCTTCCTCTCTTGTTATTTTTGTTTCAGAGTTGTAATTTCACTCTTTTTAAATATTAAAAAAAGGGGTTTTTTTGTTTTGTTTTTTTGTTTGTTTGTTTTTGCAATCAATAGCTGGCTATATTTACTAAAGTTTAGTTTAGTAGTTCTTTTAGTGACGGACAGTGATGGGTAAACCCTTGGTCTTGGCATGTCGGAAATGTCTTTCTCAGGATATTGAATTCTGGATTGACAATTACTTTTTCTCTTCACTTGGAACATATTCGTTGTCTTCTAGTATCTATTGTTGTCATGAGAAGGCTGCCATCAGACTAGTTTTCATTCCTTTGCAGGTTAATTCATCTTTTATCTCTATTAACTTTGGACTATCTTTTTCCTTAATGTTCTGAAATTTTGCTACCATGTTTTTAGGTATGAATTTATTCTTATTTCCATGCTTGGTACTCAAATGTAATTTTGATTTGAGATCTTTAAGTCTGAATGTGTCTCAGAATGATCTCTTTAAATATTGCTTGACTGTCCCCTCTGTGCTTTTCCTTCAGGATTCCCCTTAGATAATGGTCAATGAGTGTCTCTTAATCAATCCTCCACACCTCTGAATGCTTTCTTTTTCTCTGCCTGGACTCTGGGTGTGTTCCTGGCACCCTTTCCACCTTACTACTGTGCTCTTTAACTTTACTCAGACCATAAATTTTCTCATCCAAGGCATCTTAAATTTCAATGATTGCATTATTCATTTCTGAGATTTCTAGTTGAGTCTTTAAAAATAATAATAAACCTGATATTGTTTTTATCTAGTTTGTTTTATAATTTCCTAATCTTTTTTATCCCTCTCTTTAGATACCTTAGATGTACTTATTCTAAAGTCTTTGTTAGGGTGATTTATAAAGTTTGTTTCAGTGTGGAATAAAATCTTGTCCTGATTATCGACTTCATTGACTGTCTTTCGGAGCACTTTATTTCTCCATGTATTTTGGAATTGAATGTGCAGGCTCATTTCAGGTGGAAGTCATGTTTGTTTTGTTTCCATTTTCTTTCTCTCTCTTCTTCACTCATCCTTCCCTTTTCTTCCACTCTCTCAGTTCTCCCACTCAGTCCTCCACTTCTCGACTTCAAACCAGAGTTTCTGCTGGCATTTCAGGGTCACTGCTATATGGCAATGACAAGGACACAGCAGATCCAATCACTGCCTCATTCCCAAGCAGCAGGCCATGTCTGCATCCTCCTACACCCCTAGGCCTGCAACTTCCAGCAGTTAGAGCCCAGGCAACTCCCTGCAACCTCAGCCTCTCTTCCCAAGTTTGGGAAAGTGAATTCCATTACTTGTTGTTGTTCAATTGCCAGTTGTGTCCGACTCTTTGCAACCTCACGTACTCCAGGTCTCCCTGTCCCTAACCATCTCTGGGTGTTTGCCCAAGTTCATGGCCATTGCATCAATAAGTGATGCCATCCACTTATCTCATCCTCTGACACCCTCTTCTCCTGCCCTCAATCTTTCCCAGCATCAGGGACTCCATGTACTTCCCCATCATAAAATCATAAGCTCCATAAGGAGAGGGACTGTATATATTTTGATCACCACTGTATACCCAGTGCGTGAAATAATGCCAACATCTAGTAAGCTGAATGAATGAATGGTGACTAACATGTTGTGCATGTGTGCATGCTAAGTCACTTCAGTTGCGTCCCACTCTTTTTGACCCTATGCACTGTAGCCTGCCAGGCTCCTCTGTCCATGGGATTCTCCCAGCAAGAATACTCGAGTGGGTTGCCATGTCCTTCTCCAGGGGAACTTCCCAACCCAGGGATCGAACCCACGTATGCCTGTGGCTCCTGCATTACAGGCAGATTCTTTACCCCTTAGCCACTGGGAAAGCCCCAGTATACTGTAAACATGACTAAAATTTTGGAGTTGAACCTGGGACTTTGTTTATTCCCAGTCCCCCTGGAGCATGGTCAATCTAATACAGAGGGTAACTTGCATCTGTTAAGAAGAGAAGGGACACTGGTGTAAGAGTTTAAAGACCTTGGTTTCAGGATGCCTCTGCTCCTTGCCTAGCTAAGTCAGTTAATCATCCTAAGCCCAGAATTCCTCTTTTATAAAAGGAACATCCATGGTTGGATGGCAGCACGCTGCGCAGATGGTGTCCAGCTTCGTCAGCCTGGGTTTCAGAGTGAGAATAATAGAGCGGATCTGCAGTTGATGGATGTGTAGTGTGAACGAGAAACAAAGTCATTGTTTTTAAGGCACCGAGATGTTTAGAGTTGTTTGTTACCTAAGTAACCCAGGCTATCCCAATGACAGAATTACTTACCTGTATCCCTCCTCTCCAAAGATTTTGAACTATTGGGGGGAGGATCCTCTTTTTTTCCCTACTGTTCCCCAATATGCAGTTTAGTATGTAAATATGATAATTGTACTTCATTTTCACTACTGAGGACAGGCACATTAAAAGCCAGTAATTATCCCACAGTTGCAGTCTTCCAACTTTCTGAGAAAACTGTGACATTTGTCTAGAATCCTTAGGACAGTAATACCATTTTCAGAAGTGTCATGGTGCTCTTCACGGAAACGGGAAGACAGAACTTTTGACCTGAACATAATTTAATTTTTGCATGATGACATGCAACATTATCACATGCCTCGGTGACTCAGTGATGCCAGCAGGGACCAACACAATGTGTGGGCCTGCTGGCCCCGACAGGAAATGCCCTCTGAGGGTGATGCTTGGTCCTGGGTTTCTGGGGCAGATGGTCGTGTGCGGCCTGGGGTGGAGAACCCCTAACTTCCTAACTTGTTCCCCAATGTTCCCTCAAGGTGGAGAACAAGAAAACTAAGAATGCAGGACAATGACTACACAATTCAGTTCTGAGTTGATATCTACAAAAGGTTTAGCAGTGCCCCGAGAAAAGTGCATATGGCCCAAGGCATTTCTTCTGGATGTGGTGGACTTTTGTTTCTTTGTTGTTATTTCCGTTGTTGTTTTTACCAATGGAAGCATGCTTCATTGAATTTAAAAGGCAAAAAGTACTTGTCATTCCATAGATGTTTGCTCTGCTATAAATATTAAACTTCATGATATAATTGTTAATGATTTGAGGGAAATAATCAACAAAAACAAAATATGGCTTGCTTTCCTGTTCAAGTCACAAAAGTCTTCCTCACTGTGATTCTCTGCTTATATGGGCTTCCTAAGTGGCTCAGTGGTAAAGAATCTGCCTGCTAATGCAGAAGACACCAGAGATGGGGGTTCCATCCCTGGGTTGGGGAGATCCCCTGGAGAAGGAATTGGCAACCCACTCCAGTATTCTTGCCTGGAAAATTCTATGGAATTTTGAGATAGTCAAGTGGGAATTTGAGATACTCAGCTAATAAAATGTTACATGGAGTCATCTTTTGATGGAGCAAGTTATAAAAAGCACAGTGATTTTTGAGTAAAAGAGAGCTTCTAGAATGTGTATGAGGAGCCAGAAAACAACGTTCTCTTAGGCCAGTGAAACATCTCTCTTCCCCACCCCACAGGGCTTCCTGATTTAGTGAATAAAAACACACAACACCCACGTAAATGGGAATTTGAGATACAAATGAAGACTTTTTAGTGTATCCCACATAGCACAAGCATGCATGCTGAGTTGCTTAGTCATGTCCGACTCTTTGCAACCCCATGGACCGCAGCCCGCCAGGCTTCTCTGTCCGTGGGGATTATCCAGGCAAGAATACTGGAGTGGGTTGCCATAGCATATAGGATATACTTAAACTAAAACCTTTTTGCTGTTTATCTGAAATTCAGGCTTACTTGGGCATCCTGCGCTTTACCTGGCAGCCCTTACCCACCTCACCTCACTTTTTTTTAAGCCTCGCTTTGCACTGTCACCAGAAAAGAAGTTGGCCAGCCTCTGCCCAAACTCGATACTAGTGAGCTTGCATGAATGTGTTTTCAATTACACATTGTGAGGCTTATAAAGAGAACAGGATCGCCAACCAATGGGTCTCAAACCCACTGCACCCTTGTAAAGCAATGCAACCTCTAGAACTTCTCTGGGGGAGGGCTGTGTGGGCTGGCCCCATAACGCCCTATTTTAGTCACTGTCATTAGTGCTGGAGAAGAAACACACTGGTCATGAGATTCACCTTGGGCCATGTCACAGGAGAGTCAAAGCTAAATGCCTGAAAGAAAGCTTGGGAGAAAAGATCTGTCTCCTGAGCCGGAGTCTCTGGACTCCTCCTTCTGAAACAGGCCCGTATTTTGTTGGCAGACAAACCCCCTGACAGCTTCCCTGCACAGAGATTGAGCAGCATTTTTTTTTTAACCTAAAAAAGAGACTGAGTGATTTCAGGGACGTGTTCAGGCCACAAGACCGGGACTGGGGAGAGGTAGGAGACACCTACTTTACTGAGCTGGTGGTGTAAGTACCCGGGGGGTGGGGGTCGATTCACTCCTCACTCCCTCCTGCTGTGCATGGCCCCACTTTGCAAACCGGGAAACAGATTTGCAAACAGTTCTCTGAGCTGAAGCCCCCTTGCTCAGAGTCACATAGCTCCTGGCAGAGCTTGGATTCAAATTCAGGCTCCTGGGGCCACAGAAGGCTAAGCCCTACTTCCACACCACCAGTATGCCTCTCTGGGAAGAGGGAGGTCTAAAGAATGCCAGGTTCGAGACTGTTCTAGAAGAGATTACAGGGTGTTATGGGGGTAGGCTCATCCTAATCCATTTCTGAGAGGGGAGTAGAGGTTGTGAGGTAAAACAAAATGAAAACAGGCTTCTGAGCTAGACACACCTGAGTTGAAATACTGCCTCCACCACCTTTTAGTTTTGTTACCTAATTTCTCTTCATCAGTCAGGATCCCAGCAGGAAAATGAATTGCACAGACACGGGGTTTAACAGCAGAGAGTTTAACGAGGGAATATTACCTGAGGCACCGGCAGCATTAAGGCAGGGGAGGCCGAAGGACAGAGAAATGGTACTAGCAGGAAGCCGATCCGCCCTCCCCCGACCCAGGCCTGCCGGGCAAGGGAGGGAAGATTTTATTGGATCCTGTTGAAAGTCGAGACCATAAAGTAGGGGGGCCGCCTGACGAGCCACAGCCCCAGAGGACAGAGTCACTGTCGGAACCATACACTGGAACAGAGGTCTTAACCTTGGCCTCTCCTTCTCTGGCCAGAAGCCCAGGTTATCTCTCCGTAGAGGTCATCTTCACGGGGCCCAGAGCAGGCAGACATGGATGGAAGGGGTGGGGGTGGGGTGTTGTAATCAGAGAGCTCAAGCTGAGCATCGGTTTGCTTTTTTTAAAAATGGAAATCGCAGTCCTGAGCATGTGGCGTTGCTGTGAAGATGAGGAATAAATCGACTGACGGAGTCAACAAGTATTTAGCAAGCACCTACTGTGTGCCAGGCTCTCTCTTGCAGACGCAGTGCTGACCGAAACAGTATCTCTGCCCTCGTGGCGATTATACATGCAAGAAAGCCAGACGTTACATAAGCACAAGGGGGAGGAGGTAACACGTTACCAGAGGGTACTCATAAATAGTAGCTGTAATTATTTTTTCAAGTCTCATGTCACATTATACTTTTCAATTTCTCACAACAAAATTTATTAACAAATTTTACCATCAGGCTAGTTTTCCCCACTGTGTTACAAAGTTCTGAGCACCCTGAAAAGAGACAACAGCTGTTACTATCTGTATTAGTTGGGGTTCTCTAGTGAAACAGAACCTATAGGAGGGAGAGAAAGGGAGCAAGAGAGAGAGAGATTTATTATAAGGAATTGACTCGTGCAATCATGGACACTGGCAAGTTCTCAGATCAGCAGTCAACAAGCTGAAGACCCAGGAGAGCTGATGGTATGGTTCCAGTCTGAAGGCCAACAGGCTTGAGACCCAGGAAGAGCTGATGTTTCTGTTCAAGTCTTAACACAAAGGACTTCAACTGATTGGATAAGGCCCACCCAAGTTAGTAGAGCAATCTGCTTTACTCAGTCTGTTGATTAAAATGTTAAGTTCATCTAACAACATCCAGAATAATGTTTTGACCAAATATCTGGGCAGTGTGTAGCCCAGTCATGTTGACACAGAAAATTAACTCTCTCATTGCTCTAGAGTCAAAAATTCTTCAAGTTGCCCCTCTGACTTCTTCCTGCCTAAATCTGACCTCTGTCTTTCACCTGGAGTTTCTCCAGTTGCAGATTCCGGGTCTCCTGCATCAAACTCTTGTAGGAGTTGGTTAATTGTATAGACGGCAGGGCCCCATCCAGGCCTCCTGTATGAGAATGTCTGGGAGGGAGACTGAGGAGTCGGCCCATTTTTAAGCCCTTTGACCATCTAACGGTGTCCCCTCTTTGACCTGCCAGATACCAACAAGGGGAGGTGAAGAAAGCTCTCCAGGGGAAGGTCTGTTCTGAGGACCAGGGAGGCCTCAAAAGGCACAGGGGAGAAGGGCTTCTGTAGTGAGGCAGGCCTGCAAGCAGAGTGGGGAAAGAAGGAGGCTTCTGAATGAAGCCATGGGTTGAAGAAGGACTTCTGTTTGTGGCGGCTTTGGGGCTGCTAACAACAGAAGCACTTGAAGGCCCAGCTGGATCCGCCTGCTTCTCCACAACTCCAAACTCACCTTGCTCCCTCCCTTGCTCACCACGCTCGTCACACTGAACTTCCTGCGGTTCCTCAAATAGCAGACCTCTCTCCTGCCTCAGGACTTGGCTTGTGCTGCTCCCTCTGCCTGGAGCACTCGTACACTTTTCTGTGTGGCTGGCTCCTTCTCATCCTTCATGCTTCGCCTTAAACAGAGCCTTCTTTACAGGGCCCTCAGCATCCCACCCCATCTAGCACGGATGCTCCCTCTCAGCCTCTGCTGTACCACCTGCCTGTTTCCCCCAGAGAATCTATGAAGATGTGTGATTTTTAAAATCTACTTGTTTGTGAAGCAGGAGCAAATTTTATAGGCTACATACTTATAGGTGTAAAATGTAGTCAATTACATTTTGTAATTATTAATTTCTTTGTCACAAGAAACATAATCTAGTCTTCTTGGGATAAACTTGCTCAGCTTAATGATTATGGAACAATTTCAGATTATCCATCCAGTCAAATTTTGCACTCTGCCCTCGTGTCTCTTTCTCAAAATATTGATTTTGCTAAAGGGTAGGATCCCCTTAGCCACTGATCACTGACATTCATCACCCTGGCTTCCTCCCAAAAGATCCAAGTCTTGTTGTGGCCTCCCATGGTCTCTGGCATCTTCCTTTCCCCAAACTTCCTGGTTCTCCAGCCTCTCTCAACTCTCCTGGGTCCTGCCTATGGGCAGGAGGGTCTTGGCGGCTCTTTCTGCACCACTCATGAGTCTGTTCTGGGCCCGTGCTCTATGCATCACTCAGCCACACTTCCTTACCCTCACACACAGGCTTCTCTGGGAAGTTACTTATGGTAGGGGGTGCAAGTCTTCTCTTTTCTGAGGTTACCCAATTTTTCATCGGGTTTCTCTGATTTGCTGAGCCTGGAACCTGACTGGAGATGGAGGGAGACCCACAAGGCAGCATCCCCATTTCTCCGTCTCCTGATTCTTTCTTCTGTCCCGAGCTGGCAGAGTTTTATCTGGGGTACGGGCAGGTCAGTGGGCAGGAATACTCTTCTTGGACTACAGTACATAGTTGATGGTGCAGAGTGGATGATACAGAGTTGGTGGTACAGGGTTTCAGATGGTGCTCATATCAGTATGAATTTTCTATCTTGGAGGATAACTCCTGCCCAGAATAACCTTGGAGAAAGTGCCAAAGAACTTAGTTTGGTGAGAGTTTCAAATGTCCCCTGCGAAGTAGTCATCCCCTCTCCTCCTGAGTGAGAGCACTGCTCTCTGAGAGCCGGGAGTGAAATCAACACACAAAGTGTTGCACTGGCCACAAGCTCCAATCACCTTTGAATTTTATGGGAAGGCAAAAAATAACCATCGGTTATCAGCCATAAGCCTTAAAAAACGGACTCTTTGTTCATGTTAGTGCTAAAGACTCAGAAATCTCAAAGATAGCTGATAAAAAGCTTATTCCCAGTTTCACCCAAGTCCCTGCAATACCCTAGAGAAAGCATGACGATTACTTTCTAGAAGGGCCCTCCCTGGGCACAGGAGCCCTCTGGGTGCAGCGAACATTCTGGGGACCTTCCATCTGACAAATGAACATTTGCACTGACTCTGACTCCGGCTTCGCTTCTTTCTCTTAAGGTGAGGTGGGTGAGTTGGGGGAAGGACAGAGGAAGAGGGTTATGTTTGGGAAAGGGGTGACCATCTGGAAGTTAAGAACAGTGAGAGCCAAAAATTGAGCAAAGCGATATATTTAAAAGACTGTGTTTGACAAGATCTTATGATGATAATATAGTTCTCAAATCACACATAACTGGTGTTCAATAAATTTGGGGCATGAGTACATTAATAAATAATGAATATTCATACCTATGAGCTTAAGAAAGCTGGCCTGGAAGCTAGAATATTCCTTTATTATACTGTTTCTATAGAAAAATATGTTTTGCCTTCCAAACAACTGACTTTAACTGAATTTTTGCAGAAGTTGGGGTTGCTGCCATGGGGGTGGGTTACATGACACAAACCACAGTCTCTAGCCTGGGCCTCTTGTGACCAACCCACATGTTTAGAAGCCTACGGGGTCGGCTCAGGGAAGTAGCCATTGGCTGAGGGACAAAGTATTGCTTATAGGGTAATACCCTAGGATGTAAACTCACAACAGAGAGCAGGAAAATAGTAAATAAAACCCAGCCTTTCTGCTTTAAAGTCAATTGCAACTTAGTTAACCATTAACCATTCATACACTCATTGCTCATTCAAAAATAACTGGGCAATCTCCATTCTCTCTCTCCACAAACACTTTGAAAATAACACCAAAGGGATTTTTAAAAATTGCATTAACTTATAAGGACAGAAAGGACAGAATAATAGATAACAACAGAGATATCAGCAGAATTGTGGAAGACAGAAAGTGGGTGTGGGAAGGGACAATTTTTTGGCACATGTAATTATGTGAGAGTTGGACTATAAAGAAAGCTGAGCACAGAAGAATTGATGCTTTTGAACTGTGGTGTTGGAGAAGACTCTTGAGAGTCCCTTGGACTGCAAGGAGATCCAACCAGTCCATCCTAAGGGAGATCAGTCCTGGGTGTTCATTGGAAGGACTGATGTTGAAGCTGAAACTCCAATACTTTGGCCACCTGATGTGAGGAGCTGACTCATTGGAAAAGACCCTGATGCTGGGAAAGACTGACGGCAGGAGGAGAAGGGGACGACAGAGGATGAGATGGCTGGATGGCATCACCGACTCAATGGACATGGGTTTGGGTGGACTCTGGGAGTTGGTGATGGACAGGGAGGCCTGGCGGGCTGTGGCTCATGGGATCACAAAGAGTCGGACATGACTGAGCAACTGAACTGAAGTGAATTAACTTAGCAGAGCAGAAGGAGCCCAAGTGAGGTGCTTATTGTAGAGGGTGACAGGGGGCGTGGCGGACGTGGGGGTGGAGGTCTCTCTACAGACCTCTGTGAGGCTCAGCATCTGGGGGCACCAGTTAGCTGGAGTAAGAGTGAGGGGTGAGGCTGAAACCAGGGAGATAACTTACAAATCTGAATCAAGAGGATCACCCCCTAAGTAGCTTATCTGATCCCCAGCAGCCAGGTGACTACCGTCCCACCCTGAGAAGCTTCTTTTAAAGGAAAACTGAAACTCGGGAGGCTCAGGACATGAAGATTCCAGGCAGGGCATGGACTTGGGTGAAAATTAGCAGCTTCAGTGAGGCTACGCACATTCTAAACTTTGGGATGCTTAATACCACTTCCTACCCTGCTCACAGACAGCCCCCATCAGAGGGACGTTGGAGAAAAGACAGAGTTAACATTGAGGTCTTCCAGTGAAGAATCCATCGCATCACCCTGGGGCATCACCACCAGGCCATGCGGCTCCCCCCTACACAAAAGAGCCCCTACATCCTCTTTTTAGCTCCTCTCTCTCACCTGCTAGATTGGGTCAGCAGTATCTTGAAAGTGAGATGAGAGGGATAATTACTCTTTTTTCAAATTTAATTGTAATTCTTATCAAATTAATACATGTACAAAGTTTTAAAAGTCCAACAATACTACAAGGCTCCAAAATGAAAAATGCAAGTCTCCCAGCTCAGGCAACCCCCGTCCCTGACTTCTATTCCCCAAAGGCAATTATTTTCCATTCTTTTAGCCATTTCTTCTCTGTATTTATAAATAATATGCTTATTCTGCTAACTTCCGTATTTTTCCATTTTTTGGACGTTATGTATTGATTCCAACTCTGGACGTTTTGGATGTAGCTCTCTTCCTCCACCATCCACATAATCCCTCCTTCAAATGCTCAAAATAATGCCACATTTTAGTTGTCTTCAAAGTTGATCGATAGCTTCCTTTTCAAAAACGTGTAAACATAGTTATATTTTTTTAAAAAGAAAGTGATTGTCTGAACTTGAAGCCAGATAAACATAGCATCACTTTGAGCAAAAGAGATAACCCAGGTGACTGGTTTGACTAAGCATTCATGTTTTCCGTTTAGTGGCAGAGAGGTGGTGATTCTGAGCAAGCAGAGAAGGAAATATAATACTAGCAGGTCCCGGGCATCAGTACAGACAGTGTCGGCTTATGATGGTTCTATGTAACAACTGTTCAACTTGATGATGGTTTGACAGTAATATGCATTCCATAGAAACCATATTTCAAAGTTTAAATTGTGATCTTTTCTCCGACTAGTGATACACAGCATGTACTCTGTCCGAATCCTGGGGAGGGGCAGTGAGAGCCGCAGCTCCTATTTAGCCACATGATCACCGGGGTGAACAGCTGATACACTTAAAACCATTCCGTTTTTCACTTTCAGTACAGTATTCACTGTATTACACGAGATATTCAACCCTTGATTATAAAATTGGCTTTGTGTTAGACAATTTTGCCCAACTGAAAGCTAATGTATGTGTTCTGATCATTTTTAAGAGTGGCGAGGCTAAGCTATGATGTTTGGTAGGTTAGGTGTATTAAATGCATTTTTGACTTAGGATATTTTCAACTGGTTTATTGGGATGTAACCCCAGCATAAATTAAGGAAGATCTGTAATCTTAATTTACATAGTTGCAATAAACCCTGTCTATTAGGTTTTCACCCTTGAAGTCAAACTATCCACAAGGCAAGGACGACTTATGATGGTGACAGAGCTGACTATAGATGCTTTCCTTCTGGATGTAAAGGTAAAGGCACAGATAGCAGATAAAGGGAAGGAGAAGAGAGAGGCTGAAAGACGGGAACTGGGCTAATATCCTCAGCTTATGTTGCAGAGGGTTAAAAGGTACTGCATAGGTGGAAGAGAAACTGGAGGAGTAAGCATGTATCAGTGTACAAAGGGGACCAATAGAATTAAATTATAAATCAGAAAGCTGGGGGCAGGGAGTAGGAAGCTTACGTCCTTGTATTTTATGTAGAGGAGTCAACAAGAGTCATGTCTTAAACTGATCAAGAAATCGGCTTTTTTAAAAACCTGAATGATTTTTAAAAATAATTTTTAAGACAGGCAAGTGAAAATAGTAGTCTCTGAAAAATGGCCTGGGTATCAGGGTAAACACTATTGTTTTTCTTTAAAAACACTCCCAAACTATTGGAAAAATTTTTCATCTTGTGCATACCTCACTTCAATGTTAAAAATGTTAAAAGAGGGAAATGCCTTGTAGAAGCACACCTTTTTTAAGGTTTTTAAACCTTTCATTTTATATTGGACTATAGCTGATTAACAATGTTGTAATAGGTTCAGGTGAAGGGACTCAGCCACATATTTACATGTATCTATTCTCCCCCAAATTCCCCTCCCATCCAGCCTACCACATAATATCTAGCAGGGTTCCATGTACTGTACAGTAGGTTCTCGATGGTTACCTATTTTAAATACAGCAGTGTGTACATATCCATCCCAAACTCCCTACCTCTTCCCTCCATCCTTCCCCTTTGGGCAACCATAAGTTCCTTCTCTAAGTCTGTGAATCTGTTTCTGTTTTGTAAGTTCATTTGTATCATTTCTTTTTAGATTCCACATATAAGGGATGTCATGTGATATTTCTCCTTCTCTGAGTACTTCATTCAGCATGACAGCATGGTTTCCACCCATGTTGTTGCAAATGGCATTATTTCACTCTTTTTAATGGAAGAAGCACACATTTTTAAAAGTTGAATTCAGTGTGAACACAGGAGCCCAAACTACAAACGTTCATTTTGCAATGGCCATGTGTCACTATTCCGTCAAAATCCACACACTTTCCAGGCACTTCTTTAAATGGTAATATAAGCTTAATGGGTCTCTTGTTGAGAGGCTTAGGAAGTTGCCATTGGCTATGGGCAACATTCAGGGAGCAGGATAATGATTTTCCTTGCTCTTACTTCTGGCTACAAGAGTTGACCGCTTATATAAGGAGGAGAGGTGTACAGAGTGAGAAACTTCTCTTTATTATGAACCTGGTTCCTTGTATCAGGCTCTATTTATAGTCTGGAATCTTCTTTTAATTTCTAAGCAGGTGTCTCTTACTTGCCCTGGTCCCACCCAAACCTGCAAAGCTGGGTGGAGGAGGATTAGAGAGTCAATGTGTAACATATCACTCTGGACCCTACAGCCAGGTGTCCCAGGTTGTACACTGGGTAATCACGTCCCTTCATCATCTTTCTTCTCAATCAAACTTCTTAGGAGGAAAGGGGCACAGCTCGTCTTTGCAAAGAATGTGCCCCTTAGTAGGCTCTCAGTTTATTGAAAGGATGAAATTCCTAGCAAGACATATAAAAGCATCCGCCATCTGACACCAGCTAGCTTTTCCAGCCTCTTCTTCCCTCCTGGGTCCCTGCACCTGGAGACATTCTCCTCTGGGCGCCCAGGCCTTGGTAGATCCTGACTCCTCTATCTGGAATGCCTTTCTCCATTGTCTTAAGGGTATGTCTACAAGACTCACTTTCTTTAAAGCAACCTCTCCCATGAAGCCTCTTCAGGGACCTTAGGCAACAAGGGCTCCTCCCAAGTGTTTTTGACAGCTGGTATCATCCTGTTGCTCAATAGAGGTTCTTTATATTCAGCAATCATCACCAGGCCACTATGGCAAGGAAAAATCTAAAGCAAATCTTGGCTTATGCTTGTGGAAAAAATATAATCTAGAAGCTCATCAATCTGGTTGAGAAAGGTATTAGGTGTCCCCCTAAGGGCAGAGGTCAGGAGAACACTGTCACTGAGGGATGCAGCCTTGAAAGAGCCAGCACTCCTTAGAACGATGTCCTATGGAGCATCCCAGGGGATTCGGCAGAAGAGGCTCTCCAGAGCCCTGCTCCCAGTCCGTGGTGGGTGCCTTTCCAATCAAGCTGGGCCCAGTTACATTTGCTGACAGATTTGCACTGTATTCTTTTACTCTTGAGAGCTAGACATTTTAAAAAAATTTTTTAATGGTGTGATTTTTTTCAAGCATGTTCTTACAGATCCTTATATATCCCATTACCCAGCCTTAACAATGATTAATATTTTGCCAGTCTTATTTATCTATCCTTCCACATGTTTTTAATGGGAGAGGGGAAGGGAGAGTAGGAGCATCTTAGAACATGGGTATCTCAGGGTGTATCTTTTCTTTTCTTTCTTTTTTTTTAATCTTTTAGCCATGCCGCATGGCATGTGGGATCTTGGTTCCCCGACCAGGGATCGAACCCACGCCCCCTGCAGCAGAAGCACTGGGTCTTAAACATTAGACCACGAAGGAAATCCCTTAGGGTATATCTTTAATAAATAAGTACTTTTTAAAAAATGTGGTAAAGTACACAACCATACCTTTGCCATTTTATCCATTTTAAGCACACAATCCATTGGCATTCACATTGCTGTGGAAACATCACCACCATCCATCTGCAAAACACTATCATCCTACACTGAAATTTCACATCCATTGAACAACAGCTCATTCTCCCTTCTCCAGAGCCCTGGTAACGTCTGTTCTACTTTTTGCCCCTGTGAATTTACCTGTTCTACACAGCTCATATGACTGAAATCAAACACTATTCGTCCTTTTGTGTCAGGCTCATTTCACTTAGCATCATGTTTTCAGGGTTCATCCATGCTATAACATGTATCAGAATTTCATTACTTTTTCAGACTGACAAGGACTTTTAAAATAATAATCACAACATACCTAACAAAATGAACACTGATTTTAAGTCATCTGATGAGCTAGGCTGTGCTATGTTCCTGGCTCCAAAATTATCTCTTGAACTGTTATTTACAGTTTGAATCAGGTGTCAAAAGTCCATGTGTTGCTGATAAGTCTTTCCAGTCTCTTTTAATCTATGATAATTCCTCCTTTTTTTTTAATGCTATTTATTTGTTGAAGAAATAAGGTCATTTGATTCATAGAATTTCCTCCATTCTGACTTTTGCCGATTGCATCCTCATAGCATCATTTAATTGTTTCCTCTGTCCCCTATCCTGAAAACCAATGGTCAGATCTAGGGTATTATTAGATTCCAGTTCAGTTCCCTTGATGCGCTGTGTGCTTCCTAGTACATCACAGCAAGAGGTGTGTGGTGTCTGGCGGTCCCACTTCTAGGGATACCCTTAAGATCAGTGGGTTCAGGTGCTGCCAGCCTGACCCTCTCATTGATAATATGGCATTTAAAAATTAGTGTTTCCCCCTCAAAAAAGCTAGTGTTCTCAAGTCTTTGTAAGGGATCTTAAGCATGCGTCATCTATGTCTCTCTGAGTGTGTGGTTTTAGTCACCAGGCTCAGCCTAGAGCTGTCGTTTATTTGTTCTGCAGATCCTCAAAGCTCCCCGTAGTCCTGCTCAGTCTGTGATACTGAGTAGCCACTCCTGGGACTCTTGAGCTCTCAGATTACACCCAGGACAGCTCTCTATTTCCCGTTAGTCCTTGAGTTGCCTACAAATGGGTGCACACTCAGAGCCGCACGAGTCCTGAAAACGAGTCCTCTCTCGGCCGTCTTGATAGCCGGTGCTAATGGTTAAGCTCTCATGAGAGTAAACGTTCCTTCTGCCTATTCTAGCCCTCTTCCCGGAGTTGAATTCTGTTTCCTCTAGTTTAGGGCTCAGGGGCACTGACAGCAGACGTTGCAGACGGGAGCTGGGGAAATGATGCCCCAGGCTGAGACCGGTCCCGGGAGCCTACATGCTTCACGAATTCAAGGAAAGATTGGCAAGGATGAGAATATGTTTTATTGTAACTTCCCAGCTTGTGTTTGTTACTTTTCTTTTCAAATTAAATATAGGTTAAGTTATTTTTTCAAAGTAAATGTCCAGAGAATATTCTTTAAAAAAAAAAAAACAAAAACAAAAAAAAACCTTGATAACTTTTCAAAGTTGATGTAGTGCTTATTCTGTGCCCTTAAAAATTAGTAGAAAGCAACAAGCATCGGGCTTAAAAGTCAGTCTGCCTCTTACACATTCTGTCCCGTTAGGGAGAAAGGATGGAGGATCAAGGAGGGAGAAGGCAGAGGAGGGACAGTGGGGTGGACGAGCCTCAGATGAGGGTGGCCAGAAGGAAGAGGAGAGCTTGAGTCTATAGACAGAAACAGAGCAGGAGCCAGGATGCTAGCTCTCGATCAGCTACCCCAGAGAAATAAAATACGGACCATGAATGTGAGCCGCATAGATGATTTTTAATTTTCTAGTAGCCACATTAATAAAAGTAAAATTGGATGAGTGGCATTCATTTCATCAATGCATTTTATTTCACTCAATGTATTTAAAGTGTCATTTTGATGTGCAATTAACGTAAAAATTAATGTGCTGTTCTACATTCTTTTTTTTTTTGTCCTAAGTCCTCAAAATCCAGTGTGCATTTTACACTTTTAGCACATCTTTATCTGAATGAGCCACATTCAAGTGGTCGATGGCCACCTGCAGCAGGCGGCTATTGTATTGGACAGCGATGCTCTAGATTTTGACAAAACTGCCCGGACTTCAATTCTAGTCTGTACAACAGAGATAACTCTCCCTTCCCAGATCTGTTCCCAGGGTTGTATGGGATACACAGGGGCTAATGGGTGTAGGTCCTTCACAAGCCCCTACCTGAGGAGAAAGAAAACAGTGTTGTCGGCACCTGTGAGCAGAATTAATCCATCAACTTATCACTGGGTCATCTGGACTCAGCATGCACTAAACTAAGTGGAAGTACACAGTGCCACAAACATAGGCTTCCCTGGTAGCTCAGCTGGTAAAGAATCGGCCTGCAATGCAGGAGACCCCGGTTCAATTCCTGGGTCAGGAAGATCCCCTGGAGAAGGGATAAGCTACCCACTCCAGTATTCCTGGGCTTCCCTTGTGGCTCGGCTGGTAAAGAATCTGCTTGCAATGTAGGAGACCTGGGTTCAATCCTTGGATTGGGAAGATCCCCTGGACAAGGGAATGGCTACCCACTCCACTATTCTGGCCTGGAAAATTCCTTGGTCTGTACGGTCCATGGAGTCGAAAAGAGTCAGACACGATCGAGTGACTTTCATTTCACTTCGATTTCACAACAAAAATCAGAGGAATAAAGATGAGGTGACCAACTGTGGTTTCTCCATCCACTATCACAATCATTCTATTTGTTTTCAAGTTGAAAGGATATTTCAATACTATCCCAAGCACCCAGGATTGGTAAGATGAAACAAACGAGCTTCTTGCTCCCAAGGAACTCATAAGCAGTGAGGGAACACATACACAAATGTATAGGAACCAAACAGATGTGTTTCCCTGGGATTCTTGTTTGCAGGTGTCAGAAAACCCAATTCCAATGGCTTAGGCAAAAAGGAGGGCTTTACTGGCTCAGATAACTGAAAAGTGCTCGGTACCGGTGACTGGAGGCCCACCTTGCTGCACAGCCTCTCACATTCTCTATCTCCTGCTCCATGTGACAACCCCAGCAACCTCTGGCTCACAGCAGTCCCCCACGCCCCTCACTGACACACTCAAGTCTGGCAGGAAAGGGAGTGAGTCCCGAGCTGCCTCAGTCAACCGTTCCCAACAGCTCCTTAGCTCTGACTGGGTCCTGAGCCGGTTCCTGGACCAAGCACCGTGGCCCTTGGCAAGGGGCGTGGCTTTCCCAGAAGAAAACTAGGAAACCTAAATTGGGGTGGATAGATGTTGAATGGCCAAGAAACAACAGTATTAACTAAGAATTATGGGAACACAGAATAAATGTTACCAGGGCTGGCTCCATGAATGTGTGATCTGCCATCCCACTCTTTAAAGGTCCCACGCTTAAAGCTCCGCTGTCACAGTTTGAAATTCTTAATCATTTTTGAACAAGGAGATCCACGCTTTTGTTTAAATTACAAATTCATAGCTCATCCTAGTTGGAACTAAAAATACATACATGAGAAAGTGACTTTGGAACTGGATTTTGAAAGATAAAACACAATAGCAATTTTCCAGGCAGAGAGGGCTGCGTTGTGGGAAAAAGGAGGAAATTCCAGGCAGAAGGGTCAGCATAAGCAACAACTTAGTGATGTGAAAGGCTCAGTGAAAAGCTGAAACTACTAGCACCTCAAGTGGTTGGGATGTATAGTGCTGGTGGGAGTGACCCCAGCTGAGCTGGAAAGAGGGGCAGAGAAGGACCTGGAGTGGCAAGTCAGGAGGTTGGCACTCAATAAGTATTCCTTAAATGAATTAATAGATACAAGCCAAGTGAGTTGCAACCTTAGAGAAAAAGTATTTTTAAAACCTATATTATTCCAAATGATCCTTACAAAATAACTGCCCAATTTTCCACCTTATTCTTCTGCTCCAGAATAAGGCTAACTTTTCACTGTGTAATATTAGCATCTACTGATCCTTATCATCAGCGTGTTAGCAAGGTTAGCATTCCACCTCTGTGACTTCACGATCCAAGTATTTATGAATCAGAGAGATGTTTCTAAGAACATGTTTTCCAATTGTTTACTTTATAGCAATAGTAGTGTGCTTTAATTACAAAGATGACGTTTTTAAATCTAAATAGAACCAGTCTCAATTGTGTGGGAGTGCATTGCTTTGGTGATAAAGGAGAAACACAGACAGTGACTCAGGTAGAACACTGTTTCATTTTCATTTCGTGTTTCCTTTAGTTCTACATGTCAGGACATGTAGCAGAACCAAAGCAGAGGTGTGCTGTGGGGAATGTGAAAGTTAAAACTAAAGCTTTCTATGGAAGAATGAAAATACACGGTCCCCATTCTCCCAGCCTCTCCCCTTTCGAGGCCAAAATGAAAGGGGAAAAAGAGGTGTTGGCTTCCTTCCAACACATAGACAATGAGCTGGTAAAGGTCAGTATTTTGTTGCCTAATTCTTTTTTAAAAAGTGTGATGGAGACAACATTGGTTCTTCTGAATTGAGAATCCTTTTGAGTTTCCACACTGGCCTTATTTTACTTGAAATTAAATGTAAGAAGATAAATCAATGTTCAGGTATCTGCTAAATGCCAAATGTGGCGCCTTTGTCTGCCTTGTTCTTTCTTGTCTTCCTAGCACCTTGAACAACACATGGTATGAAGCAGGCATTTGAGAAATATTTGATGGATAAGTCAATGAATTTATTGCCCACAGTAATCTTATGTGGCTGTGGCAACTTTTCAGGTCAGAAAACGGAGGCCAAGACTATGAGCTGGAAATTGAGGGAAAGAGATAATCTGCCTGGGCAGGGGGTGTGTCCCAGGCTGGCAGAGATAACATGGGGCTTCCTTGATGACTAACTTTTATGCAGTCAGGCAGGCGTCTCTTCTGTAGAATCCTCGGTCAACAGAAAATAACATCAGGAGAAAAGGGGCTTTTAAAGTGTCACATCCCCATCGTGGTCATCATCATCATCATTGACTGTAGACATAGAGCTTAAGATCAGAGAATTGAAGAACTGTCAAAAAAATTCAAAATTTATACCACTATATTTATATAAGTGAGGTAAGAGACCTGGGTTCAGTCCCTGGGTGGGGAAGATCCCCTGGAGAAGGAAATGGCAACTCCCTCCAGTATTTTTGCCTGGAGAATCCCCTGGACAGAGGAGCCTGGTGGCTACATGGAGTCCATGGGGTCACAAAGAGTCAGCCAGGACTTAGCGGCTGAGCACAAGCACGTGCAAGTGAGGGACAGCCCTCCAAAGGGGATAAGTCCCACATTCATGAAGGAACTTCAACTTTGCAATGGAAAGAGGGGACTAACAGTGAGTTCACTTTCAGTACACATAAGGGCATTATGGTTCGTGGATAATTTTTATTTCGGATGAACAACACACAACAGCGGGGTACCACCATCTCCTCGGTTCACCTGGCCTTCCATCCTGACCAGTTGCGGCTTTCCGACGCCTCCACCTGCAGCCTCCTCTCCCACCCAGTCCCCCACCCCCCCGCCCCAGTCCTGTACCAGCTGTTTTCCTAAACAGCATTTGCCATGTCTATCCACTGCCAAAAGACCCTGTGACCCACCTCTCCCCTTCTGTCCTGGGACACAATCCAAACTGATTATTACAACCTTCAAGGCCGGTCACACTGTTCCCCACCCACTGGCTCCCAATCCCCTTCCCCTCCACGCACATGCCTGCTCAACAGCTGCTTCACCATTCTCCAGACCTGCTATGGGTTTTCACAATTCTGTGTTTTCACTCATGGCACGCACATCTACTGTGTGCCAAGTCCGTGTCTGGAACAGTGCAAGGAGCTGGGGATGAACAGACAGACGAGCAGGGCACAGTCTCTGACTTCCTGGCACCCGCCGCTTCTGCCTCTGCTTCTCTCTATGCCTGGAATGCTGCCCTCCTCCCCTGCCCAGAAAATGCTCAGCTTCAACATCTGAGCTCAAAAGTCACTTTGTCCATCAGCCTTTGCCAGCTCTCCTGGGCAGAGCTTTCCTGCCCCACTTTAGCCCTTATGACATCAGCTTTACCTGTTGTCCAAGTCTGTCTGTCCATGAGCTGTGGGCATCTTCCAGGCAGGGCAGCAGTACCGGGTATCTGTAGCTCTCATCATACCATCCAGCACATCGTTAAGTACCCATTAAACGTCTGCTGAAATAAACAACTGCCACGTGCTGGATACTGTTTCAGGCATCTTCGTTTGCCACCTAAACAAGATTTTAGACTCCTCAAGGGCAAAGGATACTCTGGCATTGCCCTTGTAATCCCAAGATGTCTAAACATATTGCTGAGCACATGATCTGGCAATAGGACAGAATCTGAAGGATTGACTGGTAGGTATAAAACTCACCGGAGTGACTCACTCCACCCTCAGCCACTCCAGTTTCAAGTACAAGTTCATCATCAGATGATCTCAGTTCATCACATTTTGGGAAACGGAACAAAAGTCCGAAAAGCCCTACTCCGTTTACTCAGTCAATAGCCGGGCTTGTGTTTGTGGTTAAAGCAAATTATGGAATAATTGCAAATTTGGCAGACAGGATAGTATCACGAGGGCACAGGGATCTGGAATTTGTCACGTGGGAGACTTCTGAGACTTTAGGAGTGCGGTAAGGTCAACACTAGAAGGTTCTAGGCATTCAACAAGACTTGGGTGGGTGGGGGGGAAGGTTTTTCAATAAGAGAGGCAAAGCTAAAGGAAAATGAGCACATTCTAAACCTCTCTAAGATTTGGGTGGTAGTGGAACTTAGCAGAAGTTCTGAAGGGAATTAGACCTGTGTTTGAGTCAAGTGCCTAAGATTCAACCTTTCTGAGCTTTGGTTTCCTCATCGATAAAGCTGAAATAATAATACCTGCCTCACGGGGTTATTACAAGGATGAAATAAGATACTGGATACTTTTTAAAGTGCTTACCATTGTGTCTGGCATGCACAGCATGTGCCCAGTATATAGTAATTGCTAAATATGACCTAGCCTCCCATTGATTTTTTTATTTCTTTTAAAATCAGTCGGTAAGTCAACCTGACAGATGGCATTTTTCATCGGGTTCTAGACATTTCTGATGTATCAGGGTTCTTTATGATGTGTAGGCTTCACGAGTAAGGCAAGGGAAGGAAAACAGTCCCTGCCTCCCACCCATCTACCACTCACCTTTCAGCTCCGGGGACGTTGCACGTGGTCAGTCAGGATGCCCCCAAAAGGTTGCCCATCCCTCTCACAAGCAGCTGTTCTTTACCTTGACCCCATCTTAGCAAATGGAGCATCTTCTGGGGCAAAGGGCAAGCAGGGAGCTCAGAAGTCTTCTGTTAAGCTTCCTTTCGGTGTAAGAATTTATGATTCTGCACACTAAGAGAAATAATTCAGAGAAAGACAAATGCCATATGATATCACTTATATGTGGAATCTAAAATACAACATAAATGAACATGTCTATGGAACAGCAACAGACTCACAGACACAGAGAATAGACTTGTGGTTGCCAAGGGGGTAGGGGGTGGGGGAGGGAAGAATGAGGCGTTTGGGATCAGCAGAGTCAAACTAATATATATAGGATGGATAAACAAGGTCCTACCATATGGTGGCTCAGGTGGTAAAAGAATCTGCCTGCATTGTGGGAGACCAGGGTTCGATCCCTGGGTTGGGAAGATCTCCTGGAGAAGGGAACGGCTCCCCACTCCAGTGTTCTGGCCTGGAGAATTCCATGGATTGTAAAGTCCATGGGGTTGCAAAGAGTCGGACACGACTGAGGGACTTTCACTTTCACTTCACTGCATAGCACAGGGAACTACATTCAATATCCTGTGATAAACCATGATGGGAAAGAATATGAAAAAGAATAGACATAACTGGATCACAGCTGCACAGCAGATATTCACCCAGCACTGTAAATCAATATATTTCAATAAAATAAAAACAATTTATGGTTCGTACGAGAGCCACTTCTCTTCTGTGAGTCCAACATCTCACTGCATCCAATCAGGGCACTGAACCTTGTCAGAGCTCCCCAAGTGTTCCTGTGAGCATTTGCTGAGAGGCAGTAGGTGTCATGGTCAAGCACCCCGACTTGGGAACCAGCCTAAGTTAAGTGGAAGTCTCTCAGTTGTGTCCGACTCTTTGCAACCCATGGACCATACAATCCACAGAATTCTCCATGCCAGGATACTGGAGTGGGTAGCCTTTCCCTTCTCCAGGGGATCTTCCCAACCCAGGGATCAAACCCAGGTCTCCCACATTGCAGGCGGATTCTTTACCAGCTGAGCCACCAGGGAAGCCCACTTGGGAACCAGCCTACTTGAGCTCAAATCCTGCTCTAACATCACTAGCTGTGCAACCTCTGTCAATTATTTACCCTGTCTGTGCTTCAGTTTCCTCATCTGCAAAACGGAGATGTCCACAGTAATTACCTAATAGGGCTGTTATGAGGATGACAGTCATTAACTACAAATAAAGGGCTTAGTCCATAGTCTGGAACACTGTGAACACTACACAACAGCCTTTGCTCATATTACTTTATATTTAAAGGCACTTAAGAGAGGGATCTAATCCCCCCCAGGGTCCTAGGAGTTTAACTTTTGATAGCCCATCCCAAGCCCAAAATGTATTTGATGTCTTCTTCCTTTCCTTAAAAATTCTTGTGCAACATATTTAAATTCAACATACCCACATTTGTTTCATATAAAACAATATTTAAGGCACGTATTAATTAAGACAGATGCCCTCCAGCAAGATGCCTTCTATCTACTGCCTGCTTCTGGTGCCCAACAGTGAAGCCATGACAAGCTCATGCCCGGTTTGATGGAAGCAGATGATTTCCAAGGTCTCTTTGGCGCTGGTGTTTTGTAGTTTGGAAAATCAGTGCCACCAGCCTCCGGGAACCTGCTCCAGTGGCCGCCTACCTGGCATCACCCATGTCTCCCATGCTGCCGAGCTGGCAGAGAGACGCCAGTGCTGAGGTGCGATCTGTGCCACAGGGAGCAATTGCCCGGAAGGCACAGTTGCCCCAGCTGTTCTGCCTCTGTGCCACTCACACGTGCCACAGACCCGACCGTCTATTCTAAGGTGGATACACAGAAAATAGAGGAGGCTGGCAAAGAAGTGAGCCTGCGTGTGTCTCAGGTCGTTTCAGTCGTGTCTGACTCCTTATAACCCTATGGACCATAGCCTGCCGGGCTCCTCTGTCCATGCGATTCTCCAGGCAAGAATATTGGAGTGGGTTGCCATGCCCTCCTCCACGGGATCCTCCCAACCCAGGGATTGAACCTGCGTCTCTTACGTCTCCTGCATTGGCAGCTGGGTTCTTTACCACAAGTACCACCTGGGAAGCCCAATGTAGTGAGTGGAAGGATTAAGGAGATGCTTCATGGGAAAAGTGCCTACAGGAGTTTTTTGTTTGGATGCTTAAGAACCAAGAACAATGCATTGGTAACCACGATCATTCGGGATCCTTCCATCCTCCACTACGCCCCGTGTAGCACTTGAAGATAGAA
Organism: Cervus canadensis; assembly: GCF_019320065.1. Taxonomy (NCBI): domain Eukaryota; kingdom Metazoa; phylum Chordata; class Mammalia; order Artiodactyla; family Cervidae; genus Cervus; species Cervus canadensis. The sequence continues at coordinate 9,563,015 of NC_057398.1, forward strand.
ATGAAGACCCTTCTCTAACTCCATGCAAGCAACCTGGACAATGATGGAATCTGATGCCTCTCCCCGTAATAAAGATTTAAATCTATTGCTAAATGTGTACAGCACTCTAGCAGCACTCTGCTAAAGGTAGGGGAATGGCTAAATAAATCATATCACCACCACCGGCCATTAAAAATTATGGTAACAAGATAGCAGTGACCTCTGGGAAGTAGAGAGAGGCAGGCATAATCAGGAATGGTGGCATGGGGGCTTCTAAGGACTTGATCTGGTGGGCTACTTCTTTACTCAAATGATAGGTCCTTGAAGTTTTACTATTAAAATGAGTATATATGCTCTATAATCATCTGTACGTGTGCTACATTTCACAATAAAATGAACAACACTTTTGAAAAGAAATAATTATGGTAATAAAGACCATATTCAATTTAGCCTAATAAGCAAAAGAGCAAATTTCTACATTGCTTGCAATCCCAATCACAATTCTGTTTTTAAAAATCATATGCATGAGAAAGACCAGAGGGAAACACACCAAAATGCTAATAATGCTGAGATGATGGGTAATCTTTTTCTATTGCTCATTTCCCAAATTTTCATAATTTAAAAAAAAATTATACTAAATCCCCCAAAGGAATCTTTAAAAGTATGATTTTTAAAGTTATTTTCAAATGACTTTCACAGCTATCATCTCACTGCTTCTTTTGTAAAATATTTATTTATTCATTTTTGGCTGTGCTGGGTCTTCATTGCTGTGTGGGCTTTCCTCTAGTTGTGGCAAGAGGGGCTATTCTCTAGTTGAGGTGCAAGGGCTTCTCACTGCGGTGCCTTCTGTGATTGCGAAGCACAGGCTCTAGAGCATCCGGGCTTCAGCGGTTGCAGCACATGGGTTCAGCTGTCCCGCGGTATGTGGGATCTTCCCGGCCCAGGTGTCTCCTGCATTGGCAAGCGGATTCTTTACCACTGTGTCACCAGAGAAGCCCTATCTCACTGCTTCTTACAACAGTTTGGAGGGAGTCAATATTAAAGAGTCAATGAGTGTGTGTTAAGTCGCTTCAGTCATGTCCGACTCTGTACTACCCCATAGACTGTAACCCATCAGGCTCCTCTGTCCATGTGATTCTCCAGGCAAGAATACTGGAGCGGGTTGCCATTTCCTCCTTCAGCTGATAATAAATATGAACTAAATTTTATAGACCAGAACATGGAAGAAGTGTTTATGGTTTGCACTAAGTCACGCCATTGGCTGGAGGGGAAAGCTCGACTGGGTCCCGGGTCTCCCGCGTCCTGATAATCCTCAGAGTTCGGGGACTCAGGTGTCCCAGGGCTCTAGGATCCCCACTCTTAGGTGCAAAAAGCAGCTACCTAGGCTTTGGTCCTGTGGTCCAAAGTGGGTGTCTATGGCACAGAAGACTACATACCAGAAGTTCCCCAAAGATGCAATCTCTGCCTTGGATACTCCTCTCACAGCCCCTCCTAGCTAGCAAGGCACCAAGTTCGTGGGTAAAACTCCTTGGAAATACTCCTTGGAAATGTTGAGAGAGAGAAGGAGGAGGAAGAGGAGGAGAAAGGAAGGAAAATGTGTGGATGGAAAGCGGGGATTGCTCTCATTGTTTTCTTTGAAGCATCCCAGCCCCGCTCCCCTGAAGATGGTCATTTCCTGGATGTAGCTCAGCTTCATCCACAATTCTGCCACTGACTAGGCAGACAGAAGGGCTTCCCTAGTAGCTCAACTGGTAAAGAATCTGCCTGCAAGGCAGGAGACCCCGGTTCAATTTCTGGGTCGGGAAGATCCCCTGGAGAAGGCATAACATAGGCTACTGTCTCCAGAATTCTTGAGCTTCCCTGGTAGCTCAGATGGTAAAAGAATCTGCCTGCAATGTTGAGACCTGGGTTCGATCCCTCGGTCAGGAAGATCCCCTGGAGGAGGGCATGGCAACCCACTCCAGTACTCTTGCCTGCAGAGTCCCATGGACAGAGGAGCCTGGCAGGCGACAGCCCACGGGGCCGCAAAGACTCGGACACGACTGAAGCGATTGAGCGCACACATAGGGAGACAGAATGGGCTCTGGGAGAGACTCAGGGGTTTCCCCAGAACGCCTCCCTTGATTGGTAATTAATGATACCACTACCGAAGACTGGCTGTGTGTCCCATCCTCAGGGAATCCTTATGTGTTAGATGCTTTTATGAGGGCCGTTTTTCAGCTGACGAAACTTAGGCAGAGAGTGAAATGACTTATCCAAGACGACACGGCTGAAGATGTGCCACAAGATGATGGGCTGAATCCCGAATCAAAGCGCCACCTGCCACATTCCAGAGCCCACGATATGATGCCTCCTCGTGTTTCCTGAGGGAGAAGACTCGTATATTAGTAATTCCCCAGGCAAATCCACTTTATAGGAAGTGTGGGTTTTGGAAAGCAGAAGAGAGAAGAACAGAACTCCCTTCCTGAGGTGCAGAAGTGGGCTGGGCCAGGAGGAGAGGGCTCCGAGTGCTCTTTGCCTCGCCTTTCACTTGGCTCTCTAGAGCTGTGAGCAGATAAAATCTGGAGGTTTGAAGAAGAATAATGGAGGGTGGGGGAAGGAGTGGGAAGGGACTGTTCCCTGGACTAAAGAAACTGCTAAAACCTTTAAATATCTCTTGAGCTTTTTTTCCCTCCTCTCTTTTGGCTCCCTGCAAATGTTTTGATGTTTAGATTTGGTTGCCACAGTGGGCTGTTTTTAGCTGCCTAGTTCCATCCCCTCCCCTTTTAACTTTTTCCCCTTCCTTTTGCACTTGCCCCAACATGAAGTTTCCAATTCTTATCTCACTCAGCAAAACATACTGGGGCTGGTTCTGAATGTGGATTCCCCAGGCGTTTTCTCCAGCGTAAAACCTCAGCAGTATTCAAGTCTCTGCTTAACCCTCTTTCATTTAGGATTAACCCCTGAAATAACTCTACCCAGGCTTCCTTCTCAGGGAGGGGACAGGCATTATCTGCCTTGTGCAGAGAAGCCCTGGGGTCTGAGAATCCTCTCCTGCCCCTCCCCTAGATGATACACGGGTGGGTTCAAAGTCAGGGTAAACTGAGGACGCAAAGAACTCAGGTATCATCACCCCACTGGGGCACACACCCCGGGGCTGTCGCCTTCCCCGGCTCCTTCCCCGGTGTCTCTCTCCACCCAGGCAGGTTTCACAGTCCTCCTGGGGGCTGGGGGCAGGGAGGCGCGAGGCAGTCGTTTTTGTTTTCCTTGGATAAGAGCTTCATTCACCAGGGGGTGGACGGACTTCTCTGTCAAGATTCTTATCGCTTTTCGAGTTTCCGTGGGAGGGCGACGCTCAGACTTCTGCTAACAGCTGACAGCGTTTCTACCCAGGTGTGACCTGGGTATTCAGAACCAAGAATTATTAGAATGAAGCAGGTTTAGCGAGAGAAGCGGGAGGTACCATGGTAATAAAAATAAACCGACCTGGGGTTGTGGACTTCTCTTGCTTAATTACCCTTCTGTGGTATTGTGTTGCGGAGGCTGGTCTGGCTGTTTGTTTACCTACGCTCCAAGCTGAATTTCCTCCTAACGACAGGACAGAAACCTCCACAAATCTGGCTTGGGTGTATTAATGGATTCCTAGTTTAAAATGTAAACTGGTTAAAGATTTCTGTAGGCATTTCACAAAGGGGAAAAAAACTGGTGGGGGGGGGGCGGAGGGAGCGGGTAGCTTTCACGGGTTCTCCCCCATCTCCTTGTTTCGCTTTATAAGGGTGGCGTTCACTCGAGGGCAGTGGACGAGCAGCTAGAAAAGATACGTAAAGGCGCTCAAATGGCTTTCATGCAAACTTGCAAACGCCCTTCCTCCTGCTCTCGCGGTGCTCTACGGGCTGTTAGGACACGCCCGGGGTTTACCTGGCCGCCCCGGGTCTACCTGCGGGTGCGTGGGCAGGAGGGCGGGGTGTGGGGGCGTGGAGGTGGGGCCGGGAAGTCCGTTACCAGGGTGAAAAGTAAAGCAAAAACAACGGCCCCACGCTTCCCGCGCGACTTCGCTGGAAATTCGCTGAGGTCCTAGGCGGCATCCCCTAGGACCCTGCGTAGGACCTCCAGGCTACCCGACGGGCCGGGGGCGGGAGTGGGGTTGGGGTTGGGGGGCGACTTCCAAGGCCGCTCTCCGCGGGGTCCTGGGCCCCGAAGCTTGGGGGATGGGTGTGTGTCCCGATGAGGCTCTGGTTCTCGGGAGAGGAATCAGGGTGCTGGGGACTCAGCTTTACCTATAGCTCTGAGGGTATCTATCCCAAGCTGCAGGGCAATCGGAGAGGCTGGGGAGACGAGCCGAGCCCCCTAGGGTGCGGGGCTCTGCGTGTAAGGGAGGGAGACAGACACAGAGAGGCCCTTCCATCACGGCTGTTAACAGCCGAGTGGGGCGGGGCTGTGGGAGCGGTCTGTGCTCCTAGAGCCTTCGAGTTCCTACCCCAAATTGCCACACTCGGACCCTGGACCGTCTCTCTCTCCCTAAAGGCAGGTGCAATCAGGTACCCCTAAACCCCACGGGCGCGCAGATCTCCCTCTCCCGCAGGTACCAAACAGAACTGGCCACATTCGCGTCCACCCACATTCATCCATGAGCAGTTGAGGTCGTCTCTGGTCCTAGACAGCTGGGGTCTGGGAATCAGAACTGGAAACTCGATTTTAAAATTCAGATCCAGTTCTGATGAAGACTTGGCTCGAGTCTGGGCCGCGAGATCCCGCCCTTCCCGCCCCCCCCCCCCCGACTTTAGGGAGAAAAGGATTTCTGCTGCGGGGCCTAATTTGCGATGCGGTTAACGCGTCTCCAGCCCGGGCGGTTGGGTCCCCGCGCGATCCTCTCTGGGCTCAGGAAAACGCGCGAAAGCCGAAGGTGTCTTTTCCCGCAACATTGCCAGAAAGCCGGGCGACCCCCGCATGGCCCGGCCCGAGTAGACCAAAGCACCTTCTCTTTACTTCTCTTCCTAGTCTTTAGGCTTCAGTCTTACTTTTTAGCCCTTCTCTGAGTTGACTCTGATTTTTCCAGGTCGTTCATCTCTTCACGGGCTTGTTCGTTTCACTCTCAATTTCAAACGCTTTCTGGCTGTTAAAAAAAAAAATTCCCTGCCGCTCGCCCCGGCCTCAGCCTCGGGTTCCCAAGCCGCCGGGAGGCGGTTCCGCGTGTGCGCCCATGTGGGCTGTCTGCGAGCCCCGGGCGTGGGCGCACCGTGCCCGCCGGTCGCTGACAAGTCGATCTTCTCACGGTCCCGGCCGCAGAGGTCACCCCCGGCGGGTAACGGTGTGGATTCACCGTAGGGTGCCTCTGAGCTCTTCTCCCACACTGGGGAAATGACACTTCTCTTCGTACCCCGTCCCCTACTTGAAAGGGAGGCTTTTGACGGGGAAGCGGAAGGGGAGAGGGTGTACTTTCCCGAAGCTCCAGAAAATGACCGCGCATTTTAGAGAAAGGTCGTTTCTAGCTTCCCAGTCTCACCTAGTCTGGGCAGCGTCCAGGACCCACCTCTCCAACCTCACCGCCCCCCTCCCCACCTCCCTAGCCTAGCGGAGGGAGAGATGCCAGCGCGGTGGAGTCATGCCGCTGGCTTGGGCACCATTGGCTCATGCCTGGAGTGCGCACATCTGGCGGCCAGCCCGGTCGGCTCCGCTCCTGATATGGAGCGAGAGGGCGGGCGGGTGCGTGCGTCCCAGGAGAACTCGTCGCGGCCGGCTCCTCCCAGAGCTTGCATCACCGGTCCCCCTTCTCCCCTCCTCCCCGTTGGCCCCTCCCCCCGCCCCCCGCTCTCCCCTCCCGCCCTCCAGCCCAGCCTAGTTCTGCTGGTTCGCCGGGGAAGCTATTAATAGCATTACGTCAGCCTGGGATTGCTAACCCAGAGTATACTGGCGCGCCGCCAGCCCGAGGGCTATAAAACGGGTGATGCAACACGCTGCCAGCCACAGTCGCACGCAGAGAGGCGCGCACTGCACAGCGCTCACCGTGCGCCGCCGCCCCAGCGGACCCGCCAGCCCGCGCGCCGGTCGTGAGCCCCGCTGTGCTCGCCAGCCGACCCCGCAGCCAGCCAGCCAGCCAGCCCCCACCCCGACCCTGCCCGCCCTCCGGACCCTGGCCGCCCCGAGTGGATACAGGAGGTGAGCGCGGCGACGATGGCTTGCTTTGATTATCTTTGCGCCCCTCTAGTAACCAGCCCCCGACCCCCGTGCCCACCCCCCCCCCCCCGGCACTTGCCCCTCAGCCTCTAGCTTCGAAAGAACTCTGGCTCAATCTCTCTCCCAGCTACCGCTGCTCCTCCGCGCTTTAGAAACTTTCTCGCAAAGAACTTTCTCTTTTGACTTGGGGCGCGAAACGTTCCTGGCAACTGAGAGGTCGTCCGCTGTCGTCGGAGCACAGCCCTCGCCTCCCTCGCGTTTACTTACTCCCTGGGCGCGATCGAGGGGCTCAGATCGGTGGGTGCTCAGAGTGGCCGAGCCGATTGGGCTCGCCAGCCGGCTCCATCCCTGGCTCGGTGCGCGGGCACTTGCTACTCCCGAGCCCAGCTTTCCCGAGACGCGCGGAGGCCGGGGCTCGCGGAGCGGCTGACCCAGGGGCGGAACGGAATGAATGGGGAAGGAATGGGCGAGCCGGGGTCGCGGGCGCTGCCGCTGGGGGTCGCCCTGCCCACCCCGGAGCGCGGGGCGGTAGGACCGCGCCGGTAGCCAGCGGCGAAAGTTAGTTGGGATAAGTCTTAAGAGGTGGCGCGCGTTCCTGTCGCTGCCCTGGGGCAGAAGGCGGAGAGCGCGAGCCGGGTACAGGTGCCGGAGACTTCTTGTTCCAAGTTTCTCACACGCTTTTCTCTCGTACCTGTGACTCCAGCTCTGGTCTCTTCCTCTGGCGGCTCGCGGATTTCTCTGCTTTTCGTCCGGAGAGACCCACCGTCGGGGGGAAGGAGGGAAAGCGAGAGTGCGAAGCCAGTTGAGATCTTTGAGGGATGGGATCTGTGATCCAGGGGCCCGGGACCTTGAAACTTGCACTGCCTTTAGTGGCTTGGAGCCTCAGCATCCCCAGCGGGGAGGTGTGGCCATGTAGAGGCTCCTGGCCGCTCCGCCTGTTTGTGGGCACAAGGTGCTGGTTGGACCGGATAACCATTGGTCCTTTCTGGACAAAGGTTTTCAGATTCTAGAGTGTTGTTAACTGAAAGAAAAGCGACCTAGGAGGCGCCAGCCTCTGAGGCAGTGAGGGGAAAAGGGCTTCTGTACGGGGCATCTCTTCCCTTCCCAAGGTGCTTTCCACTGGATGGTTCTCCTTCTCTGCTCCCCCACCCCATTTTCAGATTACTTCCTTTCCTCCTAACCGTTTTCTTTCCCCTAATTTAATTACCAAATCACAGTAGGCTTCCTTTGCTGTGAAGGAGTTGCTCACCCCTTAATAGAGCCAGAAAAAAATAAGCTGGGCACTAGAAAATGTGGGTGCATCTATTTCAGTGTGGCTGACAGTCACATCTGTTCCGGGGCCTCCCTCTCTTTCAGTTTAAATGAAGGAGAAATTGGTATGACTGTCCCCTTGTTTTGCAGTTCCCGTTTGTTGTAGAATAACACTGCAACAGGTAAGCTGTTGCTGTAAGGATTATCTGAATGAAGACCCGGCTGGGTTGCAGTTGTTACTGTCTAAATGGTCTCAGAGACAGCCCTGCAGGAGGCACTCCAGGCACATAGTGTAGATAAAATACAGCACCCAGCACCTGTGGCAGCCTCTGGATCCTTCCTGTCTTAACCCCACCATTCTCTCTCTCCCCGTTGGTCTTTTCTCTCAATTATTCTCCTCCCCCCTCCCCATACTCCTTCCCTGTCTTAATCCTATCAAAGCCTCCTCTCTCGTGGGCACAGGCTCCTCAGACTGTTGACCCTTCATCTACCTGGCCATTGGCTCTCTTCTCCATTTGCCTTCTTGGTTGATCCTCACGATGCTGAATTTCTGTTGGTGATGGAGCAAAATGAACAGCAGGTCAACAGCTTGACCTGGGCCGGGCCACTCACCAGCTTTATGGTGACCTTGGGCAAGTCACTTCACCTTTCTGGACCCCATTTTACTCAGTTGCAAAATGAATATCTGACTTAAATGACTCTAGTTTTGGGTGTCTATCCCATTGTACAGAGCTCATGATTTCTTCCTTTTTCAGATGGGCTGGGCAGGGGACAGGGTCAGTGGTTCCAAGTGTTACTCGGCCCGGGGAGGAGGAAGTACACAGCCAGGACACCAAACCAGAAATGGCTTCATGTGTGAGAGCTGGCTATTTCTCAAGTACTTAAGACCAGTGGAGACAAGCTGGTGCCAGCAAAGAGTGGGGTGGAATTGATCTGATGTGTCAGAGCCCAGAGGTCAATCAGAGTGCAAAAGAAGCTGTGACTGAGTTGAGTTTCTTAAGGGTTCCAGTTAATTTCTGATTAATAGGACCTAATTTCATTAACAGGAACATTACGAGCCCCCACCCCCACCCCCCTGAAATGGGGGAAAGTGGATCACATCACAGTAATAATGGCTTCCCAGGATGTGTGTAAATCCACCTTCACATTTAATCTTCCTGACAGCCCTGTGAAGGGACTGGGGCAGTCAGTACTGGTCTCTCTTTACAGACAAGGTGACTGAGGTCCAGGAAACACATCACTGAGCGCTCAGCCTGTGAGTGGTAGTAGGTAGGCCTGCAAGCATCATCTCTGTCATGATGCCTAGTCTTCCACCTACAGCTGAAGTGCCTATGTACCCACTTCCAGTGGGCTAGGAGAAAGACCAAGATAGGAAGTTAGTGAAAGAACTGGCTCCTTACTATGTTTTACAAGTAGTGCTTAGTGGAAAAAAGATGAAAATTAAAAGTGAAAATTCAATGTAGTCGCAGCTACTAGGAAATAAAATCTGGGAGCTGAATTTCCAGTCAGAGACATAGATGAGTAAAGTTTCACTTTCTTGAAAATGATGAAACTACTGATGATATGACACGATTTTTGACTAGAGATAATGATGCAGAAGCCAAGTGCAGGTTCTTTGTAACAAGTCTGGACAATTTTAAGATCAATATAGAAAGTCAGCTCAGAAAATCCTCTGAAATGTTTTTCTCCAAACGGAGATGTTCAAGGGTCTCAACTTTCTGAAAAACTGAAGCTTTACCTTCATTTTTCTTCTCAGGGACAGGGACACAGCCTGAGTCTAGGCTTATCACACTTTTAAGAGAACGAGGCAACAAAAAACTAGAAAGTATCTCAGTTCAGGTCAGTCTCTCAGTCTGTCCGACTCTTTGTGACCCCATGGACTGCAGCACGCCAGGCTTCCCTGTCCATCACCAACTCCCGGAGTTTACTCAAACTCATGTCGGTGATGCCATCCAACCATCTCATCCTCTGTCGTCCCCTTCTCCTCACACCTTCGATCTTTCCCAGCATCAGGGCCACCCAAGATGGACGGGTCATGGTGGAGAGTTCTGACAAAATGTGGTCCGCTGGAGAAGGGAATGGCAAACCACGTCAATATTCTTACCTTGAGAACCCCATGAACAGTATGAAAAGGCAAAAAAATAGGACACTGAAAGAAAGTATCTCAAGAAACTGAATATTAACCGAGTGCAGGAAAAGCCCAAATCTCTACAGATACCATTGCTTTACTTTCTGAAAAGCTTTTAAACATTTTCACAACCAATTTGCATCTTCAAGGAAGCCCACCCAATGCTTTTCATAAAGACATTGCATACCACTGGCATTCTTGAGTTTCTTTCATCAGGACTGCTGACTTTATACTGAGAAGGGGGAAAAAACCCAAACAGCAAACGTCAAGCCCTGAAAGCTCATTAATAAACTTGGGAGGTAAAATGGAGCCACACTCAACTGCAGTGGAATTCAAACTGCCTGTGTGGAAGCAAGCCGTGCAATTCTCCAGACAAAGGCCAGCCCAGTGGTAGCTCTGAATTCCATTCCTGAACTATTGGGTTTTTAATAAAGTTCGAAAGGTAGGGAAAACACAAACGCCTGGGAGGATCTTAAGTCTTTCTGGCTTTGGAAAGCTGGCTTCTCAGAGTTTAGTACCTGCCAGAAAAGTCTCCTCCCAACATCCTAAGATTATGGGATTAAATTGATAGGAGAGCATCAGTTCTGATTCATGACATATGGCTTTGGGGAGAGAATTAGTCAATTCATACATTTCCTGGGTTTCTTTGGAAAGTCAACAATGGTGGTATTTGTTGACCTGGAATTCTTGCCTCCATCAGTGGATCTTGGATCCACTGGGGGATGTAGAGGTCAGGGTGTTCTATTCACTAAGTGTTTGAGATCAGAGAGAGTGACCAGCCACCCATCTACCTGGACCCCCTCAGAGCCAGCCCTGGGTTGGAAAGATCCCTGGGAGGCCCGGTAATAACATATTTCCTAGTTGCATTATGTTTTCCCAGAGCATATTCAGGTATTCTTTCGTCAACGCCTTGCCCAATTCTCTGGGAAAATAGGGTGATTGTTACTAGCCTTCTTTCTCACAGAGGAGAGAGAAGGCTCTGGGAGGTATAATGATGACAGAGGAGGAAATGGGCCTCTAGTCTTGATGTTCTGACCCCAGTCTGGGAATTTTGTGGATAAAAGATGCCCTAACACATACTCCCTGAATGCAGGGGGCAGCCCGAGTGTGCACCCAGGCAGAGAAAGCTCAGGAATTCATCTCAGAGTTCAAGCTTTCCATAGCTCTTTGTTTCATCTCCTTGTCCATCCCTTCAGCTCCAGGCCCCCCCCCACCTTCCCCACACCTGCTCTCAACCCCCGAGAAAACTGGGCTCTGGTTTTTTGTTTGCTTTTGCAACATAAAGAATCATATTCTATATTCTGTAAAGTGGGAACATAAGTTCTGGAGTCAGACTTCATTCTAAATCCTGATGCTGCCGCCTACTAGCTCTGTGACTTTGGCCAAATTATTTAGCTTGTCTAAATGTTAGTCACCTCGTCTCTACAGTGGGACTGGGACCTAAGTGGGTTCTCACGAAGGTGAAGTGAGATAGCGCACGTAAGGTTTCTGGTATGAAGGAGGCACTTGTGAAACATTAGCAGCTTGCCAAAGGGCTTCTCGTCTGGTGGGATGTAGCTAATGACCGTAGGTTCCCACACGGAGAGGGGTACTCCAAGGGCACCGCCCACCCTGACAATTCCCACATTCATTGCCCCTGCAGAAGTGACTGCAGGGTTGAGGGGCTTGGGCACTCCTGGAGGGAGTATACGGCAGGGAGAGATTTACGGAGGGCTGTTGCAAACTGGAACTCTGGACCCATTATTTCTGTCCCTTTCCCGTACCTTTTCCCTTGGGGTTCCCTGGGCTGTAGAATGATGGAGATAGATGGGACCTCAGAGGCCATTTGATTTGACCTTGACCGCCTCTCACCCATTTCACGTATTCAGTCGGATAGTCTCCAGCGGTCAGCAGGCATTGGGAACAGCCAGAGCCAGGGTCGGGTTCTGGAAAGATCCATAGCGGGACTCTGCGCCGATGCAGCAGGGGCTCCCAGACGATTGTCAGATGGAGGCTGAGCTCAGGTCTCACACTGCTCCCTAATGCCAGATCCAGTCCCAGCCCCCTGTGCCCCCAGCCACACCCCTCCAACCATCGCAGGGCTGAACACTTCCTCAAAAAAAGTCCACATTCTGAGTGCCTCACTTTTCTTTGCTCTGAGGTCTTTTGCTTCCCCAACGCTAACCTTGAGGGGTGACCTGAATTCCCACGCCCCGGTCCCTCTTCAGCTGGGGTGAAACAGCACACCCGCTCCCGTGACTGTCCTCACTCACGAACTCGGATCCGACTGCCCAGGGAGAGGTTTCAGAGGTTTCCTGAACTCAAGGCTCCTCGTTCGTTGCTTTTACTTACCACTCACAAATAGATTCTACTTGGTTTCAGATACCCTCCGAGTTTCTTTTTGAAAAAACAGACTGTACATGGGGTTACATAAGAGTCTCTCTGATTTTTTTTTTTTTAATGCTCTTCCTCTTTCAGGACTGTTTGAGGCTACATTTGCATATATGCACACCAGCCAACACTAACAGCTCCTGTGAATTCAGAATAGCCTGAAACGCCACCCCTCATAAACTTCAACCAGGCATTTTATCCGCGTCCCTGAACTGCGTATTTTAAGAACCTGTTTTACTTAAGACAGGCTGGTGTGAAATGAAAACAAAGCAGAAGCCCGAGGGCTAATGGGACCTTCCCCTGGCGGTGGGAGGTGGGACTTGGGTATTGGAGGTCGCAGGCGTGGAGGTGAGGGTGGGGGGACTTGATCCCAAGCCCCCAGATCCCTGAAGTAGTTTGGGTTTCCATGTGTCTTTTCAGCAAAATGATGCTTCAACACCCAGGCCAGGTCTCTGCCTCGGAAGTCAGTGCCTCTGCCATCGTCCCCTGCCTGTCCCCTCCTGGGTCACTGGTGTTTGAGGATTTTGCTAATCTGACACCCTTTGTCAAGGAAGAGCTGAGGTTCGCCATCCAGAACAAGCACCTCTGCCACCGGATGTCCTCGGCGCTGGACTCGGTCACCGTCAGCGGCAGGCCCCTCGAGATGTCAGTCACCAAGGCCGAGGTGGGTTCTCCCAGGGGTGCCCGTTCTTCCTGCGCTTGTCACACAGCTCACCTGCGCCAGGCATGCTGTAGGCAGGGGGCCACGCTTGGCTATTGGGCCTGGAGTTTAGAGGAGAGTCAGGGTTAGAGATAGTGTTGGAAGCCAGCAGTGTGGAGGGTATGGAAAGCCATGAATCTGTAGGAGATCACCTTCTGTGCCCAGTTGTTCTGAAGAAGCAGAGAGTGCGGTGATGGTTTTCAACACCACAAGAACTCAGGCTGTCGAGCAAGGACCAGCCAGCCATGCTCACCGCCTTGGTACAGGTTCTGACTGAAGTTCACTTCTGTCTCTGACACCTGTGCGGTTCTCCACTTGGCAACTTTTATAAGACGCCTGGGGTAATAGCCATGCTGAGAAGTTTGGGAGGTGGTTGCTGGCGATGCTGGGGTGGCTCTCAAGGACTTCAGGGCTGAGGTTTCCGCTGTCCTGTTGGCCTTGCCCTCCTGGATGCAAGATGGGAATGTTTCTGGCTCACTTATCTGCAGTGATCACTGCCTTTGGGCAAGAGGTAGCCAGAAAAGAACTGAGTTTAAAAGGAAGTTGGGGGGGGAATCTTTTATGATTCTAAAAAGGGAGGTGGAGGGGGTAATAATGTCTCCTCCATAGAATTGATCCAAGGGGTTAAATAAGATGGCATTTGTTAAGAGTCTAGCAGAGGGCCTGGCTGAGAGTTAGCATCCAGTGAATGATAGACAGGATGATGCTATATGATGCTGTATCCATAAGACATTATTAGGGGCATTGGCTGTACCCTAATTAACCTCAGAGGAGGTCACTGGTGCCCAGTTCAACACTGGACAGTGTAGGGTGAAACATGGGACCCTCAAGGAAAAAATTAAAAAAAATTTTTTTTCTAATTAAATATCTTGAGATAACAGAAGCGGCTTTATTCCAACAAAAATTAATTTTAAAAAATACCTTGGGATAACAGGATGCCATGGAAGTAGTGGGGCCCATGGAAAGAAAGAAAGCATTTTGGAAGGATATGTGGAGGGCTGTCCCAAGGAAGAAGCAGGCCTCTTCCTTCGTGGAAACACTCCTTAAAGCCTCTCATCCACTCTGCTTCTGTGTTCATCCAGTCATCTTCTGATCTTAGATCAGTTTAACAAGTAGACTTTTCTATAGGGAAGGGGATGCACCTAGTGGCCTAGTTGAGTGTTCTGGTCTCCTTGATGGTGACTGTAATTCACAACCCTGTAGGCATCCTGTGTGTCTGGGCAGTGAGAGCCTCCTCCCCAGGTCCTGGTCGCCTCTGGGAAGGCAGCTTGGGGTGACCAGGCAGCTGTGACCCAGAGAGGATGTGGGATAAAGAGACACACGCCTGGGTTTACATCCAGTTTTGCAGCCTGCTAGTCTGGTCACCATGAGCTGGTGACTCCTGGGCCTCCTTGAGCACAATGCTCTTGGCCACTCTTTGCCTTACTTCCGTGTCCATAAAGTGAGGGGATTGGGACTTGCCTGGTGGTCTAGTGGTTAGGAAGTCACCTGCCAATGCAGGGCACATGAGTTCGAACCCTGGTCTGGGAGGATGCCACACGCCGGGGAGCAACTCAGCTTGAAAGCGGAGTGCCTGGAGCCCCTGCTCTGCAACAAGAGTAGCCCACACACTGCAACAAACAGTAACCCCTGCTCTCTGCAACTAGAGAAAGCCTGCCGGCAGCAACCAAGACCCAGCACAGCCAAAATAAACAAATTCATAAATAAATTCTTCTTAAAAAGTGACGGGGTTGAACTAAATGGCCCTTAGAAAGGCTTTTCCACGTCTGACAGTGTGTGACTCTTGAGATTTGCTCTACTTTCAAGTACTTCCTCTTATGAGAAAACTTTGAATCCTCCCCCTACAAAAATATCTGTAGAGTTAGTTGCAAAGGAGATACTAGAGTCGCTGATTTCTTGATGAAGACATCTATGATGAAGTTACTGATGATAACTGAAGTTTCCATAGCACTGACCATAAGCTAAACCTTGTGCAGGGGGCTTTATTGACATTAATTTGACCCTCATCACAACCCTATGAGGTAGGTAAGATGGTTGATCCCATTTTACAAATGAGGAAACTGAAGCTCAGAAGAGCGTAATAACTTGCACAAGGGCTCACACCTGATAGGCGGTGAAGCTGAGATTCAAAGGGAGTTTGGTCTAAACCCAGTGTCTGCCTGTGTTGTTCTAGGATCTGAAATATAAAGGGTAGAAATGCCTCTCGTTGTGTTTCCCCTTTGGGCTTGGTTTCCTTATGTTCTGAAGCCTCCGTCTCAGCCTAAGCTAAGTTAGCATCATCTAACCCAGAGTCAGATAGGAGGTGATCATTATGGTCCAGGGTCTCTTCCGTTTGAGGTGAGGCTCCCATGCCCTTTCCAGCTGTCTGGAGCAGTGACAAGCGACATGACATGCCAAGGCCGACATTAGTGGCCTAAACCATCGCCCACTCTGCCCACTGTGAGTTCACTCCAGCTGGACTCCAGTCTCTGAGTCAGTCCAGAAACTGGACTTTGCTGGTTCACCATCAGTCCTCAGACAAAGTCGGAGTGATCGTCCCATGGAGGACCAGATCCTAAAGCCAGACGGGGTTTTCTTCTCTGAGGATCCCAGGGCTGACTCAGGGTGGGGCTCCAAGGGAGAGATCAATGTCATCAATGCTTGTTGGATGAGTCAGTGGATAGTTCTAGTTCTCCACCCCCAGGTGGCACCAAGCCATGGGCTCTTGATTGAGGAATAGGCTTGGGTTCCTATTCTCTAGGAGCTGCATGGGCTTCCTCTGAACTTAGGAAGTAGGTGCTATGATGATGCTCCAGGTGTCGATGGAGATGAATGGAATATGAATAAAAGAGGCAGGGGGAATGGGTGGCGAAGTGATGCTCCTGAGGTCATTCTGGGGGAAAGGTCATACTTACTGAACAAAATCTGTTTCTTGCTCTAGTTGATTACAGTTATTACCAGTCGTTATCACCTTGAGTATCAAACTCCTACTTAAAAATCCAAATAAATGCTTTTTAAAGGTAAAATTTTAGTTTGCTAGTATTGACAATATAATTTTAACAGATCTTTGATTTCCACTGTTCATTCTTAAGTGCGAGTGTGTGCATGTGCATGCATGTGCTTGAGTATGTGCGCATGTGTGAAGGACTGGACTTTCATGCAAAAGTCCAGAGCTTTACTTCTGAATTCTTCAGGGCTACCCCCGGTCTGTCAGTTTTAGCTGGAAATAAAAGGCAGTGTATTTGAGGTGGGTTGGATTTCTGGCCTTCCTTTAAGCTTGTGCCTCTTGAATTTTACAGGTAGCCCCTGAAGAAGATGAAAGGAAAAAGAGGCGACGGGAAAGAAATAAGATTGCAGCTGCCAAGTGCCGAAACAAGAAGAAGGAGAAGACAGAGTGCCTGCAGAAGGTGAGTGCCCGTCCGCCGTGCCCGCCCCGTCGCTCACACCTGGCCCCTCCGACCTCACGTCCCATGAGCGAGAGGGGTTTGCGAGACTCCACCCAGAAGTGCTTTCCCAGGAAGGACACTGTAGCTGGTGGCAGAAATGCCCGTTACAGAACGAGGAAGTATTAAAGCTGTTAGTAAGATAAATGTATCTGGATGTATGAGATGCCGGCGTATGAATTAAACACAAAGAGATCGTCTGATGCCCACATTCATCCTCAGCCAGTCCATATGTGTCCAGAAGCTTCCAGGCTGTCAGATATGTCTGTCCAGTTCAAGGGGCTTCGCTCGCCCATTTTCCTGAGAAAAGGAAGCTGCCAGCTTTCATTTGGCTCACTGTGAAAAGCCTTTAATTAACCTCTTCAAACAAGTTATTTCTTTGATCCGCAGGCAGAGGTTACACTCTCTCTGCATTCTTATCTGGTTCTTAGCTCTGCAGTCCTTCTTGGCGCAGCCGATAGTCTCTGCTTCCAGCTGCGTTCTCCCCTTCCAGAAGGGAGAAACACCGGTGGGAGGGGTATCTCCAGGCAGGTGGAGCAGATCCCTGGGGCAGTCTTTGCAGCGGCTGTGTCCCCTTCCCCAAGTGAGGACAGGCCAGGGCAGAGTCTTCACTTGGGTTCCACAGGTTGCATGGGGGGAGAGGGGGTCAATGAAAATTAAGACATTTTGTTTATTTCTATGTACATTCTTTCTGTGGAGATGAGCTTCTCAGTGAAATCAGAGACTCATATAAGACTATAAACACCGTGAGTCTGGATTTCCTTCCAGCCCCCAAGGTCCTTTCAGGTCCAGATGACCTGCCTATGGGCTATTTCATTCTGACAAAGGAGGTCTCTGCTGTTGGTTCTACAGCTGTTCCATTACTGTTAGGGTCACAGCCTGCCTCCACCTTGAGTGGAAACTCAAGGGTTTCTCTGAAGGAGCTCTAAGTTCAAAGGCTTCTCCAAGCTCTGGACTCTCTCAAACCTAACGCTGCTCTCCCAGCTTTGTGGGGCTTCATAGCAGGGCACCAACAGCATTCCCCTGCAGGCCATTCCCTACTTAATGAGCCCTGATGTGTTCCAGCCATTGCCCCTGCCATTCAGGGGCCACCAGCAGGCCACCCCTTCCTCACTGGACCTTGGTTCCTTTCCTTGTTTTTTTTTTTTTGGCTGCACCAGGCAGCTTGTGGGACTTTTGTTCCCCAACCAGGGATCGAACCCGGGCCCCAGCAGTGGAAGCAGAGTCCTAACCACTGGGCCGCCAGGGAAGTTCCCTTGGCTCCTTTACTAATACCGCTATTGCTTGTGCCCCAGGAGTCGGAGAAGCTGGAGAGTGTGAATGCTGAGCTGAAGGCGCAAATTGAGGAGCTCAAAAACGAGAAGCAGCATTTGATATACATGCTCAACCTGCACCGGCCCACGTGTATTGTCCGGGCTCAGAACGGGCGGACTCCAGAAGATGAGAGGAACCTTTTTATCCAACAGATAAAGGAGGGAACATTGCAGAGCTAAGCAGCTGTGGTATGGAGCAACTGGGGAGTCCTCATCAAATCCTCCTTTTACATCCGAAACCCTGAAGCCATTGGAGATCTGACTTCCTATGCACCTCTTGAATCCCAGCAGCTAAGAACCATCAAGGCGGGAGTGCCCTCCATGACTCAGCCAGGCCTTTCCACTCCACTCCAGGGTGGACTTTGGACCGGGGCAAGGGCATCTTTTGCCTCCACTCCAGGATTTAAGCCTTAACATCCCGGCCATCCTTGGATTCTCCAGATGACCCTCAGTTGGGGTCCTGCCTCCCTCGCGTCTGGATTCTGCAAAATTCAGGACTCCCACCATTAGGATCCATGCAGAAGAAGTGTCTGTAACCTCGGGTGGGTGGGGTGGGGCCACCTCCTCCTCTGCTGCTGCCACTGTCACTTGTAGGGGACGTGGAGTGAGAATGGCATCTCGTGAAGTTGTGCAATGGCCAGGGTTGCGCTTTCTAGCAAATACGCTGTTCTGTACAGGAATTGCTGTGTGCAAGGCGTTCGTTTCAAAACTAGGCGTTGTGCTCTACTGATGTTTGTGCTGCACGACACCGCTGTGACTTTTTCATGACTTAGCTCAGACCTGGTTTCTGAGAGTTTGGGGGGCTGTCGCCACGTGCCTTGCTAAGTCTTGCTAAGTGTTCAGGTGGCCAGAAGGGCTCGCCAGCCCTAGGAGGAGAGAATTGGGCCAGGCAGCACTGAGTACAGTTTTGTGCCAACAGAAAAGACCTTTTCCGCTTGGCTCTCAGGCATTAATGCAGGCCCTCTATTGCAAACTCAGTTATAAAGTCACAGGAAGAAAGCAGAAACAAGAGTCCAGCTTCCAAAGGCTTAGGAGTCTCTGCTCGGTGACTTAGTTCAGGAATTTTTTTCTAGGCTGGAAGAGCCAAAGAATATTCCACTTTTCCTGTTCTTGCGATTGAGAACCACATTCAGTGGACACACATTTGAAGCCAGGTGATGCCTAGGCTTTAGCATTATTAGATGTTAATGGCATCGTTTCTGTCATGCAGATGTTTGTAGAAATCTGGCCCAGAGCATTTATAGCTGTGAGAAAGTCTACTCACACTGGCCAGGAGGTCTCTGGCTACTATCTGTTTAAATTCTGACGTTTCTGTGAAATCCTCAGAGTGTTTAATCCTACTCAGTAGTATCATTACAATTTTCTGTAAGAGAAAATATTACTTATTTATCCTAGTATTCTTAACTTGTCAATATAATAAATATTGGAACCAAGACATGGTGAACTAAAGTGTGGTGCGGTTTCTGTTCTTTTAAATCAGTTGTTCATTGACCTCTAACCATTCTCCTCTCCTCCCCTTTGGAGATGGTGATGTAGGGGGTGATCAGAGCTTTGACTGTTCTTCAAGTGTTCTTTGTTCTCTGGGGTGCCACCAGGTGGGCTTTTTGACTTTCCACCCTATTCCTCAATTTCTGGTTTCTAATGCTCAATCTCTCATTGACAAACACTGGGACACAGCAGCAAGTATATCCTTTAGACTTTTGGTACAAAGGTAGAAATTTTATATCAAATCTGAATACCTGAACTACCTGTTTCTCTGAATATACAAAGGCCTAACATGTACACCTGTTGTTCAACTTGAACCTTACAATCTGTGGCAGAACTCTTCATGAAGGCTTCACTTGGATTACATCTCTTATAATGTCCAAATATGTGTCTCAGTGTTGCAAATAAGCATTTCAAATTTTGGAAAAGGACAGTGAGGAGGAAGAGAGAGTATAATTTCAGACAGGACTGGTGTGATAATTCAGAGGAAATAGTCCACCTAATTTTCTGGAATCTCTGGAGCATGCGATTCCTTTAGGTCTCCAACAGAATCACCGCCCCTTGCTCTTGCCCTGTGCACACACCTGACACTCACAGGCTGGGAATGAAAATTGGCTCCTCTGACGTCAGTGCCGTTTTACACAGCGATCCTGACTTTGTTGACTGTTCATACATGTGGATGGAGCCTGCTCCTTTGAACTCATTTTATTTCCTTTAAACTATCACCTGAGACACAGGTATCCTAATTTTGTTGTCTTGATTACATCTCAGGGGCAGCTCCTTATCTGTACAGAGCATCTGGTGGAAGTACCATTCACCGCTTCTTTCAGGAGATAATCTGTTTTCTTTATCTTGGTGGAGGGGGAAGAATTTCCTTCCATTAACCTTCTGCTTGTGCCACCAATCAGCCGTTAGGAAACTCAAGACAGTTTTAAAGCTGCCATGGACAACAATGAATTAGAGCGGAAGGAAGGGGGAGGTGGCTTTTGCAAGAAAAAGTGATCTGAGAAACCCACTGTAAATCATCAGTGGAGCTGCAAGTTCTTTGAACAAATGCATTAAAAATAGTTTTGTTGTCAGTCACCAAGTTTATGTTTCCACTTAAAAAAAAGGGGTGGGGGTTAATATGTATTTACCATCAAGTTGCTTAGTTCATCTTGTTTCACACTCAGCAGCAAGGGGAGATGAGTGTTCTGAGAGGATAAACTCGGATGGGACCTCTGCTGGAGTCAGACGCCTGGCTGACAAGGCCTTTTCCTCGGGCTGTCACCCGCAGGGGTGGTAATGTCACCCTGGCTGGACATGGAGAGCACACCCTACCCCCTGTCTCCTGCCCTCATCCTGTCCCCGTGTCTTTTCCTGAGATCTGGCCTGACACTTGCTTCTGAGTATAACAGCCATAGGGGGAGCCCAGGACAGGGTTTCTGGGATCAAAGCTTCCACTTTCTGCCAGAAGCTAAAATGCTGTTTTCCATCTTTATCCTAATTTCTCCCAAGGGCTTTGAATAAACCTGAAATCCAAACCCACAGTAAGCTTCTCCTGTCTTCTCCATCCCGTGCTCTTCAGTGGGGTTCTAGCAGTTTCTCGATGAAGTAGTGTGTGTTTTTTTTTTTTCCCATGTATTTTTATTAGTTGGAGGCTAATTACTTTACAATATTGTAGTGATTCATGGATGTGCCTGAGGAAAAACCTCCGAGGAGGCCAGGTTTGCCCAGTGAGAATCCTTCTCAGTTCTCACCATGGCTCTAACCCACAGAAGCTTCTCTGTCTCACCGAAAACTGCTGTCAGGAAGGAAATCACACCGAGGCTTAAAGGGCCAGCTGAGACTGACGTTAATAATAGCTGATATTTACTGAGAAATGCTACTCAATACTTTACATTATCTCATTTAATCCTCACAGCAACAATTACCCCCATTTTACAGATGAGGAAGTGGAGAGGTAAGTAGTGTGCCCAAGGTCACACAGGTGACCTTTCTAAACATAGGTGACCTATGTTTTTTAACTATAAAGCTTCTGAGCAGAAATGTTTGTGTGTATGTGGTAAAATACACATGAAATTCACAACTGTAATTTTAAAGTGTACAGTTCAGTGACATTCACAATACCATGTAGCCATCACCACTATCAAGTTCCAGAAGTGTTCATCAACCCCCCCCCCAAAAAACCTAGTACTTCTCATTCTCCCCTCCTTCCAGCCCTAGGGAACCACTGACCTAATATCTGTCTCTATGGATTTGTCTCTCCTGGATATGTCATAGAAATAGAATCATTTTAATATGTGGCCTCTTTCACTGAGCATGTTTTCAAGGTTCATCCGTGTCATAAAATGTATCAGTACTTCATTCCTTTCTTTAGCTGAATAGTATTCCACGGCATAGATAGATTAATTTTGTTTATCTAATCATCTTTTGATGGGCATCTGTGTGTATTTAATGGAAAGATAGCCCTTTTCCTCAAGGTATGACTCCCTAAGGCGGGAGTTCAGGCATAGCATCAAACTGCGGATTAGAGAATTTGGAGCAGGGGCCTTTCTCAGAACTTTCAAGTCACAATTTAGAAATCACTTATTCTGTGATTAGCTCTGTGAGAGTGGCAGTGAGGCAGGGTGTCTAACAGTACGTGTTCCCTATAGGTATCAAGGCTTCCAAACAATTTCTGCCCAGTAGAGAGATATTACCCTCCAGGAGGGCACCAACAGACTCTTGGAACTGGAGCTTACATTTCAGGCTACCCATCCCCCAACTCACCATGGGAGGATCTGTGCTGAGAGCAAAGAGGTAGGTTTCCACGCAGGGGCTGTTTGCACAAGCATAAAGCAAGAAGGGCAATGCCAAAGAATGTTTCAATTCCTGCACAATTGCATTCATCTCACATGCTAGCAAAGTAATGCTCAAAATTCTCCAAGCCAGGCTTCAACAGTTCATGAACCGTGAACGTCCTGATGTTCAAGCTGGATTTAGAAAAGGCAGAGGAACCAGAGATCAAATTGCCAACATCCGTTGGGTCATCAAAAAAGCAAGAGAATTCCAGGAAAACATCTGCTTTATTGATTACGCCAAAACCCTTAACTGTATAGATCACAACAAACTGTGGAAAATTCTGAAAGAGATGGGAATACCAGACCACCTTACCTGCCTCCTGAGAAATCTGTATGCAGGTCAAGAAGCAACAGTTAGAACTGGACATGGAACAACAGACTGATTCCAAATCGGGAAAGGAGTACGTCAGGCTGTGTATTGTCACTGTGCTTATTGACTTATATGCAGAGTACATCATGTGAAATTCTGGGCTGGATGAAGCACAGACTGGAATCAAGATTGCTGGGAGAAATATCAATAACCTCAGATATACAGATGACACCACCCTTACGGCAGAAAGTAAAGAGGAACTAAAGAGCCTCTTGATGAAAGTGAAAGAGGAGAGTGAAAAATCTGGCTTAAAACTCAACATTCGAAAAACTAAGGTCATGTCATCCGGTTCCATCACTTCATGGAAAATAGATGGGGAAACCATGGAAACAGTGACAGACTTTATTTTCTTGCGCTCCAAAATCACTGCAGAGGGGGACTCCAGCCATGAAATTAAAAGACACTTGCTCCTTAGAAGAAAAGCTATGACCAAGCTAGACAGTATGTTTAAAAGCAGGGACATTACTTTGCCAACAAAGGTCCATCTAGTCAAAGCTATGGTTTTCCCAGTGGTCATGTATGGATGTGAGAGTTGGACTATAAAGAAAGCTGAGCACTGAAGAATTGACGCTTTTGAACTGTGGTGTTGGAAAAGACTCTTGAGAGTCCTTTGGGCTGCAAGGAGATCCAACCAGTCCATGCTAAAGGAGATCAGTCCTGGGTGGTCATTGGAAGGACTGATGCTGAAGCTGAAAACCCAATACTTTGGCCACCTGATGTGAAGAACTGACTCACTGGAAAAGACCCTGATGCTGGGAAAGATTGAAAGCAGAAGGAGAAGGGGACGACAGAGGATGAGATGGTTGGATGGCATCATTGACTCTATGGGCATGAGTTTGAGTAAGCTCTGGGAGCTGGTGATGGACAAGGAGGCCTGGTGTGCTGCAGTCCATGGCGTCACAATGAGTCAGACACGACCTAGCAACTCAACTGAAATTGGGGAGGATCTGAGGCGATCTCCCGGATAATTCAATCCCCAGTCCAGCCCATATGCTGCCTTGAGTTCTTTCCAAAACATATATACACACATAGAATTATGCAAATTCTAAAAACAGGTCTTCTTGTGAAGGTAGTTAAACCAGTCCAGTGTGAATACATTTGGTGGGCCCAAGCTTTCTTTGTGAGGCTAAGTACTGTAGCATTCAGAACAAAGGCTTAAGAATCAGGTAGACCTACATTCAAACACTGCCTCTGCTAACATCAGATCTAAGAGATAGCACCTCAGTTTCTTCACCTGTGAACTGGGAACAGTAGCAGCAATACCACATTCAATGGACTCTTATGATCATACGTGAAGAACACTACATGGGTCTGGAGAAGCAATTTTTAATATTAGTATTAAAATCACCTCCAAGTTTACTGAGATTTTATTAATGGATAGACTAAGGACTGTGACTGCCAATTCTACATTGTTCGATACAATTAAACCATGAGCTCAAATGGCTCAAATGCATCCCATCCTCTGACATTCCTATAGGCTTCATCCAGTTGCTGAATTGGGGGGGGGGGGGTTAAAAGAGAACCAGATAAAACTTTCCCATTTGAAGCCATTTTTATTTTGGTACCTGCCTGAGTCCCTGGCAGGATGGACCTGTCCTCTGTGGGGGCAATGGGGTGGCCCTGCCTGGAAGGGGTGGTTGAGGGATGGGACAAAGGTGTGTGTGACTGTGACAGGTCACAAAGGACAGCGAGGATAAATATGGCCGCACAGGGGCTTTAGGCTGAGAGAGTGGTCACTTCTTTCACTAGGACTGCAGTTTCACAGCCTCTCGCAGAGACAAAAAGCCAGAAGCAGAAGTGAGGTGAGGCTGAGGGGGAGCCTACCATACCTCTGCAACACCCTTGAAGAGACTCAGCCTGGGGTCCAGGCGCCCTGCAGCATCCTCACGGCGATCACCCGTGCCCGTACCCCCACTGCGGCCTCTGGGAGGCTCTGTGGGGTGTGGTGGGGTTGGGGAACCTGCTGTGGAGCCGCCTGCGTGACACAGGAGACCGCGGCTCCCTCTTCTGCCCAGAAGGCCAAGGAAAGGAAGACCCAGGGGCCCACCTCACCAGGACGGCTTGTCGTGATCACAGCCAGCCATGAGCCGGGAGTCTCTGCTACCGTATCACACGGCCCAGAGCGGCGCCGGAGCAGGCCTGTTCAACACCACCAGGGGCAAACTGCAGCGGCAACTGCGCAAGGGTGAGTACGACATATTCAAGTACGCCCCGATCTTCGAGAGCGACTTTATCCAGATCACCAAGAGGGGAGAAGTGATCGACGTGCACAACCGTGTCCGCATGGTGACCGTGGGCATCGCATCCACCAGCCCCCTCCTCCCCCTCCCAGACGTCATGCTACTGGCCCGGCCGGCCACCGGCTGCGATGACCACGCGGGCCGCGGCCAGACCACCAAGGCCAAGAGCCGCAAGGCTGCAAAGACCTTAGAGCTCACCAGGCTCCTTCCCTTGAAGTTCGTGAGGATCTCCATTCACGACCGCGAGAAACAACAGCTGCGCCTGAAGTTCGCCACCGGCCGCTCCTGCTACCTGCATCTGTGCCCCCCGCTGGACTCTCGGGAAGACCTATTCACCTACTGGGAGAAGCTGGTCTACCTCCTGCGGCCACCGGTGGACTCCCAGAGCAGCACCTACGCCATTCCAGCGGGGGACATGATCTGCATGCCCGTGTTCGAGGAGGACAGGAGAAGCCCGGCGGCCGTGGATTTCCAAGGCCGGGGCGATCAGGACCAGGTAAGCGTCAGGAGCCTCCACGCGGGCTCCGAGGTGGCCGGGGCCACCTCTGCAGCTTTTGCCGGAGGGGAGGGCCTCCAGCTGGACTTCTACAATCCCGATCCTGTGCCCGACGGGGCCAAGGCAAACACCAAACCCAGCGAGTTTGACAAAGAGTCAGCAGTGGGGGTAATGACGCAGGTGGCCGCAGCAGACGCCACAGAAGGCGATCTGAACGTGACCAAGTCCCATGCCTCTGAAGAGCGGAGCATGGCCCTTGAAGTCACTGTCACCAAGGGCCCAGGAGGAAGCAAAAGCAACATCGCTGTGGCAGGCGCTGCCAAAACCTCCCTGAGGACCAGGAAAACGGCCTTGGCACATGCTGCCAAAAACTTGGAGTACGCTTCCAGCACATCCACCAGCCTCTCCCCGGAAGCCAGCATGACTATGGTTGGAGTGGAGGCCACCAGGAAGACCGCCAAAGGAAAAGCCGATCAGGAGGACGAGGGGACCCTCATCTCAGCCTTGCCGCAGGAAGACCAAGAGAGTGAGCAGGAAGACAGGCCCCGGAGAGTGTCGCAGGCCCGCAGGGGAAGAAGGGAGAGGAGGGAACACCGGGAGAAGGAGCGTGCTCTCAGGGGCTCGCGTCCCCGCGGGGCAGCCGAAAGCCGCCACAAGACCGCGGGGGACAAGGCGATGCGGAAGACAGCCGGCAGGTCCTCAGGTGGCCGGAGAGCCATGAGGGACGACAAAAAGGAGAAAGGCCAAGGCAGCCTGGGGGACAGCAAGTGGGGCGCCGCGCACAAAGGCATCAGCCACGCTCCCATCACCAAGGAGTCCAGGACCTCGCACAAATCGGCCAGGAGCTTATCTACTGGGAGTTCACTTTCCAACAACAAGAGACTCAGCAGGATCAGCTCTTTCTTGAGGAATGTCCGAGCCAGTCTCACTACAAAGACAGTGGCCTTGTCACACAATAAAGATGTGGACATCCTGGAGGAGGTGGTGGAAAGGAAAAGAATGGAGGCCATCATAGAGACAACAGAGAGTGGCCAGGGGCTGGAAATCGCTGGGAGTGCGACATCCGAGGCCACGGAGACAGTGACCGTTGAAGCTCATCAATAGGACCTAGAGCTGGAAGCTGCAAAGGGGACCAGGGCTCAGGGAAATATCCCTGGTGAGTGTATGCCAGCTTCCTTACTGCAGTTTAAATAAAAGAACCATACAACCTGAGAATGGCCTGCAGCGTTCTCTCTGCATTTCCAGGTCCCACAGACCGGCCGTGACGTCACAGTGGGTTCTGTGATGTCAGCAGAGCCGCAGCCTGAGACTGGTCCAGTCGAGGGCAGCCCCACCTCACACACATGCCCAGCGCCAACAGCGGTGCCCCATCCCGCCTCCACTCCTTTCTGGCTTTGCTGCTCAGGGCCGTGGCTGAAAGTCAGACTGTGGCCTGGAAAACTCTCCTTCACCACCTCCCAATCCTTTCTATCAATGTTTATTACCCCTGCAGGTCTGTAATCAAAGTGAGACAGAACTCCCATCCCCTCGGGCTGTTCAGTGGACAGAAATAAGGCGCAGCAGTGTTTGCTGGCCGTCAGAACAGCGAGCGATCTCATCTAGACTTAGCCATTCCCCTCCCAGGTATATACCCAGGAGAAACACACGTGTTCTAAGAAACCACTATGAGCATGTTTATAGCAAAAGAATTTAATAACAAAACACTGGAAACAGCCCAAATTTCCATCAACAGGATTAACACAGTAGGATAGGAAGAGAGTGGGATATTCAATAGTGAGAACTGGAGCTATACACACTATCACAGATCAACTTCTCATGATTTTTAAAGACATCAAAGAATGGGATGTAATCTACTTACAGAACCATTCAGAAATAATATCAATGTATTGCACAGGGGGTGGTGGTGGTGGTGGTTTAGTCGCTAAGTTATGTCCGACTCTTGCAGCCCCGTGGACTATGGCCCGCCAGGCTCCTCTGTCCATGGGATTTTCCAGGCAAGAATACTGCAGTGGATTGCCATTTCCTTCTCCAGGGAATTTTCCCGACCCAGAAATCGAACCCAGGTCTCCTGCATTGCAGGCAGATTCTTTACCAACTGAGCTACGAGGAAAGTCCTGCATAGGGGGTAGGTTTCATAAAACTGTACCAAAAGTGAGGGAATAGTAAACACAAAATTCAGGACAGTTTTCTCTAGGGCAGACAGGCTAGATCAAGGAGGTGGGTCCAAGGCTGTCAGTGTTTCTGGGAACTGTTCTGTCTTAGGCAAGACAGTGGGTACACAGGTGTGTTTCTCACATTGTACTATCTCTGAAATCTGATGGTCCTATGATCGCTGTGGCAGTTGTGAAATTATTGCCAATGCCTTTCCCTCATGTTTTCACTATTATATATGCACAAAAGTGATCTGTCAGAAATGCCTGGTCTCTTCACGTTGCATTTATTTAAGGTAAATTACAAGAACTCTGGTTATTAGGAAAAGAAGGAACGATATGTCTATTTTACAGATGAGACCACTGAGGCTCAGAGAAGGTAACCTGCTCCAGTCGCACAAAAGGATCTTTGCAGAACAGTGATCTACCAGCCCACTTTTTTATGCAAAGTCCTGTCTGAAGTATGGGAAGGAGGCAAGCAAACATGCCTTAGACAGGACCAGCTCAGGAACCTGAGGCACCAGCATTAACGCTGTGTTCCAAAACCACGGAGAGGAGCATCAGTTTTACTGGATTGAGAAGTGGGAGCTGGGGACACGCTGTGAATCAGTTTTTGAACTTCAGTGAACCCACAGCACTTAGCTGGCCTTATCTCCACGGCTGTGTCTCACTCCCAAGCTTCTAGCCTCTGGCGTGACCTGCGTTGCAGCCGTAAACAGGCTCCTGCCTGGAATTCCAGGGTCCACTCCTGAATGGAGCTGCCTCTTTCTGCAATCCAGTCCTCCTGAGCTGCTAATTAAACTCTTGAATGCCAGGCTCAGAAGGGTTTCTCCCTACACAGGCTTCAGGGACTTTTTTCTTCCTGGGGTTCCAACACCAGATCCTTAAATCTCATATGAGGGAGATTATTTGTTAGGTGACGGCTTCCTTGTTGACTAGACCTTCAGTCTGTGACTTCCACAGATCGCAGTGTGGGGAGGGGGGGAAGGGGAGGTCTCTTCTGTTTGTGGGGGGATGGTGGGCTCTTGGTGATGGTGGGGCCACCGATGAGAAAGGGAGATAGCCTGAGACCTACACACACACACACTGCGTTCCCCAGCAAAACAAGTTTCCTGACCCCAGGATGAGTCAAGTTTCTCTTAAGAAAGAAAGGACATGCCATGCCAAAGATTAGATACGAGTTGACCCTGTGAGGAAAACAACCTCGGAATCATTAACCCAGGGCTTCTGAGAAGACTAGGAGCTGCTGGAGGGGACAGAATTAATGGTTTACCCTTCACCAGCTTTCCCCTGGACTCAAGGTGGAGAAACTACAAAAAAGATCACATCCACATTCCTTTGATCTTATGATTTCCACACAGGCAAGTGCAGGTAAACACTAGTCTGGAGGAAGAAAACGCAACAAAACCACGTGCGTAGCCCTTAACTGTTTATTAAGTTCTTTCATGTACGTGCCCCCTTCCGAAGCTCACATCTCTTTGTTTTGCAGATCAGTTAAGGGGAAGTTCAGGAGCATTTAAAGGACTTGGTTCAAGGTGGGAGGTGATGGTGCAGAGAGTCAGCTACCTAGGTGCAACAGCTTTCAGGCAGCGTGCCACCCCGGGTCCCATAGGGAGGTCCAGAGACGGGGAAGGAGGCCGGATAAGCTACAAGGAATTATCACGACTCTGAGAGACAGGCACGAGGAGAGATGTGTGTTTGGGGGACAGGATCTACTCAGAGGAGGGGTGCTGGGGCACAGGAAGGAGCTGGGGCTTAGGAGCACTGGCAGCTTTGAGGATGAACAGGGCTCTGCCAGGTGGAAGAAGGATGAGGAGCAAAGGTGAAGGTGGGGGAGGCTGGCAGAGAGAGGTGGGTAGACCATCAGGCCACGGGAAAGATTGCGGGCAAAGTACAAAGGCTTAAAACGTCACATGTGTTGAGCAACGGCAAGTATTTCAGTGCAGCTTGTTGGAGGGCGAGAGAGGAGGGCGGTGAGGCTGGAGAATCGGGCAGCTGGGTCTTGGGGAGCCCTGGGGTACTATCTGAGTGGCCGGGACTTGCGGGACCATTGAAAAGCAGTGCCTGGTGAGAGTTAGATCTCTCTGGCTCCAGGGTGGAAAGCGGATGGGCAGGGGGAGTCTGGAGACAGGAAATCCTCCAGAAAGCCACTGAATTCATCCTGGCCCGAGTCAGGGAGCCCCAGACTTGGGGGGCAGAAGCGGGCAGTGTGGGCAGAAGCAGACAGGTGGGAGGTGTTGAAGAGACGGAACGGGACAATTTCCTAGCCCACATCCTGAAAGACAGGGAGCTCATGGTGTAGGTCTGGCCCTCATTTAAAGGAAGAGGAACTACAAAAGTGGAGGTGACTTCCCCCTGTGGCTGCGATCAGTAGAGGGGGTGCCCAGAAGAGAGGCTCACGGGAAAGCAAGGAGTACTGGGTTAAGATAAAAAAACAACAGCTTCCAGATGGCTGCAGGTAAAACATCAGGATGAGGCCGCCAAGAGGGATGGTGGGGCTTCAGCCCTTGGAGACCCTGGAGCGGGGAGACCCCCAGGCCTTCATCAGGGCAGAGCTGCCCACCAGTGACCTCCTCCCCTGGGCAAAGAGGCACCTCCAGAGAGCCCCTTGTGGCCACATGCTGGTACTGCAGGCTGGTTCTTGAACAGGGGAGCGGGGACTGAGGTTGAGTCACTGGGACCATTACCCTTTGTACACCACAATGAGCCTAATGCCAAGCCCCGAGCTGCGAGCAGGGGAGGTGAGGGGGCCTGGGCAATGAAGGTGTGTCTCATCCAGGGGCCACGTCTCCAGGCCCCCGGCAGTGGGCGGGGCGGGGCTGTGCTGTGTACTTGGTCACTCAGTCGTGTCCGACTCTGTGCGACCCCATGGACTGTAGCCCGCCAGGCTCCTCTGTCCATAGGATTCTCCAGGCAAGAATACTGGAGTGGATTGCCATTCCCTTTCTCCAGGGAATCTTCCCGACCCAAGGATCGAACCCAGGTCTCCCACACTGCAGGCGGATTCCTTACCCTCTGAGCCACCAGGGAAGCCCAAGAATACTGGAGTGGGTAGCCTATCCCTTCTTCAGGGGATCTTCCTGACCCAGGAACAACCCGGGGTCTCCTACAGTGCAGGCGGATTCTTTACCAGCTGAGCTACCCGGGAAGCCCAGTGGAGGGGCAGAGTGTGAAATGGCTGAAAGACAGATCCGAGAGGCTGGGAGTTTGGACTCATCGTCATGGGGACGATGAGTGACCACCAAAAACAGGGCTGGAGTTAGTGTCTGTGTCATTTGAGAAGTGATTGTTGATCACCTACTGTGGGCAAGACAGGAAATCAGAGACTACAAGGATATTCACAAACACACACACACACACACTTATAAACACAAATCACAGCATGGTAGGGACCCCAATGGATAGAACGAGGCTTTGTGAGAACCTACTGTATAGCACAGGGACCTCTACTCAATGTTCTGTGGCGACCTAAAGGGGAAGGACATCCAGAAAAGAGGGGACATGTGTACAGGCATAGGTGATTCACTGCGCTGTACAGCTGAAACTAACACGACATTGTAAAGCAAGCATCAGTTCAGTCGCTCAGTCGTGTCCAACTCTTTGCCACCCCACAGACTGCAGCATGCCAGGCTTCCCTGTCCATCACCAACTCCCGGAGCTTGCTCAAACTCACGTCCATCAAGTCGGTGATTCCATCCAACCATCTCATCCTCTCTCGTCCCCTTCTCCTCCTGCCTTCCATCTTTCCCAGCATCAGGGCAACTGTACTCCAGTAAAAACTAAAAAAAAAAAAAAGAGTGAAAGAAAGAGGCTTCATAGAGAAGGGGAGGACTTACCAGAGAGATGACAGGCTGAGCACACTGGTGGAGAGAATAGTATGATGGAGAGAGAGAATCCTAAAGGAAATCAGTCCTGAAGCTGAAATTCTAATACTTTGGCTACCTGATGTGAAGAACTGACTCATTGGAAAAGACCCTGATGCTGGAAAAGATTGAAGGCGGGAGGAGAAGGGGATGACAGAGGATAAGATGGTTGGATGGCCTCACCGACATGATGACATGAATTTGAGTAGGCTCTGGGAGTTGGTGATGGACAGGGAAGCCTAGCATGCTGCAGTCCATGGGGTCAGAAAGAGTCGGACATGACTGAGTGATTGAACTGAACTGAGAGAGGAGGACTAAGGAGATGTTCACAGATGACAGACAAATAGAGTGTGCCCAGGGTGTGATGTGCTTGGGATAGAGAGTGAGATGTGGGATGAGGGTGCAGTGGGAAATGAGGCTGGGAATAGAAGTGAGGTCACAACATAAAGGAGAACCCAGAATGTTGCTCCACCCCTCTGAACCCCATGATATTCATTACTGCAAATAGGACCTGAAGTCCAGGGGTGAGGGCTGTGCAGATCTGGTTTCTCCAGGAGCAGAAGGGCCAGGGAAGCCCAGATCTCCCCCTTTGCCAGTTCAGAGCATGTGAAATGAATAATGGAAGCCAATGGCTCCCCACACACTCTCTAGAGGATGTTACCCGCCCGCAGGTGTGCCGAGGTATTGATACCCCTCCTCCTGGGAGCACGTGGAGGACCAGGCCAGTTGGCTTTGGCTGCCAGGAGCCCCACCTGCTACCCCGGTGTGCCATTCCAATGTTGTCATCTTCTACACAAGCCATGGCCTGTGAAAGGCTGGGAGACATCTTTCTAGGTAAGCACACACGTGTAAGTGATGCAGCTTGAGTGTGGAGTGTGAGTGCAACAGCCAGGAGCTGCTGAGACGTACCTTCCCTGAGAGCTCGCCTGCTCCCCGCAGCTTCAAATGATGTTCACCATGTCACCCCTCTTCCCTCTTCCTACTGACACTGTCACATTCCTAGGACCCTGCCATAACACAATAGATGCTGGTTCAAGGAGAAATTAAAGAAACAGGAACAAATACAGTGCTTCTCATAAAACTTCTTATAAAGCTAAATTAGCTTTTTGGAGATCTATCCTTTGCTTTGAGATCGTGTCCTGCCTCCTTGTTTTTTAACATTTTATTTTGAAGTGCAGTTGAGCTTTACACAACATGAGTTTGAATTGCCCGGGTGAACTCAATTTTTTACTGAATACATACTATAGTACAACACGATCCACAGTTGGTTGAACCTGCAGATAAGTAACTGTGGATTCAGAGGGCTGACTGTAAAGTTATATGTGGATTTTCACCTGGAAATGGAGAGTGGGATTCCTAACCCATATTGTTCAAGGATCAATTTATAACATTCATACAAAAAAGTGTGTCATTGTAAGCATTCCACTGGATGAGGCTTCATAGATGAACAATCCCATGAAACTAGCACCTGGTGAAGAATCAGAGCATCTCCCTAACCCTGGACATGCTACCTTGCAGTCACTCAAGGGTAACCACTACCCTAGCTTCTAACACTGTAGATGAGTGTCATTTGCTTTTCAACTTTACATAAGTGGAATCATATACTATGTACTCTTTGGTCCTGGTTTCCTTCCCTTAACATCACATTTATGAGGTTTGTCCATGACTTTGCTGGCAATCATCCATTTATTTTCGCTGCTATACAGTATTCCATTGTGTGACCATAATTCACTATTTCTGTGTTGATTTGAGTTATGATCAGTTTCGAGCTATTGAAAATAGTGCTACTATGAACATTTATATACAGATCTTTTGGTAAAAATATAAACTTCCGTTGGGCATAAACTTAGGAGCGGCATTGAATATATGCATACGTTCAGCTTTTGATTATACTGCCAAGCTATTTTCCTTCCAAAATGACTGTGAAAATAACAATTTCCACCAGAAATGTATGAAAATCCTGGTTGTTCCATATCTTTGCCAATATTGGATACTTTTTTTTGCTTTCATTTTAGGCATTCAGGTGGGATATAATGCCTTTTCTCCCTTTTTCATGATAAAAATATACTTAAAAATATATAATATGGTGACTTACAGAAAATGGTAGTTTTGTTGTAATGTCCTTAATAGGCAAAATTCAAAGTTGGTTTACAAATTAATTTTGAAATTTCACACATCTCTGGACTCTTAAAAGTCTTGTATAAACATGTCAAAGGGTTTTTCATTTTGAGGGAGTTTATTTATTATCTATTTATTTACATTTGGCTGCGCTGGGTCTTCATTGCCGCTTGCGGGCTTTCTCTAGTTGCAGCGAGCAGGGCTACTCTTCACTGTGGTGCAGCTAGTCTTCTCACTGTGGTGGCTTCCCTTGTTGCAGAGCACAGGCTCTAGGGTGCACGGGCTTCAGTAGCTGTGACTCGTGGGCTCAGAAGTTGCAGTATGCAGGCTCTGGAGTGCAGGCTCAATAGTTGCTCCATGGCATGTGGCATCTTCCCGGACCAGGGATTGACCCTATGTCCCATGTGTTGGCAGGTGGATTCTTAACCACTGGACCACCAGGAAGTCCGGGAGTTTGCATTTTTAAACATCTCCTATCATCTCATTCTAGTACCTTTTGCCTTATAACAAACTACCCCAAATCTTTGTGGCTTGAAACAACAGTCATTTTCTTATATCTCATAGATTCTTCTACATGAGGAATATGGGCAGGGCTCAGCAGGGTGAATCTCCCACTCCTTGTGGTATCAAGCGAGGTTGACAAGTAGTCTGGCCTGGAGAATCAAAGGTAGCACCACTCACAAGTCTGGTGACTTGAGGAATATGCTAGAAGGTGGGATTCAGCTGGAACTGGTCAATGGGAATGCCTACATGTGGCCTCTCCAGCATGATGGTCTCAGGTAGTCAGATGGCTTCCCTCAGATCAAGTGCCCAAGATAACCAAGTGGAAGCTACTTCTGAATGAGCCTCAGAAGTCACCCAGCCTAACTTCTACTGCATTCTGTGGTTACAACCAAGTCATAAGGCCAGGCCAGATTTAAAGGGAGAGCAACTAGACTCCACCTCTTGACAGGGAAATTGGAAGCTCACAGTGAAAAAGAACATGAGGGTGGCAATATCACCATGGCCCTCTTTGGAAATTAGAGTTTGCCACTCCCACCCCACGCCCATCCTAACAATGTAAACCTGCTCCTCAGGCACATCCTGCCTGAGGAGCCCTGAGGTAACTGTGGTGAGACCACCTATCCCCTTCTTTTATGCTCTTCCCCCTGCCCCATTTTCACGTTATTGTCTTACTCCCCTCTCTTCCTTTCCCCTTTCAGTTAATGAAACTCACAAGGACTCCTGCTGGACCTTTCTTAGTCCCTTCCTCCCTATCTCTCTTCACATACCTTCAAGCTCTTTGACCTCTGAGGGACAGATTACTGGAACACCTAGAACCACAGCAGGTCAAGCCCAGAAGGATCTTGCCTAATCCCATGTGCACTTTACAGATGAGGAAGTTGAGGCCTAGAAAGGAAAGGGACTTTCCCAAGATCCAACTTCAAGTAAATAGTGGAGTTCTGGCTAGCACAGCACAAAAGATAGCCTACAGTGGGTCTCAAAGAATGTCAACACTTGCTTTCCATTTCGGACTTCCTGAAACTAAAGTCACTGGTTTCTGTTTCAGGTTCAGTGCCTTACCATCACAATGTAAGGCCTCTTGGTTCAGGAGTGAAATCAATGCTGGCAGATTTCTGTGCCCAGAGAGATCTGTCCCAGCCCTGGCCTGGGTCTCAGTCTCTAGAGATGAATGGGGAAGGGGGAATCACAGATACAGCAAGTTGGGATTCACACAACCAGCCTCCCTCCAACCACCACCTTGTATTCCCGACATAAGTAGCTCCTTTCGATCCCAAAGTCCAAGAATTCCCTGAATCAAGAATAAACTAGCAGCCCGTTTTGAAATTTTCTAGGCACCTGGGATCTAACTTAGGCTGACGATGACTGAAGTCAGGCCGAGGATAAACCAGAAGTGACATAAAACAAGAAGACACAATTCTTAAGGCCAGGCCCTAGAGATAAAAACTCTGTTACATTAAAGTCAATTTCCTCTGTTCACTCCAAACAAGAGGAGTCTGGGGCCTGGAGTAGGGATCCCAGGCAGGACCACCAGACATCCCATAGCATATTAGCAGCTGGACATTGAGAGAAGAGCAAGAACTGGGGAAAAAAAGGGGCTGGCACACTGCTCTGGGTTCTGACTAGTAATGACACGGAGAACAGCCAGCTAGGGACTTTTTGTAACCCACCAGTCCAGTGCTTTTGGCCACAGTGAGCAGGTCTGTGAGTCGGTGAGAAACTGAGAGTGATAATGGGTGTGCTGTCAGGGAAGTCACCTTAGGCAACACCTAATGACCTAAGTCACTTTAGGTCAACAGTGAGTCACCCCCAAGACCATCTGTGTGCCTGGAACGGAGGGAGAAATCGTATCTGTGCAGTATTCTGTCAAGAAAAAGTGTCAGTCGCTCAGTCGTGTCTGACTCTTTGCAACCCCATGGACTGTAGCCTGCCGCGCTCCGCCATCCATGGAATTCTCCAGGCAAGAGTACTGGAGTGGGTTGCATTTCCTTCTCCAGGGGATCTTCCCATCTCAGGAGTTGAACCCGGGTTTTCCACATTCCAGGTAGATTCTTTAATGTCTGAGCCACCAGGAAAGCCCATTGAGAAGAAGGGATTAAACTAATTCTTTTAATTGGTACAGCCTGTAACCTCCTTTAGGGGAGTGGCCAGTCTTACCATTTCTGGGTTCCCAGGTACAGCACAGAGTTTGGTTCATATGAAGGGCTCCAGAAATGTTTGTTATAAAGATTTACAGTCACCAGTCCATTCATTTATTGTTGTTGTTCAGTCACCCAGTCATGTCCAACTCTTTGCAGCATGCCAGGCTTCCCTGTCCATCACCAGCTACCAGAGGTTGCTCAAACTCATGTCCATTGAGTTGGTGATGCCATCTAACCATCTCATCCTTTGTTGTCCCCTTCTCTTCCCGCCTTCAATCTTTCCCAGCATCAGGGTCTTTTCCAACGATTCAGCTCTTTGCAATCAGGTGGCCAAAGTATTAGAGCTTCAGCTTCAGCATCAGTCCTTTCAGTGAATATTCCGGGCTGATTTTCTTTAGGATGGATTGGTTTGACCTCCTCGTTGTCCAAGGGACTCTCAAGAGTCTTCTCCATCACTACATTTTAAAATCATTCATTATTTTAACCTGCATCCAAGCACAACGATGACCTTCCATAGTCCCTTCATCCCTCCTCCCAGCAGCTCTCTGCCAACTCTCACTGATGGGAAGCCCAGGACATGGAGAGATACCACTAATATTGTGGTGTCTGCCTGTGATGCCAGACCCTCCCCAGGGGCCCTCTACTAAGAGTGGCAGACACAAGTCATGGAGGATCCCGTGTCTTTCTTTTTTGCTGGGGTCCCTTTCTCCAGTCCATGTCTCCTTCCTGCCAAACAAATAAAGGAACAGTTTCCTTTCCTCCACACCCACCTCCTGGAGAGAGAAAAAAAAGGGAAACACCGTCAGCTAACAGTGTCATTTCCAAGCCCGTGGTTGACCAGAGCCCGTGCCTGGCCCGCATCCACACAGTCTGCTGCTGTGGCTGGGCAGAACTTTTAGGAGCAGCTGCTGCCCTGGGCATAGGGCCAAGAAATTGGGAACCCACTCCATGTTTCCCTCCAAGTTCTGCAATCTTTCTCGTTGTGTCTTACTTGGGGCTTCCACAGATAATAATGGTAGGATCGATTGAGTGCTTCCTCTAAGGCAGCTGCTGTTTGAAGGACCCTGGGGATTATTGTGTTTAGTTCTTTATCCACAACTCTATGAAGTAGGCAGTATTATTCCCATTCTTCAGATGAAGAAACTGAAGCACAGATGGGTTCAAATAACTTACCCAAGACCCCCAGAGGTGGAGCCAGGCTTAAGTTCCCAGGGGTCTGATTCTGGACTCCACCATGGGCTAACTCCATGGACTGTATGGCCTTAGAAGCTACCAGACCCTCCACTGTGGAGTGGCCAGCCTAGAGCCAGCAGTCAATGAGCTTTGTGGCTTAGAACCATCCATGGTGCTTAGAACCGTGGGTACTACACCAGGGACCAGCCTCCCCCGGGCTTTGGGGACACTTCATCTCCCTCATTCCTCTGCCACAGGCAGCACCCTTCACTCGGGCTCAGGAGTGTTGGGGCCACTGGGGAAGTGAGTGGGTGGGGTAGCATGTTCCTTCTTCTAGAAAAATTACCCAAAGTCCTGTCCTGCTGTCATCTGCATATTCAGGCTGTGACACTTCAGACACTCAAGGGATGGCTTTCCAGACCCCAACAAGAAACCCCAGTCAAATGAGAAGACTCTTGAGAGTCCCTTGAACTGCAAGGAGATCAAACCAGCCAATCCTAAAGGAAATTAGTCCTGAATATCCATTGGAAGGACTGATGCTGAAGCTGAAACTCCAATATTTTGGCCACCTGATGTGAAGAACTGACTGGTTGGAAAACACCCTGATGCTGGGAAAGATTGAAGGCGGGAGAAGTGGACAACAGAGGATGAGATGGTTGGATGGCATCACTGACTCAATGGACATGAGTTTGAGTAAGCTCCAAGAGTTGGTGATGGACAGGGATGCCTGGCGTGCTGCAGTCCATGGGGTGGCAAAGAATCGGGCACGACTGAGCGACTGAAACGAACTGAACACCTTTCTAGCAAGATAGGAGGGAAATGGCCCTTGGGAAAGCCACTCAGCCACATGCTCTTAGGACCATTCACTTGCTAGATAACAAATGTCCGCTGTGCACCATTCTGACTGGCCAGGCAGTACTTGCCACTCACTCACCCGCTCTTGCTCCTTCTTCCTCTCCTCTTCATCCCCTCCCCGTGGGCTGGCTCCAACTCCACTGAGAAGCTTTGTCTCTCTGCTCCCAAGTCCTGCCTCCAGCTTTGTTCCCTTCTGCCTTGACTCATATCTGAGAATCCCTCCTCCCACTGGCCAGCCACCCCCTTAACGTGACTTGAATCCCCTCCCTTGGACCCCAATACATTTGAGGATGAAGCTTCAAGGTCCAGGAAACAAGAAAAACACTGATAGATCTTTCAGTGGGCCTAAGATGAGGATCTGCAGACCTGAGGGATGACAGGAATTCCCACTACAAGGCAGGGCTGCTGCGCTCTCTCAGGGGAGGTGGCTGCCTTTGCCCTCCTCCACTCCAGAGTGGGAGTCCTTCTGCGTTTAATTCCCTGGGTTGCTTTTGGTGGCATGCTAATATATGCAAACCAAATGCAAATGAATATAAAAAGCTATGTGGTTTACTGGAAATCAGTGGCTCCCTGACAAGAAGACGAGAAGACTGTAGGGAAATTTTGGAATCTACTTCCCAAGAGAAATTTAAAAATAGAGTGTCCTAAGTTGGGGTTTGGGGAGGGGTGCGGCTGGAAGTCATTCGGAGGAAGGAGCAGTCTGGTTCTATGTCGTTACTAAGTGACCCAGCAAAAGTCAGTGGAAGAGAAAGCATCTAGCTGCCAAGCCTTCCCCACTTCTCCTCTCTTGGCTGCAAGCTCTGGTTCAGCCCCATGCCCTGCCAAAGCCACTTGATGCTGGAGGGCAGGGCACCCAGGGCATTACAGCATCTTTGAAATGAGGTATTATTTACATCCCACTCCCCCTGACAGCACTCTGATATCCTCCTCTCTTTTTGCATCTCCTACGTTGACCCTCTTCTACTTGTCCTCGTTGGGTATGGCTGGTCAAGTGAACAGAATGTTCTGGAATCTGGCCAAGGGGGTTAGGCAGCAGTCTGGACGTTCCTATAAAAAAGGGCTTCAGAGGATAGCTCTGGGATAGGTCAACTCAAGCACAAACCCTTAGGTGCCTCATTTGCAGGGAGAGGGAGACCCCTCCAAGAAAGACAGGAGAGAAGAGAGTGGCCCCAGAAGCAACAGCTCCCACTCTTCTGCCCCAGGCTGGGATGTGCTGAGTAACTCCAAAAGGGAGAGACTGACGTCTTCTTGAAGGTTAAAATCTTTCCACCAGTCTACTAAGCTTCATGAGAATGTTTTCCCGTATATTAACATAACTGTTTGATGCTGCCATAGAGGTCATTTTCTTCTGGTTCTTTCCTCCAGGTAACTAGAGCACAGATGCTTCTGCTTGTGAAGGTAATACTCCAGCAAACTCTTAACACGTGTTCTGAAAAGATTTTAAAACAAACTTCCCCAAGATTCAGGAACCACCTCACTGCTTCCCTGAAAGGAGGTAACCCAAACTGAACCCTCCACTCCAGGAGAGAGGAGCTGTGTTCTCTGTCTGCTCCTAACTAGGTAGGAAGTGTGCTGAAGGCCAGCTTTCAACCATTCAGTATTTGGGGTTACTCAGAGAAAAGAAAACATGCTCTTCCATATATTTAAAAGAGAAGGGTACACTGTGTATCAAGCATGTTCTGTGCATCTTTTAAGTCTTCAACTGTCCCAGTGGACATGTATCACTCCCATTGTACAGATGAAGAAACTAAGGCTAAGAGTTCAAGGCATTTGCCTAAGGTCACACAGCTGATGAATGGTTTTGGCAGAACTTTCTACTGCTTATGAGTATCCATTTTCTCTTTTTCTTTCTAGGTATGTCTTAAACTATTTTCCTTGGTCATCTTGCAATTAGGCTAACCACATCACTGAATTCTGGCCAGTGAAATAGGGGACAGAAATGATTTTGCCACTTCTGGTCCTTGGTCTATCATGCCTTTTCCCAGCACTATCTGGATGACCCAGGGCACTGGGAAGCTGTGAAAATGGGAGGAACTTGCTCCCTGCGTGACTACATGGAGCAGAGCACCCCTCACCCTGCCCTCTGACTTGGGTGAGGTAAACATTCACTGTGTTAATCCACTGAGAGCTTAGTTTGTCCTAAGAGCATGGGGAAGGTAAGATCTGAAGCCCAATCCATCAGGCTCTAAAGGCTCTTCTCTCTCATTAAGCCATACTGCCACAAGTTCTGAAGAAATAACAAAAATCCAACTCTAAAATATTACCTAATCCCACAGCTCACCTCTCTCCTGCCATGTCTCTCCCACAACCAAGAACAAGATTCTTGTTTTGTTTGTTTATTATTATTCAACTCTTTGCTTATTATTATTCTTGTCTGTTTATTATTCAACTGTGCCAGGTCTTGGATGTAGCACGTGGCATCTTTTGTTGCAGCCCACAGACTCTCTGGTTGCGGCATGTGGGGCCTTAGTTCCTTGACCCGGGATCAAACCCGAGTCCCCTGCATTGCAAAGGAGATTCTCAACCACTGGACCACCGGCGGAAGTCCCAAGAACTAGATTCTTAAAGACTTTAGAGGAAACTGGGAAGGCCAATACATAAAATCAAGCAGACAATTGGCAAATATTTGTTGATGGCATACTACCTGCCAAGCCTAGACAAAATTATTGAGGTCATGAGCTCATCTGTGCTCTCCTGGATGGGAGTGGGTCAGAGGATAGGGTGGGAGGTAGGCATAAGCCTATTCTTTTGTAGCAATGATGAGGTTAATGAATCCTTGATTCTCCCTTTGTGTTCATGAGCTGCCTGGGGAGTGTCTGATTTTATATTTGAGAATAGACTTTCAACTAAGAAACATCTTTCAAATTTGAAATACATTATTTTCCTGAAGTTTCACATTTTACAGATGGGCAGACTGAGACTCAGAGAAGCTTAGGTAGGGCCCCAGGCCACAGCGGAAGCAGTTAAATTTGAACTCGGCTTTGTCTGATTCCAAAGTCCTTGCTCATTGCACTCTGCCTGTGTTTCTTAAGCCGGACCGCTCTTCAGAATCACCAGGGGAACAGTTCAAATACAGATTCCTCGGCCTGGTGCCAGACTCCCAAGTCACTGACCCGGGGCTGGCCTCAGCATTCTCTCTTCACACGCACATCCCAGACAAAAGCAAAGACCAGCCAAGTTGGGGTCCAGTCCTTGCAATGGGGAAGACTAAGAGGATACATGGATACTGAGGGAGTGGGCGGAAGGAAACAAGAAGGGCCTTCTACAGCTTTGTCCAGGGCTGGCCCTGCTCACAGTCAAGATCCTGGCCGGGAGACCCAGAGAACAATTAAACGAAATCAAGAAAAGGCCTTTCTTCCCAGCTGTTCTCCTTACATCTTTACTGTGGGAAGAGGGTATCTTGCCTGTGGAATGCTGCTACACAGTCAACTCTAGACCTATTTTTTTTTAAACTTCACCAGGGATGAAGAAAGAAAGGTCTGTCAAGGTTCAGAAGATGCTAGTCATTCTCCTGATTCACCAGACTGCCTTGATTTAGTGCTCACTGCGTCCAAGACTGTCCTCTGAGAGGTGCTGGAATGAAACTGATTGCCACGCCATTGTGGAAGCCAATTCATGAAGAAAGGAGCCAAGAACGGCTGGCAGGTATTGTTTAGCCATGAGGAACTGAAATGTTGCTTGAAGAAACACTTTAGCATATTTGCACATCAATAGGCACTACAGGAGCTCTACTGCCATTTTTTGAGAGCTTAGTCTGTACAGGTTCGCAATCCCCTATCCACAGGTTGACCCTATCATTTACCATCCAAACTGGGCAGTTGTAACAGTGAAACCTGGGAGAGCTATTAAAAATTTCACCAGGACAAGGGTAAACCAGAATGTCCCAAGCACACTGGAATGTATCCAAAACCCTGAGGACAAGTGGGTCTCAGATTCACTTTTCAAAGATTTTATAGATAATATTGTACATCTCTGTGTCCATGTGTGTGTGTCCTGTGTGTGAGTGTGCATGCTAAGTCGCTTCAGTCATGTCTGACTCTTTGCAACCCTATGAACTGTAGCCCGCCAGGCTCCACTGTCCATGGGATTCTCCAGGCAAGAGTTCTGGACCACTTCAGGCCCTCTTCCAGGGGATTTTCCCAACCCAGGGATCGAACCCGCATTTCTTATGTCTCCTGCACTGGCAAGTGGGTTCTTTACCACTAGCGCCACCTAGGAAGCCCCTACATATACAAACACCCTAGAGGGGTCTTGGGCAGCTCCTCATGCTCAAACATTATTTTCCTGCAGCAAATGTATGAATGTTACAAGTGGGATAAATAGATATGGATACTTGAGGTCAAATTTTGCCATCTAATGATGTATGAAAAATGCTTGTTTTCAAATTGTGGAAATGGCTTGTGGACCTGTATCAGGAGCTCTAAGTACTTTCCATGGTGTGACAAAGATGCTAGCTGCTCCAGTGTAAAGATCCTCCCCTTCGTTGATAGCGGATAAGCGGACCCCTGGCCATCTGGAATTTCCCAGTGTTCCTTGCAGCTAGGTGTGGTCCTGTGACTGAGACCTGGCTGATGAGGTTTACAGGTGGAAAGATGTGATCAGGACTTGAGGCACATGTACAGGTACAGATGCTCCGGTTGTTGATAGAGGGCATCCATTCTGATTAGTCAAAATCCTTGTTGTAAACAGTTTGAAAATTACTTCTGGTGTGAAACTTCTAGGAAGTCTCTTTAAAGAGATGGGTGTACTCTTCTCCCCTCCTCCCTCCTGGCTGGAGTGTGGACATGATGGTCGGACCATGAGTATCCACTCCACTTTGGACCTCGAAGCTGAAGGCCACACTCTGGAAAGGATGAACCAGAAAGTTGGAAGGATCTTGGGTTCGGATAACTCCCTGGATGGCCTACTACTGGAATTTTTATGTGAGAGAATAAAATCTTATTGACTTATCACAATTTCTTTATATTTTCTTGTTTATTCACTAAGTCGTGTCAGACTCTCTGTGATCCCATGGACTGCAGCATGCCAGGCTTCCCTGTCCTTCACTATTTCCCAGAGTTTGCTCAAGTTCATGCCCATCAAGTTAATGATGCTATCTAACCATCTCATCCTCTGCCACCCTCTTCTCCTTTGGCCTCTGATCTTCCCCAGAGTCAGGGTCTTTTTCAATGAGTTGGCTCTTCGCATCAGGTAGCTGAAGTATTGGAGCTTCAGCTTCAACATCAGTCCTTCCACTGAATATTCAGGGTTGATTTCCTTTAGGATTGACTAGTTTGACCTTGCTGTCCAAGGGACTCTCAAGAATCTTCCCTGCACCACAATTCGAAAGCATCAGTTCTTTGGCTGTCAGCCTTCTTTGGGGTACA
Organism: Cervus canadensis; assembly: GCF_019320065.1. Taxonomy (NCBI): domain Eukaryota; kingdom Metazoa; phylum Chordata; class Mammalia; order Artiodactyla; family Cervidae; genus Cervus; species Cervus canadensis. Next base: position 9,605,911 of record NC_057398.1, read on the forward strand.
ACTCTCACAACCGTACATGAATACTGGAAAAACCATAGCTTTGACTATATGGACCTTTGTCAGCAACGTGATGTCTTTGCTTTTCAATACACTGGCTGGGTTTACCATAGCTTTCCTTTCAAGGAGCAAGCATCTTATAATTTCATGGCTCCTCTGTCCATGGAATTCTCCAGGCAAGAATACCAGAGTGGGTAGCCATCCCCTTCTCCAGGGCATCTTCCCAACGCAGGGATCGAACCCAGGTCTCCCTCGTTGCAGGCAGATTCTTTACCGTCCAAGTCACCAGGGAAGCCCAGCTTTCAGAGAGGCTTTTAAATCCCTGTATCTTAGCTGGGCGGTCTGGTTTTGTGTTGGCTGCAGCCTGCAACTCCTCTTTCCTATTGGATGAGCATCTCCCATTGTACAAGGTCTTGGTAAATGGCTGCTTTGGAGACCGAACAGGCCAGGTGGTCCTTCTCTGTACCCAGGGGTCCCGGTTGAATCCCAGCTTGATTCAATATGATCCTTCAGCTAAGGCTTCAGTTTTGAACAAGTGATGCAAAGCACAGAGGTGCTAGAATTCTTTTCCAGGCATGAAGGGTCCAAACTAGACTGTTCTGACTGACAAGCATTTATTTCAAAAGTCTTCTGCTATTTTCGGCCTATTTCCTCAAGGCCCCACCCTACACTTTGCTCCCAACAAATTCCCCTTTTGGTTACGGCAACCAGACAACTGTTTCTTGCTGCTGAAAGCCTTCCCCCAGTTGTGACAGGCTACAACCATCAGTAGCCTGCCAAACAGCTGCTCCAACCCTTTCTTGCTAAAGAATCCCATGTTTCCATTTGTTCACCCACCAGGCTCAAGCGGACAAATCATGATTGGTCAGTCCCATTCCTTTGTCCGGTGATTGGTTTAGTATTAGACCTGGGACCTAGGTCTGACCAGGGAACCAAGAAGAAGTTGCTAGTAGCTTCTGAGAAAGATTTTCCTCACCGACTGCATTGTTGCCCCTTTTCTTCCTGCTTGAGAAGCTGCTACATGGGAAAGGAAGCTTGGAGCCACTGTAGCCATCTTACCACCATGAGGGAAGATAGTGGCAGCCATGAAGAAGATAGAGAGAGAGGTGGAGGAGCTTGGTCCTCGATGATCTCTCAGAGACATCACCCCAACCCCAGAACCACCTCATCTGATCTGCTGCTTTGTCATGATGAATGCGTCCCATCATTTAGTTCTTTATTTCAAAAGTTTTGTTATTTGCAACCAAAGGATCCTGATCTACTGATTCACTGAATTTCACTGTTTTCAAAATTATTAATCACATGTTGTTGAAGTTAGAAGAAAACCTGGGCAATCAACTAGCTTTGAGTTGCTTTGAGCTGCTTTGTGATAGAAGAACCTGAAGCAGATATAGAGACAGAACCAGAAAGAGAAGCCAGGCCACCTGAGTCTTACCTCTTAGCAGGTGCTCCAGCACCCTGAGGAGACTGAGTGTTCACGGCAGGACAGTGGTAGGGAGCATCTTTTCTGTAACATCTTACAGAAAATCCCAAATGAAGTTTCTGGCCAACCCAATAATTAGTTTTGTGAGCACAAACTTAAAGCAATTATATTTAAAATTTATGACTTTAAAAGGTTTGAATACTAAATCAGATTCTCTGGATTTTTTTTCCCCCTTTGTTCAGTTTTGTAGTTTTTACTCTCAGAAAATAAAATTCTCAAAATCATATAGCTTCTTGTTTTGTGTTTGAGTGATTCATTCCTGTTTGACCTACTTTCTGATCAGTTGTGTATTTGTTGTGTAATAAACCACATAGAACTTACTGTCTTAAAAAAAAAATAGCTTACTAGTGACAGTGCAGGGTTGAGCCGTGTTACCTTCCCTTCTCTGACTCAAATTCCCAGCTTCTTTTTATTTTCTAATCAAGACTTCTTTTCTGGTTGAGTCACAGGCAGATCTTTGAAGCAAAGTCAGGACGTCAGGTGCAGAGGTGGGGACAGGTCAGGGAGCCACTTTGCGGGTCACTGTTCTTTGCTGGAAACAGAGAAACAGGGAAGAAAGGCTCGAGGGAGCTGGGGCCAAGAAAGCACTTGCCCTTCCTACATCCTTGCTTTTATCTCCCAGTGTCCCCACACTGGGCTTCTTGACTCTTTCCATCTTCTCAAAGAAAAGAAACTCAAGAAAACACTTAAGCTGAAACCAAAATGATCTCCGCCCCATTCAAGACAACTCTATGGTCACAACTGTCAGTGGTACCCGTCTCTCGGTCTCCAAGCACTATTTTCCATGCCTCCTCCTTCCTCATCCCACGTTCCAGCAGGAGCCAAGTCCAACCCTCAAACTTATCCTTCATTAGGCCTTTCCTGAGACGTCCCCTGAGACTTGATTTTCTTGGGCTCCAAAATCACTGCAGATGGTGACTTCAGTCCTGTAGTTAAAAGACGCTTTCTCCTTGGAAGAAAAGCTATGACAAACCTAGAGAGCATATTAAAAAGCAGAGACGTTACTTTGCCAACAAAGGTCCGTCTCATCAAGGCTATGGTTTTTCCAGTAGTCATGTATGGATGTGAGAGTTGGACCATGAAGAAAGCTGAGCGCTGAAGAATTGATGCTTTTGAACTGTGGTGTTGGAGAAGACTCTTGAGAGCCCCTTGGACTGCAAGAAGATCCAAACAGTCCATCCTAAAGGAAATCAGTCCTGAATATTCATTGAAAGGACTGATGCTGAAGCTGAAGTTCCCACAATTTGGCCACTTGATATGAAGAACTGACTCATTGGGAAAGACCCTGATGCTGGGAAAGATTGAAGATGGGAGGAGAAGGGGACAGACAAAGGATGAGATGATTGAATGGCATCACCAACTCAATGGACATGAGTTTGAGTCAACTCTGGGAGATGGTGATGCACAGGGAAGCCTGGTGTGCTGCAGTCCATGGGGTCGCAAAGAGTCGGACACAACTGAGCAACTGAACTGAACTGAGACCCGCCCCCCCCAAGAAAGGAAGTGAGCTTTGAGAGCCTGGAGGAAAGCTCTGACTCATCAACCCCCAGCCTCACTCGGAACCTGATTGGGGTGGATGGGGGGCTCACCCACCTTCAAGTCTCTCCCCCTTTAAATCTGTCTCCCTCACCTGGTCCTGTGTTCCCAGGGCCCAGCACATTCTGGGTTCCTAAAAAGTGTTTGCAGAATGAATTTATGCAAATTCATTCAAATATGCAAATTAATTCATTGCAAATGAATGAATAAATGAAGGAAGGATCATGAAGCCGAGCAGAGACCGCTGGACGGAAGAGCCTCCAGTCTATCGAGCTGGCAGGGCAGTGAGTCACACAGCTCTCCACACCTCTAAGGCAACGCTCTGAAAACCATTAGCAGGCCATTAGCTCTGACTCAGGCCCAGCTGGCAGAGAGTGGGCTTTAGTCACTCAGCTGCAGGGTTCACACACGGGGTGCCCATCCCTTGGACCAAAAGCCTTGCCTCCCGAACCCAGCGCCTCTGGCCAGACCCGGGCTCAGGCCTCCTGCCATCGTCCTGCCTGGGCAAAGCCGCAGGGTGGAAGCTCCTGGCAGGCGGGGGCTTTGTCTCACGGCCTGTGTATCCCCAGGAACAGGCTCACCAAAGGGATTATTAGGTGCTCATTAGGTGCCAGCAGCTTGAACACACAGATATCTTTCAGGCCACACAGTGGTTCTGTGAGGCGGGTCCTCTTCAGCCCTTTGCAGATGAGGAAACCAATGTAGGCGAAGAAGCTGTGACTTCCTTGAGACCAGGCAGGCATTTTGGTAGCAGAGACCCAGGGCTGGGTTTAAATCACATCCTTTCGCTCTCAAGGCCTGTTCCTTCCAGCAACCATAAAAACTCAAACGCATCTGGGGCCTGGAGGAGAGAAGCTGGCATCCCGGAGTCCAGGCTGTTAGTGCCCCTTCCCTGACCCACGCTGAGCAGGGGAGAGGTCCCCCCTGAGGGTCCCATGGTTGGGTCCCTGCAGCATCTCGGTGCCCCAGATGGGGAAGGGAGGACTCCTTCTGAGACCCACAGGGCCTGGGTGGGGTCTGACCGCCAAGGGTGGTCCTCCTGGTTCTATCCCAAACCCCGAGGACTTCCTCCTTTGCTGAGAGTCTTGGGCCCACAGCAAAGGGCCAGGGGTCAGGACACAAGCCACACTCTGGCAGGACTGAGTGTCCTGGGGGTGAGAGGAGAGTCAGAGCCCATGAACCCAGCAAGGGTGAAATGATTCAGTGCTTGACCCCAGAGCAGGACGATTGATTAAGAAAGTGCGCTCGTGACGGGAATTCAGACAGGACAGAAGCCATCCGAGGGCAAGGTGTAAGGCAGGTTCCCAGGGACCACCTGGGAGTGGGCTTAAAAGGCCCCTGTCACAGTCAGCTGACTCCAACCACCTGGGCTCTGCCTTCCAGAGCTCTGCGCCCTTAGCAGTCACTGGACATCTCTGAGAACCCCAGGCTCCTGATCATCACACACTTCAGAAGCCTAAGATGAGCATCAAATGAGATCACGCAAGTGAGCAAGACACAGCCCAACAGAGCACATGGAAGAAATGGAGAGAAGATATTCAATTAATCTCTGTTAAATGAAGCTCTTCTTGAAAAAAGTGTTAGTCATTCAGTCTTGTCCGACTTCTTGTGACCTCATGGACTGTTGCCCACCAGGCTCCTCTATCCATGGAATTCTCCAGGCAAGAAGACTGACGTCAGTAGCTATTCCCTTTTCCAAGAGATCTTCCCAACCCAGCAATCAAACCCAGGTCTCTTGCATTGCAGGCAGATTCTTTACCATCTGAGCCACCAGGGAAGCCAGAACCATTCTTATTACTAGCTAGATGTTGGGTTTGCAGCTTTTGCTTGATTGAATTTGGGTTCATATTCCCCCATATCTCCTCATTCTCCCTTTTGATTTGTACTTTGGGTGGTTGGGAAGTCACAGTGATCATTAATTGCAGGTCTAGAATATGCTAGATGAGTCTTCAAAGTTTGGTCCCTGGACAGATTGTGGCACCATTTCATGAAATGCAAATCAGAAATGCAAATTCTGAGCCTCACCCCAGACACACTGATTCTGAAACTCCAGGCGGGGCTCATTGACTAGTCTTTTTTTTGTTTGTTTGTTTATTTTTTTAAGTCTTTTTTTTTTCTTTTATTTTTATTAGTTGGAGGCTAATTACTTTACAATATTGTAGTGGTTTTTGCCATACACTGACATGAATCAGCCATGGGTTTACACGTGTTCCCCATCCCGATCCCCCCTCCCGCCTCCCTCCCTATCCCATCCCTCTGGGTCTTCCCAGTGCACCAGCCCCGAGCACTTGTCTCACGCATCCAACCTGGGCTGGTGGTCTGTTTCACCCTTGATAGTATACTTGTTTCAATGCTATTCTCTCAGAACATCCCACCCTCACCTTCTCCCACAGAGTCCCAAAGTCTTTCTGTACATCTGTGTCTCTTTCTGTTTTGCATATTGGGTTATCGTTACCATCTTTCTAAATTCCATATACATGCGTTAGTATACTGTATTGGTCTTTATCTTTCTGGCTTACTTCCCTCTGTATAATGGGCTCCTGTTTCATCCATCTCATTCGAACTGATTCAAATGAATTCTTTTTAATGGCTGAGTAATATTCCATTGGGTATATGTACCATAGCTTCCTTATCCATTCGTCAGCTGATGGGCATCCAGGTTGCTTCCATGTCCTGGTTATTATAAACAGTGCTGTGATGAACATTGGGGTGCACGTGTCTCTTTCAGATCTGGTTTCCTCGGTATGCCCAGGAGTGGTATTGCTTGGTTGACTAGTCTTTTAATAAATTCTCTGGTGATGTTAATACATGCTAAACCCACTGTGTTAAGTGTTTACGAGAAACCTCATTCAATCCCACAAAGACTAAGGAAGTGGGAATTAAGATCTCAGACTTACAGACGAGAAACAGGGGTTTGGAGAAGTTAGTGACTTGCCCCAGGCCCTCACCTGGCAAGTGAACTCTGGGTCTGTGGGGCCCCCTGCACAATTGCCTTCCCCTCACTACTGCAATGCCTCCCAGAAGTGGAATGTATTTTCCCTCAGGCAGAGGAGGGAGGCAGAAGTAACTGGTAAAGATGGAGCACTCCCCCAGGCTGCTGAATAGATAGATCTGTTCTTGTTTAGTTGCCAAGTTGTGTCTGACTCTTTTGGGACTCCATGGACTGTAGCCCACCACGCTCCTCTATCCGTAGGATTTCCCAGGCAAGAATACCTGAGTGGGTGGCATTTCCTTCTCCAGGGAATCTTCCCAACCCAGGGATCGAACCTTCATCTCCTGTGTCTCCTGCATTGGCGGGCAGATTCTTTACCACTGCGCCACCAGGGAAGGCCAGTGAAAAGTTTACCTAGCTAATTTTATATGGTTTGCAAGAACAATTGCACTGTTATCTTTTATGAAAAGAGGCACATATTTAGCCCTAGGGCTATCCCACTATTAAGCCGGCACTAAGAAGCCATCCCCAGCGGTTTGCAATGCACCCAGAACACCATCTGCTAAGCATGAATCTCAGCAGCGCTGAGACCTGTGGGTGTGGCCGAGGATGATGGCACTATCAGTGACACGCTGAGCGCCTCCAGCCTGAAGAAAGTGTCCTAGAGGCTTTGTGATTTCTCTTTCACCAGGTATTATTATGCCCCTTTAACAGATGAGGATGCTGAGGCCCAAAGAGGGTGGAAGACTAAAGCTCCCAAGCAAGGGGGCGCGTTCTGGCCTGCCTGGCTCTAAGGAGCCGGTTCTCAGAGCCAGGCAGTCTTGTCCCGGCCTCCGCACGCAGGCCCACTTCCCCTCCCCATTCCCTGCCCCAGAAGTCGGCTCACTGGACGCCTCCCGCACAGGTGGGGAGAGCGCGGGACACCGGGGACGGAGGCGCCCCAGAGGAACCAGCGAGTGGCCACACGATGGCGCTGTGGTTCAGGAGACTCAGGGCGCTGCCCGACACAAGCTCCGAGGACCTGGGACCCTGGCAGGACGGAGCCCACCGCGCCAGAGCTGCCTCGAGAAGGACTCGACCCCGAGCGAGCAGAAGGGTTGTTGAGGACGCTCTCCCAGGCCCGTGCCACCGGAACCCCTCTCCACTCCCTCCTCCATCCGGGCTGGGGCACGGAGGCCTCCTCCGGGAGCGCAGCGCCCGGCGGCGAGCCCCGGACTCCGCAGCGGCCAGCAGGCAGCGGCCAGCATCGCGGCTGCTCGCTCCCCGCCGTCCCTTCCTCCTTCCCCCTTGGCTCCTCCCCCGCCCGGCCAGCCAGTCCCAGCCCGCTGCTCTCAGCACAGCCTTTTTTTCTTTTCTAGCAATTGAAGTACAGTTGATTTACAATATCGTGCGAGTTTCAAGTGTACAGCAGAGTGATGCACATATACTTTTTCAGATTATTCTCAATGATGGGCTATTACAAGATACTGAATATATAATTGAAAAGGATGCTCGCAAGTTGAGGGTTTTAAATATTGCAAAACGAGGCATCACAAACGATCTCGTCACTGAGATTCGGGCGCTTACTTTAAAATTCAGCCGGTGAATTTCCCTGACTTCCCCCGAAATAAGTAACAAGAGTAGGAGTCAGAGTCTTGTGCCTTCTGACACCTCTCATTCCCAAAGAGGTGAAAAACACCTCTTGGGGAGGCGGAATTTTGTGTTCAAATCCTGGGTCAACCGATAAAAATGACGTGACACCAAGAGTTTTTTCATCTCCTTGAGCCTCACTTTTCACATCAATAAAATGGGAATAATACTAGTACCCACCTCATGGGTTATTCAGTTCAGTTCAGTCGCTCAGTTGCGACCAACTCTTTGCAACCCCATGGACCGCAGCACGCCAGGCCTCCCTGTCCATCACCAACTCTCAGAGTTTACCCAAACTCATGTCCATTGAGTTGGTGATGCCATCCAACCATCTCATCCTCTGTCATCCCCTTCTCCTCCTGCCTTCAATCTTTCCCAGCATCAGGGTCTTTTTAAGTATTGGGGTTTCAGCTTCAACATGAGTCCTTCCAATGAACACTCAGGACTGATCTCCTTTAGGATGAACTGGTTGGATCTCCTTGCAGTCCAAGGGACTCTCAAGGGTCTTCTCCAACACCACAGTTCAAAAGCATCAGTTCTTTGGCGCTCAGCTTTCTTTATAGTCCAACTCTCACATCCATATATGACTACTGGAAAAACCATATCCTTGACTAGACGAACCTTTGTTGGCAAAGTAATGTCTCTGCTTTTTAATATGCTGTCTAGGTTGGTCATAACTTTCCTTCCAATAAGTAAGCGTCTTTTAATTTCATGGCTGCAGCCACCATCTGCAGTGATTTTGGAACCCCCAAAAATAAAGTCAGCCACTGTTTCCCCATCTATTTGCCATGAAGTGATGGGACCACATGTCATGATCTTAGTTTTCTGAATGTTGAGCTTTAAGCCAACTTTTTCACTCTCCTCTCTCACTTTCATCAAGAGACTTTTTAATTCTTCTTCACTTTCTGCCATAAGGGTGGTGTCATCTGCATATCTGAGGTTATTGTTATTCCTTCCGGCAATCTTGATTCCAGCTTGTGCTTCCTCCAGCCCAGCGTTTCTTATGATATACTCTGCATATAAGTTAAATAAGCAGGGTGACAATACACAGCCTTGACGTACTCCTTTTCTTATATGGAACCAGTCTGTTGTTCCATATCCAGTTCTAACTTTTGCTTCCTGACCTGCATACAGATTTCTCAAGAGGCAGGTCAGGTGGTTCCCATCTCTTGAAGAATTTTCCAGTTTGTTGTGATCCACACAGTCAAAGGCTTTGGCATATGGGTTATTGGAAAAGTTAAATATGTATAAACCATTTAGAGTAGTGCTCTGACACGTAGGAAGTACTCATTAAATGTTACCATTATTACTTCCCTCTGACACACTGCGCACACTAGTGATTTGGCACTGAATACAGACAGCCTCGGGCTTTTGGTTGACTTTCCATATAGGCTGTCCCAAGGCCAGAGGGCCGTCTTATGTAATTGCTTGCTCTGGGTCTGTGTGCTCTGTGCTCCTTGCCTGGGGCATGTAATTAGAGTGGGTCATGGGTCACCACAAACCACAGCCTCCAGCTCTACCCCTGAATCTATCTCATCTCCTCCAGGGGGTGGGTTCTCACATAAATCTGCCGAAGCAAGTGCTGAGTGCTCCCTTTGTCTGCTGTGGGGCACATGGTTCCCAGTTCTGAGTAATGAGAGTCTTTTTTATATATCATTTTTATTATGCTTCCCGCGTAGTTCAGTCAGTGAAGAATCTGCCTGCAATGCAGGAGACCTAGATTCAATTACTGGGTTGGGAAGATTCCCTGGAGGAGGACATGGCAACCCACTCCAGTATTCTTGCCCGGAGAATCCCAATTTATTTATCTGTGGCTTCGCTGGGTCTTTGTTGCTGCAGGCAGGCTTTCTCTAGTGTGGAAAATGGTGGCTATTCTCTAGGTGCAGTGTGTGGGCTTCTCACTGCAGTGGCTACTCTTGTTGTGGAGCACGGGCTCTGGGGCACCCGGGCTTCAGTAGCTGTGGCATACAGGCTGAGTTGCTCCATGAATGTGGGATCTTCCCGACCCCAGGATCGAACCTGTATCTCCTGCATTGGCAGAAGGATTCTTTAACCACCGAATCACCAGAGAAGCCCCAAGAGTCTTTTTTTTTTTTTTCCCAAGAGTCTTTTTTAAAATTTATTTTTATTTATTTCTTTGGCTGCACTGGATCGTAGTTGCAGCATGTGGGATCTTTTAATGGAAGCACGGAAACTCTTAGTTGCAGCTAAGAGTGTGGGGTCTAGCGTCCTGACCAGGGATCAAACCTGGGCCACCGCCTGCCTTGGGAGCTCCGAGTCTAAGCCACGGGACCACCATGGAATCCTGATGAGAGACTTGTATTCTCCTCTAGGCCAGGAAGCCCTGCCTGCTCCCTGGGGCTGGGGAGATTTCAGGAGTGGGTTGGCGATGGTGTCAGACTTGTTTTGTTTCCACTCAGGATTGGAGAGACTAGATGCTCTGCAAAAGGGCTGCTTGGGCAGAGAGGAGGAAGCTGGCTCCAAAACCTTGGCTTCTAGAACCTTATTCAGGTTAAGACAGTGTGGTGCACTTGCCTCTGGCTGGGCTTGACCACACAGGGTAACAGGTCAGGTTGTAGATGTTTGTGTCTGGAGTTCTTTGGGGGTTTCTCTTCATATTCTTCCTGATGTCGCCATCTCTAGAAGTCGGGTCTTTAACATCTCTCTCAGTCTTGCAGAAATCAGTGCTTGGTAAAAGGCCTTGCTAGCAGAGCCTGAGCACTTCACGTGGATTGACTGACTGAAAGATTGGCTCCAGAGGGTTTCAGCCAAGCTGGACCTCTAGCAAATCTTTGTAAAAGCTGCGATCTGACTCATTAGATTTCACTAGTGGACCTTGCTGAAGCTGTTCACAGAGCACCCTCAGATGTCAATAAAATCTAACCGCATATGCAAATGAGGGTGTTGGAGGTGCGGGTGACTTGGGGTGGAAGGGGCTCCTGGTTCATACAGGAAGGCTTCCTGGTTATCGGTAGGGGACGGGGGTGAAGCAGGAAGTAAAACGGATGCAGTTTGACAAAGTGAGAGGAGGGTGTGGTTTGGGGCCATAACCCACCCTTTCCTGGTTCAGATCAGCACTTGAGTCATTCCAGAGTTCCCCTGCCAAGGCCCTGGGAACCTTCCAGTGTACGACATCTCTCAGGAAGCTAGCTGAGTTTCCTGGAAAACCTCCTCCACGGGGAACCAATCCACCACCTCCATGCCACCCCTCAAATCTTTCTTAGAAATCCTACCTGCCTGCATCTTGGAATGAATGGAATAGAATGAATGGAGGATTAAGCCATAATAATCCAAACCAAATACGGGGTTTGGAGGGACCTGGTTACTACTTAGTTTCTCATCAGGGCCCCTTAATGGCATCTACTCTCTGGAAGAGTGTTAGTCGTTCAGTCGTGTCCGACTCTTTGCAACCCCATGGGCCATAGCCCACCAGGCTCGTCTGTCCATGGAATTTTCCCAGGCAAGAATACTGGAGGGGGTAGCCATTCCCTGCTGCAAGGGATCTTCCCCACCCAGGGATCAAGCCCGAGTCTCGTGCATTGCAGGCAGATTCTTTACCATCTGAGCCATAGCCTATGTTCAATGAGAAGTGTGAATTGAGCCCAGGGGAAGGATGTCTGAGGGGCTCTTGGACTTCCGATCCCTTGCTCAGCTGGCGGAACTGGGCTGGCACAGCCAGCCGCTCTCTGAAATTCTTGCCTTCCCGCTTCCCTCTTGGGACTTTGAAAGGGAAATCTAAACCTTGTGTCTCTGATTCATTTACTGTGAACTCATCAAGTTGGTGTTTGGCAAGAGTTCTTGGATGTCTCGGAAAGGGCTTTTGGTTTGGTTTCATTTATTTGTGTGTGTGTGTGTGTGTATGTGTATGTGTGGTGCTTGCTTTTCCTTTGAAATAGGAAGTCTTTTTTTTGCCAAGAATACAAGGAAACACTAGATTTGAGGTTGGATCACAGCACAAGACTTTATTTTCTTGGGCTCCAAAATCACTGCAAGTGGGGACTGCAGCCATGAAATTAAAAGACGCTTGCTTCTTGGAAGAAAAGCTATGACAAACCTAGACAGCATATTAAAAAGCAGAGACATTACTTTGCCAACAAAGGTCTGTCTAATCAAAGCTATGGTTTTTCCAGTAGTCATGTATGGATGTGAGAGTTGGACCATAAAGAAGGCTGAGCAGCGAAGCATTCATGCTTTTAAACTATGGTATTAGAAAAGACTCTTGAGAGTCCGTTGGACTGCAAGGAGATCCAACCAGTCAATCCTAAGGGAAACCAGTCCTGAATATTCATTGGCAACTGATCCTGAAGCTGCAGCTCCAATGCTTTGGCCACCTAATGCAAAGAACTGACTCATTAGAAAAGACCCCGATGCTGGGAAAGATTGAAGGCAGGAGGAGAAGGGGGTGACAGAAGATGAGATGGTTGGATGGCATCACCGACTCAATGGACATGAATTTGAGCAAGCTCTGGGAGCAGTGAAGGACAGGGAGGCCTGGCGTGCTGCAGTCCATGGGGTGGCCAAGAGTTGGACACGACTGAGCAACTGAACAACAACAATAATCCCTTGTGTTTCCCTCTTTTTAATTGTGCAAAACAAAACAAGTAATATCTAACATTTAGTTTGCATATTGGGTCCTATTATTATCCTCATTTTACAAATGAGAAAACTAAGCCCAGAGAAGTTAAGCAAATTGCCCAGTCCACATAGTTAGCGAGCCTTATATACCTGCATAGTGCAAAGGGTCCACAAAACTTTGGGTGGCTTACACAAAAATTTTTTTTAATCAGAAGAAAGTCTCAAGAAAATATTTGCATATATAATATTAATACATTTGACTCTATACCAACATGGCCATGAAGGTATTTTTATTTTTGAAGCAGACGCTGTCTAGGTAGCAGACAGAATTAGAGCCTAATAGTGGCAGTGAGGCTGACCACTAAGTACAAAGTGACTCAGACACCAGACTGTCCCCTCCCTGGGGGGGCCAGGTGTGCCGCCTGGCTCAGAGCGGCCTGCGCTCGCCCTAGTGGGGCTACAGGGTTTGGACAAGATAGATCACAGAGGCTTCATGGAGCTGGGAGTTGAGGAGAAAGCGGGGAGATAGACAAGTGGAGGCATTCGGGAATTCACTCGTTTGCGGGAGACAGAGGCAGCTGATACAGATATCGCTGATACAGCTTGTGTTGATGATCCATTAACACTCTGTTCCAGCATGACTTTTGAATTTTTTTTCTTGTACATTTCGCACCAAGGAACCAGAGTTCAACAGAGACATTCCATCAGTAAGGTTTAAGACTGAATTGTTACTTAAAACTCACAATGATTATTTTTTATACTAGAAGAGGCAACAAGACTTTGTTTTTGTTCATAGTTTTTTTCTGTTAGATATGTATGGTCATTATTTAGCTCTCCACCAGCAATTAGCAAATTGTCCGAAAGGTTATACAGTCATCTCACTTCCTTTTTTTTTTTGCCTCAAAATTACATACTGAACACTGTGGCATGGTTTCCATGGAGCCAACTGGTGGTTTACAAACAGAGCTCCCCAGAGCTAAGGCTGGGGAGCTAAGCTCAGAAGAAAGGAGACAGCCAGGACCTGGGGACTTGGGGAACTTTTCCTGCTTTAACCTGAGTAAGACATAAATATATTCACATATTTTTTTTATTGCACTTCACTTTATCGTGCTTTGCAGATATTATTTTTATAAATTGAAGGTTTGCAGCAACCCTGGGTCGGGCAAGTCTATTGGCATCATTTTTTTCAATAGTGTTTTCTTGCTTCATTTCTCTTTGTCACACTTAGTAACTCTCACAGTATTTCTAGCTTTTTTTGTTATGTTTATATTGGCCATGGTGATCTGTGATCCGTGATCGCTGATGCTATTTTTGTTGTTATTTTGTCACTTTTCAGCCATCAAGTATTTTCAGTATACTTTTTTGGGCATAATCCTATGGCATACTTAACAGGTGGCACTATGGTGTAAATGTAGCTGTTATATACATTGGGAAACCCCAAAAATTGTGAGACTCGGTTTATTGCAATATTCACTTTACTGTGGTGGTCTGGAGCCAAACCCACAATACCCAAGATAAGTATAATATACGTTTGTAGAGCATCTGTGAAATGTTTCATTTTTTAAAAAAGGATTTCTCTGGGGAAAAAAAAGTTTGAAAACCACTGCTGTAAAAGCTTCAAGAAAGGCAAATGAGAACTCCAGGAGTAAGTTTATTTATTTATTCTCTGCCTATTCTGAGAGTGACCTAAAGCAAATTACAAAACTCGGTATGACACGGCAAATGTTTTTTGTTGAAGCAGAGAAATAAAAGGAAAGGAGGAAAAATCGTGGTCAGAAAAGTCTGATGTTGGCATGGTAAGGTTTAGGCACCCATGCCAGGCTGAGGGGCTGCTGGCAGCGGGGAAGCACAACTGTGGCGGGTGGGCACGGTTCCCCGGAAGGGTCACGCAGACACAGCCATTCTCCACCTGCCAAAGGAGGAGATGACTCCTTGGGCAGGGGTCACCCAAGCTCCATGTGGATGCTGCTAAAAAAAAACCCGTGAAAGTACATTAGAGGAACTGTTTGGCCTTGGACAAGCACCTCCTCCTCCCTCCTGGCAAGCATCCTATCCTATCCTCTGCTTCCCTGAAGACCCACAGATCTGGGCGAAGGGAGGGCTCTGCCTGCCCACCTGGGCATCCTTGGTCCTCTGGCCACAATTCCCCCTCACACTTCCCTACACACGTCAGTCACCTCCCCTAAAAATGACCAGATGGGACAAAACCCAGAATTTCATACCCAAGGATCTCTGCTAAACAAGAATAGCTAAGGGACTTCCCTGGTGGCCCAACGGTGGCCTGCTAATGCAGGGGTCCTGGGTTCGAGCCCTGGTCTGGGAAGAGTCTACATGCCTCAGAGCAACTAAGCCCGAGTGCCACAACTACTGAAGCGTGCCTGCTCTAGAGCCTGGGCTCTGCAACGAGAGAGGCCACCACAAGAGAAGCCCACACATCACCGTGGAGAGGAGCTCCCACTCGCCACAACCAGAGAGAGCCCGCACGAGGCGCAGACCCAGCCCAGTCAAAAACACACTTTCATCTCTCTGGGCTTCCCTGGTGGCTCAGACGGTAAAGAATCTGCCTGCACTGCAGGAGACCCGGTTCGATGCCTGGGTCGGGGAGATCCCCCGGAGAAGGGAATGGCAACGCACTCCAGTATTGTGGCCTGGAGAATTCCACGGACAGAGGAGCCTGGTGGGCTACAGTCTGTGGGGTAGCAAAGACTCGGACACAACTGAGTGATTAACACACATAAATAAAAAAATAAGACTAGCTAATACATGGTGTTGACTCCCTGCCACTGTTCCAACCCCTTTGTATGCGTTAACTCCTCCGATTCTCTCAGCACGCTGAGGTGGGTACTATTATTATCTCCTTTTGACAGATCAAGAAACAGCGGTGCAGCAAGGTTAAGGTCACTTTCCCAGGGCCATAGGAAGGGTAACAGTGCTGAGATCTAAACCTGACTTGGCCCCATGCTCCTAACTACTCACCAGGTAAACTCTCAGCCGGCCAACCTGTTCCAGCCCCACCTGGCTGCTGATGGGAAGCCACTTACAGTCTCTACCCCTGAGGCTGTAGTCCCGAGGTTTACCCCCAGACAGACCTCTCAGCCTCATTCAGGTCTGTCCTGTTTGGTAGCCACAGATGGCACTTTGCCCAGCCGTTCATTCATTGCTGGTGTAGTCTACAGAAAACCCAAGCTTTGAGGATATGAGGCTCAGAGCAGGCCTTCCTCATAGTGGAAAACGACATACACATATATCACGGTTGGGCCACCTGTGACAGGCAATGGAGTTGCATGGAGACCGTCCTATTCAGAGTAATGATGACTGTGACATTGGTCACCGAGCGCAGAGGCTGCTCCAGGCATTTTATATTCGTTATGTCATTTCCTCCTCAAAACAGCTGAGCGGGTGGGTGTAACTGTCTCACCCACCGTAGGAGGGACATTAAAGCTTAGGGAGGTTACACAACTCCCTGGAGGATGCAGCAAACTCCCCTCTGCTTCCCCTGCCCCCCAGAGCTGCAGCACCTCAGTCCCCTCCGCGGTCACCACCCTGGGTCCTTACGCTTCCTAAACCCATTTACACAGAAGTTCTTTCATGACTTCTCAGGATCTTACTTTGCTTCTCTTCCTGCCTCCGACTATTAGTTCCTCAAAAGCCGGCGCCGTATTTACCAATTCTACGTCCCCTCCACTCCGACGCCAAGGGCCCCACCGAAGCGGTTCATAAGGCGGACCCAAGTGAGACGCTGAAGCCGCTTGGCTCTGAGCGCATGCGCCGCTGGCACTGCTGGTAGAAAGGCCTGCCTAAGAAAACAACCCAAAATCTGGTTCCCTGATCCTGCAGTCACTGCAAAGAACTCCTCACTTGCATACGTATGCAGAGAACATGTATCTGCCTAAATCTTTCAGAAAAAGACCTACCTGCTACTGTCTAAGATCCAGCCATGTAAATCATGATGCAAATGAGGCAGTAGCCACAGGGGTGGGGGGAGCACTGGTTGCCAGGCTGCAAAGCCAATTGCATCCGCTCACACCCAGAGAGATCGAACCCTGGCAGGAAAACCCCGCTTCTCCAAGCTCATCCCTGCCCTGATGACACGAAGGGAAACCATGCAGTGGTGTATTCGGCCGCCTCTCAAGGCAGCTCTTGGCTTCCCTGCGGGTCCTCCAGCACCTTCACCCCCACATGACGCAGACTGGGGAGGTGAGGATAACAGGAGAGAGATGCTACCGGCTGTCCTTGCAAGGCAGCAACAGTGATCGTTCAGCCTTGCTCAGGAAAACACACCTGTATAATCCTGAGGAATCCCTGAGCGTGTAGGGGCAATAGAAGGCGCCTGGTGGGAGCCCGGCTTAGGTTTGGGGTTCAGTTCAGTTCAGTCGCTCAGTGGTGTGGGACTCTTTGCGACCCCATGAACCGCAGCGCGCCAGGCCTCCTTGTCCATCACCAACTCCTGGAGTCCACTCAAACTCATGTCCATTGAGTCGGTGATGCCATCCAACCTTCTCATCCTATCGTCCCCTTCTCCTCCTGCCCTGAATCTTTCCCAGTATCAGGGTCTTTTCAAACAAGTCAGCTCTTTGCATCAGGTGGCCAAAGTATTGGAGTTTCAGCTTCAACATCAGTCCTTCCAATGAACACCCAGGACTGATCTCCTTTAGGATGGTTTGGGGAAAGCATCATTAATGGACCATGCACAGACTTTGTGACAACACCATGATGGGACCAGAGTTTACGTTTGTTCAATGAGTAAACTAATTTCTAAGCAAACGAATCCAATTATTTGCTCATTTGTTCAATACATATATAAGAACATACTCAAGGAGTGCTAGAAAATCCCCTAAAAATGGCCCTTGTTGTCAACAGCAGCAACAACAAAAAATGGGTAAGAGGATCAGTCATAGCACCCTGGCCTGTGGGTGAGAATCAGGCATTTTCAAGCTGTTTCGAGGTCCTCACATACCTGTGCATCCCAGTGCTTCCCTCTTTATTGCAGCAGATTCACTGGACTCTTTCTAAACCCTTTACTCCACTCTGTGATAATACATATCCTTGCAAGAAATAAAAGCTCTGGTACTTTACAATATCTAAATAATTTATCTTTAATTCTCTTGTGGCTCAGATGGTAAAGAGTCTGCCTGCAATGTGGGAGACTTGGGTTCGATCTCTGGGTCAGGAAGATCCCTTGGAGGAGGAAATGGCAACCCATTCCAGCCTTCTTGCCTGGAAAATCCCATGCATGGAAGAGCCTGGTGGGCTACAGCCCATGGTGTCGCAAAGAGGCAGACACGACTGAGCGATTTCACTTTCACTTTCATCTTTAGTTCTGACTGCTCTCCCTACCTCATGAGATGACTCCAAAGAATGACTTCCTAAATAATTCACTTTGGCTTTGGAATGTACTAAGTCTTTGCCACTCAAAGTTCGGTCCACAGGGCACTGGCATCACTCAGGAGCTTGTTGGAAATGCAGACTTTCAGCATCCATGTCTCCTAGGTCAGGGTGTGCAGTTCAGCAAGATCCTCACACCCTTCCGAAGCACACTAAAGTTCAAGAAGCACCGTGTTGGGCATTGTCTTCATGGGCAGTGACTCTCCTGGAGGAATTTTGCTTTGCTCCCAAGGATGCTAACAGGGGTTGATCCTCTCTGAGCACGTGCCTTGTTCTGGGGGCAGCCAGCCCTGGGCTTAGTTGAGGGTGAGAGGAGCAGAGAGAGAACAACCTGAGGTCTGCACGAAGGACCACGTAGGGGGTGTGTGCAGGTCATGACCTTGGCAGTTGGCCTCTAGTTCAGGAGGAGCAATGAGAGGGAAGAAGTCCAGAAAGCAGGCTCCCCCAGGAGAGCAGCAGCGGGGCCAGAGGCAGCCCCTGTCTTGACGCAGGTGGGAGGAAGGCGAAGACAAGCCCTTCAGGCTCAGCAGAGTGACCCACTGCTGATGAGTGCCTGGTCGCGTCCGACTCTTTGTGACCCCCATGGACTGTAGCCCACCAGGCTCCTCTGTCCGTGGAATTCTCCAGGCAAGAGTACTGGAGTGGGTTGCCATTTCCTTCTCCAGGGGACCTTCCTGACCCAGAGATCAAAACTGGGTCTCTTGTGTCTGCTGCGTTGGCAGGTGGATTCTTTACCACTAGTGCCCTTTCAGCCCAACCCGCAGGGTAAGTGGGCTGGGGGCCAAGAAGGGTCAAAGGCAAGGAGCCAGGCTGTGCACTGGTGCCAGACCTAATCCAGAGGTCCTGGCCCGTCTTGTGCTGAGAATATGGGAGAAACAGGCTGTGATCTATGGGCAAGGAGATAAAAGTTGGCCTCCTGAACCTCCAGCTGACAGACGAGAGGAAGAGGGGAGGATGGGGGGTGGGAGAGGGCCCTGGCTTAGCTGCAACTGCTGCATGAGGAAACTTGTGAATGTAGTTTTCTCTGGAAAAGTCCTGAGCCCACAGGAGGAGCGGAGGCAGCAGCCCCACCACTTTACACCCTTAAGATCGCATCCTTTTATTTCTCTCTTCCTCAGCATCTCCCAGGCAGAGGTCAGACCCAAGGCTGCAGGATGGGCATCCTGAGCCCTTTGAGTTATCTGTTGAATCAAGTCTTTCTTGACCTTAGGGGTTGGAGGATGCCCTCACAAATCCTTTCACCGTCTCTTCTCTCTCCACCCTTCTATATTCTCAGTGTAGCTCAGAGGCTTCAATGGTCATGTCACCAGCTTTCAGCTGCGTTTGTGGTAAATTTCACATACAGGCTAGCTCTTGCTTTGGAACGTAGCATCTACTTTTACTTGGCAGCTGAGTCAAAATTTCAACATTATATCTTGTGGTATGCGAAATAGAAAGAAAAAAAAAAAGACTTGGGAAAACCCTAAGTGTTTATCAATACTGGTTCAGTACCACATAGAACGGACTTCCCAGTTGGCTCAGTGGTAAAATATCCACCTGCCAGCAGGAGGCATGGGTTCGATCCCTGGGTCAGGAAGATCCCCTGGAGAAGGAAATGACAACCCACTCCAGTATTCTCACCTGGGAAATCCCATGGACAGAGGAGCTACAGTCCATGGGGTCACAAAGAGTCAGACACAACTTAGTGACTAAACAATAACTGGATAGAGCACATGCAGGGGTTAAAAAGAATTTGACCTGTTTTGATGTATGAACAGGAGATGGTATCCAAGCTGTATTTTGGAGAAAAGAAAGTTTCTCATATTGGCTTATTTACATCTAAAAGGAGAGGGAAAGATGCTCATATCTATGTCTTTTTGTGCATAGAATATTTCTGAATATACATACTAGAAACTGGATGTCCACTGCTTCTAAGTAAGGGGCCTTAAATGTCAGAGTTGGGGGGAAGACTTAGTTGTTAACTGTGCAGGGTGTTTCTCAATTTTTCTTGTAAGTGTATACTACATATTCAATTCCCAAAGGATTATAGAGCCATTTTAAATGATGATTATGAAAATTAATGGAGCATTTTGTGGGAAAATTTTATGATGTAATGCTAAGTGAAAAAAAGCAAGATTCAAAGTCATTATGTGCATTCTGATTTCAATCATGTTAAGGTAAGCAAATGAATAAAGAGTTGACAGACATGAACAATGTTTAAGTTAGTTTTGTTATGGCTTCTGGGATTTTCCATACTTATAAAAATTAACCTTATTGAGGTATAGTTTATATACACAAGCACATCCATTTTAAGTATACACTTGGATGAATTTTGACAAATTTATACACTCATGTAATCAAGTTACGGAACACTTACCTCATTCCCCAAAGTTTCCTTTTACTTCATCCTAGTCAATCCTGGCCTGCAATCAAAAACGTCACTAGAAATTAGATGTGACTTTTCCAGAGTTTCATACAAATAGAATCATACAGTGTGTACTCTTTTTGTATCCTGGCTTTTTTGGCTCAGGGTAATGTTTGTATCCATCTTCTTTCTCAGTAAATCCTAGGCAAGCTAAAAGATTATACCTCCCACCCTTCCTGGCAACTAGTTGTCAGTTCAGTTCAGTCACTTAGTCGTGTCCGAACTTTGTGACCCCATGGACTGCAGCACGCCAGGCCTCCCTGTCCATCACCAACTCCCTCAGCTTGCTCAAACTCCTGTCCATTGAGTCGGTGATGCCATCCAATCATTTCATCCTCTGTTGTCCCCTTCTCCTCCTGTCTTCAATCTTTCCCAGCATCAGGGTCTTTTCTAATGAGTCAGTTCTTTGCATCAGGTGGCCAAAGTATTGGAGCTCCAGCTTCAGGATCAGTCCTTCCAATAAATACTCAGGACTTATTTCCCTTAGGATGGACTGGTTGGATCTCCTTGCAGTCCAAGGGACTCTCAAGAGTTTCTCCAACACCACAGCTCAAAAGCATCAATTTTTCCATGCTCAGCTTTCTTTATGGTCCAACTCTCACATCCATACATGACTACTGGAAAAACCATAACTTTGACTAGATGGACCTTTGTTGGCAAAGTAATGTCTCTGCTTTTTAATATGCTATCTAGGTTTGTCATAGATTTTCTTCCAAGGAGCAAGCATCTTTTAATTTCATGGCTACAGTCCCCCTCTGAAGTCATTTTGGAGCCCCCGAAAATAAAGTCAGCCACTGTTTTGATTGTTTCCCCATTTTTTGCCATGAAGTGATGGGACTGGCTGACATGATCTTAGTTTTCTGAATGTTGAGTTTTAAGCCAGCTTTTTCACTCTCCTCTTTCACTTTCATCAAGAGGCTCTTTAGTTCTTCTTCACTTTCTGCCATAAGGGTGGTGTCATCTACATATCTGAGGTTACTGATATTTCTCCTGGCAATCTTGATTCCAGCTTGTGCTTCATCCAGCCCAGTGTTTCTTACAATGTACTCTGCATAGAAGTTAAACAAGCAGGGTGACAATATACAGCCTTTATGTACTCCTTTCCCAATTTTGATCCAGTCCATTGTTCCATGTCCGGTTCTAACTGTTACTTCTTGACCTGCATACAGATTTCTCAGGAGGCAGGTCAGGTGGTCTGGTATTCCCATCTCTTGAAGAATTTTCCACAGTTTGTTGTGATACACATAGTCAAAGGCTTTGGCATAGTCAATAAAGCAGAAACAGATGCTTTTCTGGAATTCTCTTGCTTTTTTTATGATCCAATGGATGTTGGCAATTCGGTCTCTGGTTCCTCTGCCTTTTCTAAATCTAGTTTGAACATCTGGAAGTTCTTGGTTCACATACTGCTGAAGCTTAGCTTGGAGAATTCTGAGCATTACTTTGCTAGCATATGAGATGAGTCCAATCGTGTGGTAGTTTGAACATTCTTTGGCTTTACCTTTCTTTGGGATTGGAATGAAAACTGACATTTTCTAGTCCTGTGGCCACTGCTGAGTTTTCCAAATTTGCTGGCATATTGAGTGCAGCACTTTCACAGCATCATCTTTTAGGATTTGAAATAGCTCAGCTGGAATTCTATCACCTCCACTAGTTTTGTTCATAGTGATGCTTCCTAAGGCCCACTTGACTTTGCATTCCGGGATGTCTGGCTCTAGGTGAGTGATCACACCATCGTGATGATCTGGGTCATGAAGACCTTTTTGTACAGTTCTTCTGTGTATTGTTGCCTCCTCTTCTTAATATCTTCTGCTTCTGTCAGGTCCATACCATTTCTGTCCTTTATTGAGCCCATCTTTGCATGAAATGTTCCCTTGGTATCTAATTTTCCTGAAGAAGTCTCTAGTCTTTCTCATTCTATTGTTTTCCTCTATTTCTTTGCATTGATCACTGAGGAAGGCTTTCTTATCTCTCCTTGCTATTCTTTATAACTCTGCATTCAGATGGATATATCTTTCCCTTTTCTCCTTTTCCTTTCGCTTCTCTTCTTTTCTCATCTATTTGTAAGGCCTTCTCAGACAACCATTGTACCTTTCTGCATTTCTTTTTTCTTAGGGATGGTTTTGATCACCACCTCCTGTACAATGTCACGAACCTCCGTCCATAGTTCTTCAGGCACTCTGCCTATCAGATCTAATCCCTTGAATCTATTTGTCATTTCCACTGTATAATTGAGGACTTCCCTCATGGCTCAGATGGTGAAGCATCTGCCTACAACGCAGGAGACCTGGGATCTGTCCCTGGGTCGGGAAGATTCCCTGGGAAAGGAAATGGCAACCCATTCCAGTACTCTTGCCTGGAAAATCCCATGGATAGAGGAGCCTGGTAGGCTCCGTAGGGACTACTCTCCATAGGTAGAGTCCATAGGGTTGCAAAGAGTTGGACACGACTGAGTGACTTCACTTCACTCGCTTCACTGTATAATCATAAGGGATTTGATTTAGGTCATACCTGAGGGCAGTGGTTTTCCCTACATTCTTCAATTTAAGTCTGAATTTGGCAAAAAGGAGTTCATGATCTGAGCTGCAGTCAGCTCCCAGTCTTGTTTTTGCTGACTGTATACAGCTTCTCCATCTTTGGCTGCAAAGAACACAAGAGGCGACGCTAGACATGGACATCAGCAGATGGTCAATACTGAAATCAGATTGATTATGTTCTTTGTAGCCAGAGATGGAGAAGCTCTATAAGTCAGCGACTAGCTGTGGTCATATGATAAAATGAGGGCCAAAGAATCATAAGTAGAAGGGTCATGCGGGACTTCAGGAAGACTTTGTAAAAGTGAGAGACAGACAACATTTTTCTTTTCTTCCCCTTTCTCTGGCTGATGGCCAGAAATATGGATATGATAAATGGTGCCCCAGCAGCTACCTTGGAATATGAAGTGATGTTAAGAATAACCAAGAAAAGAAACGAGCCTAGGTCTCTGATAACACAGTGGAAATCTCATGCCATGCCAGCTTGACTCCCTTCCTCTCATATTGCTTGTAAATGAAACACAGGCACACACACACATACCCACACATTATATTTCTTGCCTGGAAAATCCCATGGACAGAGGAGCTTGGAGGGGTACAGTCCATAGTGTCACAAAGAGTCAGACATGACTGAGCAACTTAGCATGCAATCTTGTTTAAGCACAAATATTTGGGGGTTTTCTGTGTTTGTAGTTGAAACTAATGCTACTTACTCCATAAGTAGCTTATGGAGCTTATTCCATAAGCCTTCTAGCACTATCTGATGTTTTAAAATTGTGTGTGTTTGACTAAAAAATAAATTTTGATTTAAATATAAACTTTTATACAAAAATCTGGCAAAAACCATTCAAGAAAAACATCACAGACCAATATCTCTCATGAACATAAGAATAAAAATTCTTGACAAAACTTTGGCAAATTGAATTCAGCCATTTGTAAAAAAAAATAATGTACTATGACCAGATGGGGTTTATCCCAGGAATGAAAGGTCAACACAGCATTCAAAAATCAAAATCAATCAGTGTAACTGACCACAATAACAGAACAAAGGATTAAAAACCAAGTAATCAGCTCAATAGATGCAGAAGAAGCATTTGAAAAAATCCAGTAATCCTTCACAATAAAGTGCCCAGCAAACTAAGAATAGAAGTAAATTTCTTAAACTTGACAAAGGGCAATTCTAAAATAAAACCACAGCTAACAACATACTTAACGGTGAAAGACTGAATGATTTCCCCTAAGAGAGAGAAAAATGAGAAGATAACTGTTCTTTTTTTTTTTTCATTTATTTTTATTAGTTGGAGGTGAATTACCTTACAATATTGTAGTGGTTTTTGCCATACATTAACATGAATCAGCCAGAGAAGATAACTGTTCTTAACACCTGTATTAAATACTATGCTGAAGCACTAGGCAAGAAAGTGAAATTTTCCTTTCCACAGTTTGGAAAGAAAAAGTAAAACTTTATTTATAGACAACATAATTATCTACACAGAAAATCCCAAGAAATCTTAAAAATAAGAATACCTACACTATAATTAGAACTAGTAAGTGAATTGAGCAAAGTGAAATACACAAGATCAATACACAAAAACCAATAAACCAGAACAAACACCTAGAAAAGTATAATCTTACAAATCCCACTGACACTGACATCAGCAAGCATCAGATATTTAGGGATAAATTTAACGAAAGATGTGTAAGATGTCTACAGTGAATTTTTCTAATAGGTTGTATAAGCTGAGAGATATTTAAAATACTTATTAATAAATAAAAGGCTAGATAGATACATCACCTGCATGGATTAGAAGATTCAAGATTATCAAGATGTCAATTTTTCTTCTTCTTCCCAAATTGATCTATAAATTTAATGCAACCCTACTTGAAAACAACTGTGGTTTCTACACTGACAAGGTAATTCTAAATTTATATGAAATTTTAAAAATAATACAGTGAAACTAAAATAGAATAAAAGAAGATCAGTGCTATCACAGAGACACATGCGAGGGTTCTACAACTGCACAGAGGAAGGAAGAATAGTTCTGATTATTCCAGTTCTGACTAGGTAACTCAGGGGATGCCTCTCAAAGGAGGTGCCATTAGAACTGTGAGTTGAAAGATGGCTGAGGGCTTACCAGGTGGAGACTTTCATGAAGGCTGTTGATTTACTTAGGCTTTATTGATCATAAAGAACGAAAACTGTCCATGTGGAACTGTACAGGAAAAGTCTCATGAAAATTTTTGGTGAGACCCCAGATCCTGGACTTAGAGGGCAGTTCTGCATCTGAGGTTCTTTTCCTGACCTTAGCAGCCAGAACCCCTAAATATTTAATGTAGTCTTCTATCTTTTCTTGCCTTCTCCAACCATCTACTTTATTCTCTGTACTTTCAGATATGAAACTAGAAGGATAGGTTAGAAGCAGATGGTGAAAGACCCTGTTTGGACCCACAAGTTCATTTCTATCTTTGTAGCCTCTGAAGATTTTTAAGCAGGAGAAAGAAATGATCGGAGAGATGTAGAGAGGTTAGAGACAGACAGACCAGAGGAAAGTATATGAAGGTCAAAACCAATGGAACTCAATGAACGTGGGGACTGGGTAGTAGCAAAATATATTCTACCATGGTCAACAATTTTATATCCCTTTAGGGGACAGGGACAAAGAGGGTTAAATCAGCTACATTTTGAAAAAAACTCTCCAGTTGATCTTGACTGAGAACTACTGGTCCAAAGTGACACCCATGCTGACAGAGAAACATCCATGGTGATAGAAATGGATGGAAGACAGGGATCGATTTGGAGACCAACTGGACTTGGTGGAAGGAGTCCACTTAACTGTGTAGTCTCCAGCTCAGGAAGCTGAGAGGATGATGGTTTCATTTTCCAGGACTTGGGAAATGAACGACAGAGTATGTTTACATATGAGAGTGGAGAGTGAGAGAGGCTGAGAGAAGAATTACACCCCCAGGGAGCTCAGGAATTCAGTCTCACTGTGTCCAGCAGGCAGAGAGCTGGAGATGGACTGACTCCAGTCAGCCTTTTCACTTTTCCTTCATGAGGCAGACCCTGCTGGCAAGAAACATGTTACCTGGGCATTAGTTAGTCAGACAGATGCTGAGTCTAAGTACAAAGCAATTTTCCCCAAGGTTTTGGTGATGGTGATGTTCCTTATCACAGATTTGTTTGTTGCTAACCAACTGGTCCTTGGTTTATTTTGTTTTTAAAAATCACTGGTGGAGAAGGAAATGGCAACCCACTCCAGTATTCTTGCCTGGAAAACAACATGGACAGAGAAGCCTGGTAGGTTACAGTCCATGGGGTCACAAAGAGTCGGACACGACTGACTTCACTGACTGACTTCACTTTCACTGGACAGTTGTTGCCAGGTACACGCTTTTTAGAGGTAGGATGTGGTCTTAGATAGCTCCCAATTGTGCTTCCAGGAGGTGGTTACCCAGTCAATCACTTTCCTGGTTTGATAGTCTATCCTCTTCAATGTTCTTTTCCCTCAAGTATCTTCTTTGGCCATTTCTGAAAATAACTGTCTCAAATGCCCTTCATGGAAGCCAAACAACTTTCTCATACTCTCCCCTGCTGAAGACAGTTGGGGGCTCAGAGGTTTACATTTCCAGGAGACCTAGTTCTCTCAGTCCTGGATGTCCGTATTTTGTTAATCAAATATCTCAAAAAAAAATCTGGATCTTCTTTTTTCTTTTTTTTTCTTCTATTCTTTTTTTTTCCCCCAGTGTATGTCATGGGTCCCAAAACAGTCATAATTTTCTGGAATGTGCATTTTTTTCCTACTCTTAATCTTGGACACGGTAGGTTTCTGTGGGACTACGTCAGTAAACTTTTTCAATATGACTGTCTTCCTATGTAGAAAATGTTTTGTTCTATGATTAAAAGTAATTGCTTCTGCAACAGACAAAGGATTAATCTCAAAAATATACAAGCAACTCCTGCAGCTCAATTCCAGAAAAATAAATGACAAAATAAAAAAATAGGCCAAAGAACTAAACAGACATTTCTCCAAAGAAGACATACAGATGGCTAACAAACACATGAAAAGATGCTCAACATCACTCATTATCAGAGAAATGCACATCAAAACCACAATGATGTACCATTATACGCCAGTCAGGATGGCTGCTATCCAAAAGTCTACAAGCAATAAATGCTGGAGAGGGTGTGGAGAAAAGGGAACCCTCTTACACTGTTGGTGGGAATGCAAACTAGTACAGCCACTATGGAAAACAGTGTGGAGATTCCTTAAAAAACTGGAAATAGAACTGCCATATGACCCAGCAATACCACTTCTGGGCATACACACTGAGGAAACCAGATCTGAAAGAGACACTTGCACCCCAATGTTCATCGCAGCACTGTTTATAATAGCCAGGACATGGAAGCAACCTAGATGCCCATCAGCAGACGAATGGATAAGGAAGCTGTGGTACATATACACCGTGGAATATTACTCAGCCATTAAAAAGAATTCATTTGAATCAGTCCTAATGAGGTGGATGAAACTGGAGCCCATTATACAGAGTGAAGTAAGCCAGAAAGATAAAGACCAATACAGTATACTAACGCATATATATGGAATTTAGAAAGATGGTAACGATAACCCTATATGCAAGACAGAAAAAGAGACACAGATGTACCGAACAGAATTTTGGACTCTGTGGGAGAAGGCGAGGGTGGGATGTTTCGAGAAAACAGCATCAAAACATGTATATTATCTAGGGTGAAACAGATCACCAGCCCAGGCTGGATGCAAGAGACAAGTGCTCAGGGCTGGTGCACTGGGAAGACCCAGAGGGATGGGGTGAGGAAGGAGGTGGGAGGGGGGATCGGGATGGGGAATACATGTAAATCCATGGCTGATTCATGTCAATGTATGACAAAAACCACTACAATATTGTAATTAGCCTCCAACTAATAAAAATAAATGGAAAAAAAAATAATAATTGCTTCTAAGGATCAAAACCCAAAGTATCTACCAATAATAAAATAATCTTCCAAAAAGAAAAATAAATAAATAAAACTCATTGGCCATTGGTGATTTTTTAAAAATATTTATTTATTTTTTGACTGTGCTGCATCTTCACTGCTTGGTGAGTACTTTCTCTAGTCGTGGTGAGTGGGGGCCGCTCTTCATTGCATTGGGTGGGCTTCCCATTGCGGTGACTTCTCTTGTTGCAGAGCACAGGCTCCAGGTGCGTGGGCTTCAGTAGTTGCCGCTCAAGGGCTCTAGAGCTCGGGCTCAGTAATTGTGGCACTTGAGCTTAGTTGCTCTGCGGTAAGTGGGATCTTCCGTGACCAGGGATCGAACCTGTGTCCCCTGCATGGGCCCACGGATTCTTATCCAGTGTGCCATCAGGGAAGTCCTGGCCCTTGGTTTAGAATGCTGGACCAAGTTTGACCAACATATCAATCAGGTACCAAGATTCTACTCTATGGAAGAGCTTTTAGTGAAGGGACAATTTAGAGGGAGGTGGGCAGGATTAAGGGTACCTTAAGATGTTGAGGCACCCAAGGGATACAAACAATGGATACAGACTCATCTAGGCCTGAACAGGCAGAAGGAAAGGATGGAACCCAGTGGAGGAGGGGGCTGTTGCTCCAGGGGTAGCTATTGTCACAGAAGAACGTGACACTGTCAGGTCTGAGGTTCCAGATCCGGGAGGGACAGGCAAGAAACATCCCAGCCCGCCTGGTCCACCTTTCCCCCGCCAGTCTCCTACCGGTGCTTCCCATTGGCTGATGTAAGTTAGAAACCAGCCAACAGCGCAGAAGGGGCTGGAAGACGGAGGGGTCAGCTTCCTGGACACAGAGCGAGGCAGAGAAGGGTGAAAAAATGGCTCAGGGCGGCAGGCGAGGTACACCAGCACAACCACATCCTCCGACACGGCCTGTGCAAGGCAGTGGTGTGAGTCAATTCTGTGGAATGGCAGAAAAATGACACCCGAGATATGGAGATAGGAGGATTCCCGACAGTCCTGGCCCTCCCGCCCACCAGGCATCCCCAGGGGCACGTGGCTTGCCTCTGGGGCTTCAATTGCTTCAGCTGTCAAATGAGTCAGCTGGACCCCGTGACCCTCAGAGCCCTCCAACACAGGGTCCCTTGATGAGGCTGTGAGTCGGCTGGCTCCGTCACCAGCACAGATTGGGCTCTGCCCCCACTGTCCCCGCCTCCCCGGGCTCCACCCGCTGCAGATAAGACGCCAGGCCCCCCCAAAGCGCAGCCCAGAGGATCCTGGGGCCGGCGGCCTCTGGGACTGCACTTGGCGCTCCTGTCTTCCAGTGAAACCCTGGGACGTGCAGAGTCGACCAGGGACTTTCTTTCACTATGACGAGGCACATTCAAAAAGAAAGCAGCGTGTGTTCATCCCCAGAGAGCAGCAGCTCCCGGCCTGGTGCCCCCCTGCTCAGTTCCTGATAACTGAAGGTGAAACTTGAACAGCAAAAGGGAAGTCTCCCGTCTCCTACTGGGTATCAAATCCTGTTTCTAGACAGTTTCAGTTCTTAAAGACACAGGATTCCATACTTTCTCACCAATAAGCTGGAAGGCAAAGAAACTTCGGTGACCACCAACCGCACTGCCTGGCTCTGGGGTGAGATGCAAGTACGCCGCAAAGCCTTTCTGAAATCCTGGTTTGAAAGCGTGGTCCAGAGATTTCTGAAATGCATCATCATCTTTCTCCTTATTAATGCAAAGAATTAGACTGGATAAGGGCACAGATTTGTTCAGCCTGCTCTGGGGCCCCGCAGTGCCTCTTGGGCGGCTTTCTCCCTCCTAGCTTTCTGCAGGCTGAGATGACTCAGACCAGGGCAGGCCATCGTCTCCTTGTGGAGGTGTGAAGATGGTGCCTCCAGCTTCAGGGACACGCCAAGAGTGGCCACAGGGAGAAGCCCGCTCCTTTGTTGTGCCCTTGAAGGTCTAGACAGCTGGAGAACAGCTTGCAGTGCAACGTGTCGGCTTGTACTCACCTTCAAAGCATTTGTTTGCAGTGACAGGTTCAACCCTGTGTTCTTAGTTTTCTGGACTCTGTAGCTCACTGAAAAGGATAGAGGAGGAAAGAAAGAACACAAAGAGGAAAATATGAATAGGAAAAGTTGAAACAGGTGTGAGTTTTTTTTTTTTTCTTTTTTTGTTTTGAGGTATAGCCGATTAGCAAACAATGCTGTGATAGTTCCCGGTGAACGGCGAAGGGACTCATACATATACAGGTGTAACGGTTTTTAAGCACAAAGGCATTTCAATACAAAGTAAATTTTAAAAGGCCATGTGTCTGCTGAAAATGAAGGAAGAGAAATATTTCCACAGAGATTCCGTTCATACCCGAGAAGTTTTCTCACGGAAGTCGGGCACCAGAATGGGTGGTTAGAAGGTGCTGTGAAGTCTCTCACATCAGGATCCGTTCTTTTGCATATTTGACTATTTAAATGCGCTGTAACAAAGCATGGGGTGTATGCTGTGACTCAGTGTACCGTCAAGGGAAGCACAGAATAAGACCATTCAATCCAATGCGTTGGGGATCCAGAAGGCTTCCAGGAGAAATGACCTTTAGCCTGTCATGGAAAGGATGCTTTGGAACTGGAAGAAAAAAATGAGGAGGAGGAACAGCAAAATATGAGGACCTGATTCAGGATAATGCAGTCCAAGACAGCAGAACTGGAGAAAGGGCCCCAGAGACTTTGCTCCTTGGAGGTGACACTAGTCTCAACATACTGTCTCTGTCCACATGGGGTGAACATCTCCAAACCAACAATACTAGGATCATTTGAACCTGCTTAAAAATAATTTTTAAAAAATCATAGCTCTTATTCGGATATAAAATGAACACATGTTAAAATTTTTAGGCACATTTAAGATAAATAATTAAAGATTAAATTAAATCATAAAGAGTAATGATTATTAATCAACAGGGGAGCGGAGCAGTTATAACTAGTTCAGGAGAGAATGCAAAGCCTGGTCCTATTTATGGATTTGGAATATTGAAATGATTGTGCAAATTCAGGCAAACTGGTTTTTGGAGGGAGAGGACGGGAGGAAAATGATCATCTTTTGGTATAATTTGCATGTCTATAGGTAAGAATTACTTTGCATTGCTATCAGTTTGCTACAATTTATAGAATAGTAAAATAGCTCAAAGACACTGAAAGACTGTAATTAGGTAACCTGAAGGGTGTTTTCTGGACAAACTGAAGGGACACCTCATTTTATTGCTCTTTGCTTTACTAGGCTTTGCAAATACTGTGGTTTTTTTTTTTTTTACAAATTGAAGGGTTGTGGCAACCTTGCATTAGGCAAGTCTATAGGTACCATTTTTCCAAACAAATTTGTTCACTCCATATCTTTGTTTCACATTTTGGTAGTAATTCTTGCAATATTTCAAAGTTTCATTGTTATTATATTTGTTATGGTGATCTGTGATTAGCGATCTTTGGTGTTACTATTGCAATTGTTTTGAGTCTCCATGAACTGTGCCCGTATAAAACTTCATTAGTAAATGTTGTATGTGTCCTGCTTCTTCACTGACAAGCCGTTCCCCCATCTCTGCCCCTTTCCTCATGCCTCCCCTATTCCCTGAGACACAATAATATTGAAATTAGGCCAGTTAGTAACCTCACAATGGCCTCTAAGTGCTCAAGTGAAAGGAAGAGTTACACATCTCTCACTTTAAATCAAAAAGCTAGAAATGATTAAGCTTAGTGAGGAAGGCATGTCCAAAGCCAGGATGGGCCAAAAGCTAGACAATAAACAGTTAACCAATTTGCGGATGCAAAGGAAAAGTTCTCAAAGGAAATTAAAAGTGCTACTTCAGTGAATACGCAAATTGACAAGAAAGCAAAACAGCTTTATGCAGATATGGAGAAAGCTTTAGTGGTCTGGATAGAGGATCAAATCAGGTACAACATTTCCTTCAGCCAAAGACTAATCCAGAACAAAGCCCTAGCTCTCTCCAATTCTATGTAGGTGGAGAGAGGTGAAGAGGCTGCAGAAGGTTTGAAGCTAGCAGAGGCTGGTTCATGAGGTTTCAGAAAATAAGTTGTCTCCATGATATAAAAGTGCAAGATGAGGCAGCAATTGCCGATGTAGAAGCTGCAGCAAGTTATCCAGAAGTTTAGCTTAGATAATTAATGAAGGTGGCAACACACTAAACAACAGATTTTCAGTGTAAATGAAACAGCCTTCCATTGGATGAAGATGTCATCAAGGAATTTCATAGCTGGAGAGAAGTCAATGTCTCACTTCAAAGCTTTAAAGCACAAGATGCCTCTCTTTTAGGGGCTGATGCAACTGGTGACTTGACATTGAAGCCAATGTTCATTTACCATTCTGAAAGTCCTAGAGCTTTGAAGAATTATGCTAAATCTACTCTGCCTGTACTCTATAAATGGAACAACAAAGCCTAGATGACAGTGTATCTATTTACAACATGGTTTAGTGAATATTTTAAGCCTACTGTTGAGACCTATTGCTCAGAAAAAAAGACTTTCAAAATATTACTGCTCATTGACAATGCACCTGGTCACCCAAGAGCTCTGATGGAGATGTATGAGATTAATGTTGTTTTCATGCCTGCTAACACAACGTCTACTCTGTAGCCCATGGACCAAGGAGTAACTTCTACTTTCAAGTCTTATCAGTATGTAAGAAACATTTCATGAGGCTATAGCTGCCATAAATAGTGATTCCTCTGATGGATCTGGGCAAAGTAAATTGAAAGCCTTCTGGAAAGGGTTCCCCTTTCTAGATGCCATTAATATTCATGATTCATAGAAAGAGGTAGAAATATAAATATTAACAGGAGTTTGGAAGAGGTTGATTCCAGTCTTCATGGATGACTTTGAGGGGTTCAAAACTTTACTAGAGAAAGTAACCGCAGATGTGGAAGTAATTGCAGATGTGGTAGAAACAGCAAGAGAACTAGAATTAGAAGATGTGACTGAATCACTGCAATCTTATGATAAAACTTTAACAGATGAGGAGTTGCTTCTTGAGAAAAAAAAAATGGTTTCTTAAGATAGAATCTACTCGTGGTGAAGATGGTGTGAAGATTGCTAAAATGACAACATAGGATTTATAATATTATATAAACCTAGTTGCTAAAGCAGTGATGAAACTGGTCAGGACCCTGTGGTAGGGTCTGCCCAGAGACAGACCCCACCCCTTCCTTATGTCCCCTACCTATGGTGGGCCTTCCCCGAGATCCAAAGAACAAATTTAATCAGAGAAGTGAGAAAATACCAAAACAAAGGAAAGCAGTCAAGCAAGACAAAAGAATAGTAGTTTAGCCATAAAACAAAGGGAAGGACCTTCAGTTCCTTCTCAAGGTTTACAGATCCTGTCCTGAGCCATACCCTTGAGTTGTTTTGCGGATCCTAAAACCTCCACCAAGTGGAAAAAGTTAACTGTATGCTGACCATCAGAATGTAGACCCCAGGCCACTTAGAACCAGAAGGTTGATAATTGAGATTCCAGAAACATCAACCTGTTCCCTCACCACCAACCAATCAGAAGAGTGAACACAGATGGTCATGTACCCTGTCCATCTCCATCATCTTGCCTTTAAAAACCCTTGCCTGAAAGCCATCGAGGAGTTTGGTCTTTTGAGCATGATCTGCCTATCCTTCTTGCCTGGCCCTGCAATAAGCTCTGAACTTTCCTTCAGCACAATCCAGGGTCAGTAGATTGGCTTAACTGCCTATAGAGTGAGCACCCCCAAATTTGCTTCAGTAACAGTGACAAGGATTGACTCCAGTTTTGAAAGAAGTTCTACAAGGAGGTAAAAATGCTATTGAACAGCATTCTATATTGAACAGCCACAAAGAAATTGCTTGTGAAAGGAAGAGTCAATTGATTAGGCCAACTTCCTTGCTCTCTTTTTTTAAGAAACCACCACAGCCAGCTTCAGCAACTGCCACTCTGATGAGATCAGTCATCAGCCAACACCAGCAGCAAAACACTCCACTGGCAAGAAGATGATGATTCATTGAAGGCTCAGATGATAGCACTTCTTAGTAGTAAAGGATTTTTTAATTAAGGTATGTACATTGGGTTTTAGATGTAATACTGCTGCATACTTTATTCATAGACTATAGTATAGTTATAGTAAACATGACTTTCATATGTGCTGGGAAACCAAATAATTCATGTGACTTGCATCATTGCTATAATCCTTCTAAGGCAGGGGTCTGGAACTGAATCCAGACAAGCTCCCAGGGATGCCTGTGTTTTTTCCCACTATGAAGTGAAGTGAAGTCACTCAGTCGTGTTGGACTCTTTGTGACCCCACGGATTGTAGCCCGCCAGGCTCCTCTGTCCATGGGATTTTCCAGGCCAGAATATTGGAGTGGGTTGCCATGCCCTCCTCCAGGGGATCTTTCCAACCCAGGGATCGAACCCAGGTCTCCTGCATTTCAGCCGGATTCTTTACCAGCTGAGCCACAAGGGAAGCATCCTATTAAATTTCTCTCTTTTTTTTTTTCCTCTCTCTCTAGTTGAGATTTACTGGTGATTAATGTATCCCACCCCTCTGTGCACAGGTGACAAGTTAAGTAATCCTAAATAAATATCAAAGGCTTAAATAGTAAGGATTGCAGGACAAATAAAATACAACTGTATTTCAGCTTTTAAATAAAATTGAAGGTGACACTTGAGATTTGTTCCCTGCATGTAATTCTGCCCCCTCCCCCATTCTCATCAACCAGCTTACTGTCCCTTTCAACAGTACTGTTACCAGGCCTTTAAAAAACAACTTCACTGTGGTTTATGGGAATCCCTAATTTACAACAGGCAGGCTGACACAGATGATAAATTACAGGAACAAGAAAAGTAGCTTAGGTCCACACTCTTAAATGGGGAAATAACAATGAGAAATTCACAGCACAAAGAGAGTAATAGTAAGTTTTTTGGGGGGAGTTGGAATGAGGGTGAGGCCTTAATTGGGGTGAAGACTAGGAAAATCCAGCCATCATTCATGCTTCTCCATCCATTCTTCAAACAGGACTTTTTACTGCTAAGCAAATGTGCTGGTTACCATGTTAGGCAACTAGGGATATATGAATAAATAAAACACAATTCTCGTCCTGTAGTTGCTTACATTTTAAAGAGAGGTATTCCCTGTTCCAACAAGATGGAGAAAAGCATTACATTTCCTCCAACTGACACGGGTCTGGAGGTAAGATTTCAGAAATTCTACGACAAGGTGGCCCTCTAAGGTATTTAAGGGCTTGGGGGAATCTTTTCCTTGCTGGTCCTGTTCCCCACCCCAACCCTGCCACACACACAATGGGTACTTAACTACTAATCATTTGAACAATAGTTAATTAGTGCATGCTAAGTCACTTCATTTGTGTTGACTCTTTGCCACCTTATGGACTGTAGCCCACCAGGCTCTTCCATCCATGGGGATTCTCCAGGCAAGAATACTGGAGTGGGTCACTGTGCCCTCTTCCAGGGGATCTTTCCGACCCAGGGATCAAAACTGTCTCCTGCGACTCCTGCTTTGCAGGCAGATTCTTTACTGCTGAGCCACCAGGAAAGACTAAATTCATAATAGTAACTAGTTATTAGTAATTCATTATTTTATTATTTTACAATAAAATTTTTGTTACTTCATAAATAAATGTATTGATATACCACAATAATGAATGAATTTATTTTTATTAATAAATTATTTGTTCACTGCAATAATTAAGATGAATTACAATAAGTAATCAATTCCTAATTAAGTTTCATAATGATTAATTATTTGCAAATGTGCTGCAACCACTCAAGAACTGCTGTGGGGACTATTTGCTGGTTCTTTCCACCCTTTGGCCTCAGGATGCTGGCCACCACTGTTGGTTCTTGAACTCACTTTCTCAATTTCAAAAAGTCCTGCCTGGCAAACTGAGGGTTTGTCAATTTGTCCCTTCTGTGGGTTTGTGACATTTCTGAAGGTACTTTCTGGCCTTGCTGCCAACCTAGAGGAAAGATTGCGAAGAAGCTTGGTGAACCCAGGATGCTCGGGAGACAATCTCGCTTTCCAGACCCCAGCGTCGTCCAAAGAGTTTTCCTCTGGGGTGTGGAACCACACGGGGTAGATGCAGAACAGAGTGCCGCCCTGCACAAGGTGATAGAGAACTCAAACCAGTTCAGGAAGACCCTTGATTACTGGATGAGTAGATAAGCATCTGGGCTTCCCAAGTGAAGCAGTGGTAAAGAATTTGCCTGCCAGTGCAGGAGATGTAGGAAATCCCTGGGTTCAGATCCCTGGGCTCGAACCCTGGGTTCAGAAGATCCCCTGGAGAAGGGAATGGCCACCCATTCCAGTATTCTCGCCTGGAGAATCCCATGAACAGAGGAGCCTGGCAGGCTACATATAGTCCATGAGGTCACAAAGAGTTGGACACGACTGAGCGACTAAGCAAGCATACAGATAAGCAGCAGGGTTATTAAGGGAAGTCAGGGAAGTTCCAGGTACACCTCAGGCCTTCCAGGACAGGGTCATAGAAAGCAAACCCTGGACTCTCCCTCGCGCTTTCCCTCGAGGTCGTGGTTGGAATCCGGAGCTAGGCCTTTGGTCTGACCTGTAGTGACATTTCTGATCTTCTTAAGAACATCATACCAGAAAAGGTCATGCTAGAGCACCCAGAAGAGCAGGTGAGCTGTCTCCAGGGACAGAATCTGCCCTGAGCCCCAGACTGGGGCTCAAACCCGAGCACGCCATGTCAAGCGTACCTCCACCTGCTCACTGCAGACTTTCAGCGCGCATCACGTTGACGGTGATGAGGTCCGTGGCAACGGTAGTAACCACACGGATTTCCTTTGCGCCCGATACGTGGGGAGGAACAGTTTCATCAAGGTGGTCAGTTTCTAAATGGGCGATCCAGGAAATGTCCCTTACCTCCAAGTAGAGCAAGGTTTCCGGAAGCTGGCCTTGACCAGCTCCGCTCTCACGCCTCACGACATCTGGCATTGTTAGGGGCCTTCCAGCAGCGGGCCCTCCTGGGGCTCTCAGCATAACTTCCCCAGGAACAGGGATGGTTTAGGTTCAGAGCTCAAGGACTCCCATCACCCTCTCCCCTTCTCTCCTTCCTCCCTCCTTCCTCCTCTCCATTCTTCCTTCTTTCTGCTGCCCTGCCTTTCGGGGACAAGTCTCCCCGCTGTGGCTCGGGTG
Organism: Cervus canadensis; assembly: GCF_019320065.1. NCBI lineage: Eukaryota > Metazoa > Chordata > Mammalia > Artiodactyla > Cervidae > Cervus > Cervus canadensis. The sequence continues at coordinate 9,642,555 of NC_057398.1, forward strand.
ACTCTGCCAGATTTCCTTCACATCCCGGAGGGAAGACGAGTCAGCGAGCTCTGGGGCTGTCCCTTTTCCTCCAGCTCCCGCTAGAGCAGAACCCACAGCGCTGGGGAGTACACCCAGACTGTGGGAACCCTAGCATTGATGGGAAAGAAGAGAGGGGCTTTTGGGTCTCTCACTTTCCTGTCCGTTAAGAGTCATCATTCTCAACCGAGGTTTGAGGCCCAAACTGGGGCCTGATTCAGTGATGGAAACCCCAGGTTTCAAGGCTGCGGTGGTGCAATACGGGGCAAGATTGCGGACAGGAAGTGGTGTGGCTGCATGGGTGAGGAGGAAGGACTTCCTCCCTCCCTAACACTTTCTATTCTGAAAGGGCCTTTCTCAGCCTGCTTCCCTTCCTTCCAGCCCAACAAAGAGCCACTCGCAGATTTAATTCACACACAGGGCCCAGTGTCTGGCCCACTGCGGCAGGGTGAACATAACCAATCAAATCCAGTCTCCAGAACAGGTCTACCTCCCCTGTCCCTCTTGGAGTAATTTATACAGATTTTCTACCTTTTCAGAGTAGGAGGTGGAGAGCTGAGACAGCCCCTACTGTTACTGGGATCTTGGCAGAGACGATCTTAGCAACCAGGTTGATCTCTCTTTGGTTTTCAGAACACTTGTCACATCTCCAGTTATCTTGGAGGGGACTTTGCCCCATCACCATTGACTCACTATCCTGGGCTACCGTAGTTTTGGTTCCTTAACTCCAAATTGACTGTTGACATCAAACGTGGGGGGACCTAAATGTGAGCTCAAACTCTGTGAGCATCCAGCTTAGGGAGGAAGCCCCAGAGCTCATCCAATAATCTGAATGAAGTTCTTGATAAGCGTATAAGGCGGCTGGCACATTGGAGCCAAGTGGCTGGATCGGGGTAGTGGGGTATTTAGGAGACATAACCGAAGGACTTGGAGGAATCAAATATGATGTATAGGTTTCTGACCAGGTGGATGTTGGAGCCTCTAACAGACAGGTAGAAACAGACTGAGAAGCGTATTTGAAGAGAAGATGATGAGACCAAGAGTCAAGCTTTGAACATGTTGAGGGGGAAACGCTTGTGAGAGGTCCTCTCAGAGACACATGATGGACAACTGAGTAGACAGGTCTGCCCTCCGAAGGGACAGCTGGGCTGTGGGTACCGATGGGGGAGCTGTCAGCATGGGGGAGGTGGTGATCGAGGCTCCGAGGAGAGGAGAGCCCTTTATACTGACAAGCAGCACAGAAGCTGGTGTCACAGGCCATTAGGAAGTAAAGGAAGACAAAGCCTGGGACATGCCCATTAGATTTGGCATGAAAGGAGCCTTTTAGGGACCTTTAAGGGGGCAGTTTCAGCGAGGTTTGGGGAGCAAAAGCTGGGTCTTCTTATGGCAGAGACTGCAGATATTCACCTAAGCCTCTTCCTCCAGCTCCCAAGAACGTGGCTGAATTTCATTTCCCAACCTCCCTTGCGGCTGAGTGAGGCCTGAGATCTGGCCCGTGGACTGTGGGTGGGAAAGGATGCCCTCTCACCTCCGGGATGCAGCCCTTCCCCACTGTCCTCCCTGGACCCTTCCTCCAAGTCTCCCAGTTAGGGGAGAGGACCTAGGGGGACCCAAGGGGGCCCAGGGCACCTACATGGTAGGGGACTGGGCCTTGGGTTGTTACATGGAGCCAGGGGGCTCTGGCCAGTGGGGCTGGCAGGCTCAGATGCCCCCGGGTCAGCAGCGGAGTGGGTGATCAGCAGTGACCGCAGCAGATCAGTCACAGGACAGTTAGAGGGGTCTGCAAGCTGGAGCTTGGAAGTACTGCAGTGTCCAGGTGAGCCCCAGCCGGAGGGTAAAATGCTCCCTTCAGGAAAGTGCTGGTGTTGAAAGACAGCTGCAGCAAAATGCCTGCGGGTTCAAGACGCACACTCCGCGTGTCATGCTCCCAGCTACATTGGCCCCTGGGACCCCGGCTCTGAGTCCATCCTTCGCAGAAGGGCCACTCGCCAGGACGGGGCAGCCTGGGGAGGTGCTGACAGACAGTGACACCACATGTAGCCACCGGCTCAGCCAGACCCTGCCCGGACTTGGCCCAGCAGCAGCAGCCTGACTCTGTCCACTAGAGTGGATCCACGGTCAGATCCGCCGGGGTCACAACCTGGCTCTGCTTGGCACCTACGGGTGAACGTGAGCAATCCCCTCCCCCTTGCCACACCCCTCATCTGCATCGTGAAGGGATGAGGCTGGATGATTTCAAAGTCTCTTGCACTGGGAATTCCCTGGCAGTTCAGTTGTTAGGACTCTGTGCTTTTGCTGCTGAGAGTCCAGGTTCAATCCCTGGTTGGGGAACTAAGATCCCACAAGCTGTGAGGCTAGATAATGCCACCATCCCCTTGAAACAGCTGCATTCAGGATGCTCTGACCTGGTCCTGCCAGCAGGCACGTGCTAAGTTGCCTCAGTTGTGTTCAACTCTATGAAACCCCATGAAACTGCAGCCTGCCAGGCTCCTCTGTCCATGGGATTCTCCAGGCAAGAACACTGGAGTGGATTGCCACACCCTCCTCCAGGGGATCTTCCTGACCCATGAATCACACCCGCATCTCTTACGGCTAACCTGCATTGGCAGGCGGGCTCTTTACCACTAGCGCCAACCGAGAAGCCCGCAGGCACAGGCCCTGTTACCTAACAGCAGCCTTCCAGTACCTCTGACCAGGAAAGTCTTGTCACCATCAGCCTGTGTGAGTTAGAAGACACCAGGCAAGACTCCAGCAAGCAGGAGAAGAAAAGAGAAAGGAGAAGAAAAAAAGGCTTGTGGGGAGCAACCAAATGGGATCCTGGTATGAAATCAGCTATTTCTTCACCCCTGGAAGGGTTGCTTTCTATTTCCTTTCTTTCTTTTTTAACCAACTGCATTTACAGTTGGTTACATTTACACTTTCTTTTCTGTCCCTATTTCTTGTTCCCTTTATGTGGGCTGGCTCCACCTTCTACAACTCCTTTGTTCCAGGAATAAAAGAGAATTGGGAGGGGATGGGACTTGCTCTCCCATTTTGCTTTACTCACTGGGGCCTCCTTCAACGTGGCTTGTTTCTGATTTTTCCGGAAGAGTAGAGTTGACTGGGACCTTAGAAAGGAAATAGCCTCTACTCTCCTCATCTACTCTAACGTTTGTTTAAATAGGAGAAGTGCCGCACTCAATATGTCAGCAAATTTGGAAAACCCAGCAGTGGTCAAAGTACTGGAAAAGGTCAGCTTTCATTCCAATCCCAAAGACAGGCAATGCCAAAGAATGTTCAAGCTACCATACAACTGCACTCATTTCACATACTAGCAAGATATGCTCAAAATCCTTCAAGCTAGGCGTCAGTAGTAGGTGAACTAACTTCCAGATGTACAAGCTGGATTTAGAAAAGGCAAAGGAACCAGAGATCAAATAGCCAACATCCATTGGATCATACAAAAAGCAAGGAATTCCAGAAAAATATCTACTTCTGCTTCATTGACTATGCTAAAGCCTTTGACTGTATGGATCACAACAACTGTTGAAAATTCTTAAAGAGATGGGAATACCAGACCACCTTACCAGTCTCCTAAGAAACCTGTATGCTGGTCAAGAAACAACAGTTAGAACCAGACATAGAAGTACACTGATTCAAAATTGGTAAAGGAGTACATCAAGGCTGTATATTGTCACTTTGCTTATTTAACTTACATGCAGAGTACATCATGAGAAATGCCGGGCTGGATGAATCACAAGCTAGAATCAAGATTGCTGGGAGAAATATCAACAACCTTAGATATGCAGATGATAACACTCTAATGGCAGAAAGCAAAGAGGAACTAAAGAGCCTTTTGATGAGAGTGAAAGAGGAGAGTGAAAAAGCTGGCTTAAAACTCAACATTCAAAAAACTAAGATCATCGTATCTGGTCCCACGATAGAAGGGAGGAAAGTGGAAACAGTGACAGATTTTATCTTCTTGGGCTCCAAAATCACTGTGAACGGTGACTGCAGCCATGAAATTAAAAGATACTTGCTCCTTTGAAGGAAAGCTATGACAAACCTAGTCAGCATATTAAAAAGCAGAGACATCACTTTGCCAACAAATGTCCGTATAGACCAAGCTATGGTTTTTCCAGTAGTTATGTACATATGTGACAGTTGGTCCATAAAGAAGGCTGAGCACCAAAGAATTGGTGCTTTATTGAATTGTGGTGCTGGAGAAGACTCTTGAGAGTCTCTTGGACAGCAAGGAGTCTCTTGGACAAGCAAACCAGTTAATACTACAGGAAATCAACCCTGAATAGTCATTGGAAGGACTGATGCTGAAGCTGAAGCTCCAATACTTTGGCCACCTGATGCGAAGAGTCAACTAAATGAAAAAGATCTTGATGCTGGGAAAGACTGAGGGCAAGAGGAGAAGGGGGCAACAGAGGATGAGATGGCTGGAGAGCATCACCAATTCAACAGACCCGAGTTTGAGCAAACTCCTGGAGACAGTGAAAGACATGGAAGCCTAGTGTGATGCAGTCCATGGGGTCACAAAGAGTAGGACATGACTTAGCAATTGAACAACTCTCCCATTCTATAGTGATTCAGACTTCTATAAAGGAAACTTGCTGCCTGATCCTATGAGTACTAATGGAATGGGAGGTGACCAGCAAGTGTACAGAGAAAACACTCAGTGTACAGACTCAGGAGAAAATCAGCCTGGAATAGAAAATCTTCCATGACAATCCAGCCTGGGTGAGGAAGTTGACCAGGGTGGAGGGCCACGCAGAGCATATGACAAGCAGGAGTCAGGCCCAGCACACCTACTGGGGGAGGGCAGGGAGTCCCATCCCCACCAGGTGCCTCCCCATCTAGCTTCGATATGTCCTTGGGGGTGATGACCAAGCAGGGAAACCAGACCCAGGAGCTGCAAAACCACCTGAGGGAACAGGAGACGACCTCTTCAGAAATAGGAAAGGTATTGCGTCTCTAAATTCCAAGAATTTGTCTGAAAGGAGAGAAGGCAGCGCCCTTTTTTTTTTTTTAATATTTTTATTTATTTATTTGACCAAGTCGGATCTTAGCTGCAGCATGCAGGATCTTCCGTTGTGACATGTGGGATCTAGTTCCCCGACCAGGGATGGAACTAGGGCCTCCCTGCATTGGGAGAGCTGGGAGTCTTAGCCACTGGACCACCAAGGAAGTCCCGACAACGCCTTTATTATGCATATGCGAGCGGAAATGATTCTGCAAGGGAAGGTACTAGCTGCCAAAGCAGAAGCACAGCGACTCCGGCCTGGCTCGGCTGGAGGCTCTGAACCAGGCTCCTGCGGGGAGCGTCACGCTGAGCCTGCGCCACCGAGGACCCAGCCCGGAGCTCCGAAGAGGTGACCCAGGCACACGGATGTGGAGAGAAGCCTCCTCCCGAGAGGGGGGCGGGGGGGCTGAGAACCGCCCACTCGTCGGGCTCCTCGCTGGGCCGCGGCGGACCCTCTCTGGGCTTCACCGGGGCAGGCAGCCAGCCACGGGGTCGGGCCGCGGCAAGGGAACGAAGTTCAAGGGGCCCAGCAGCAGCGGGCACACCCTCTCGTGCTCCTTCAGCGCCTCGCTCAGGTGCTTCAGCTCCTCCGTCAGCTTCCCGATCTCCCTCCGCAGCACTGTGTTTTCTTGCTCCAAGCACTCGTATTCCTGGGAAGACAGGAAAGGCGCAAAATCGGCCCTGAAACCACGTGCCCTTCCTCCCTCCTCCCGCAGATCTAGCTGCGGGCCACGAAGCTCACCTCCTTCCCTGGCAGGTTCTCCTTAACCGTGCCTGCCTCCACCCCTCGGATGTGTTCTTCATCTGCTTCATGTCTCTTCCCCCGCCCCCCACCGGGATGAAAGATTCTATGAGCGCTGGTTCTATGAGGGCTTTGAATCATCTTTATTGAGGGGGGTGTGTGTGTATGTGTGCGCGCTCACTCGCTCAGTCGTGTCCGACTCTTTGCAACCCCATGGACTGTAGCCCACCAGGCTCCTCTGCCCATGGGATTCTCCAGGCAAGAATACTGGAGCGGGTTGCCATGCCCTCCCCCAGGGGATCTTCCAGACCCAGGGATCAAACCTCGTCTCCTGTGTCTCCTGCATTGAGGTGAATTATTTCCCTGCTGAGCCAGCGGGGAAGCCCTTACTGAGGTATAATTCATATAAAATAAAATGCACCAACTTTACGTGTTTAGTTCAATGAGTTTCGACAAGCATAAACTGGGTTGATGGAGATGCAAAACGTCTCCATCCATCTGAAAGTTCCTTGATCTTGTTGTAGCCACGTGTTCCTGTAAACAAACTCACTCAGAAGAACACTGCAGATAGTGGAGACTGGCAGGCCCAAGGCAGAGTCTCCTCTTAGCCAAGGACCCCGACCAGTTTTTCAGAAAACCTTACATACCCTAAGTGTTCATGCCTAAACCCACCTCCCCAAATTCCCAGAAACTAGTCTGAACAAAAGAAAAGAAAGATACAAAGTTAACCCGTGATTCATATGCCTTAAGCCTAGGTAGTTAACAGTGGACAATTATCAATAGGCCTGTGGTCATACCCCAATAAGCATAATAGAATGTATGATTCTATTCAGTTACACAGATAATTAGGGTACTCTTTTAGGCAATGGAGACTCTAGGTACGAGCCCTGGGGCTCTTCCTTCCGGGGGCCTGGTTTTCCAGTTGGCATGTCGTTTCCATAGATACTAGGCATAGAGCTCAAACTCCACAGGCCGGTCCAAGATGAGAGTCCTGCCTTCAAGATGGAGCCTGTTCTGCTTCCTCCTTCAGTCTCCCTCTGCAGTCAGCCACCCCTGCCCCCTAGCTGCTGATCTGCTTCTGAAGGTCTCTGCTGGGTTCACTCTTCTAAGACCCAGCACCTGGAAAAGTGTCTGGAACAGAATGCATGTTTGTTGAATGCTGAGTAAATGAGTGAAGAATACCTCATGCTTTGGCTTTGCCTCAACACTCACCTGTTAGGTTTCCACTATATGAGAGTTTACAGAGGCTTAGAACTGTAAGGGGGCGGGGGGCGGGAATCAGAGAGCCCTTAGCCCAACCCAACCAGTGTAGAAACCTTCCCTGTGTGATCCCATCTCCAACATCCGGCTCTCTCCTCCTTCCAAGGACACCTCCTGCCGACGTTTCTGAGCCGCTCCATTAGAAAGCTCCACTCTGTACTGATCTAAAATCCTTCTCGCCTTCACACCCACCTACCGGGCTTGGTTCCATCTATGGAACCACACAGAGTACGTGCAATACTTTCTCAACATCACAGTTCTTGAAATGTGAGGAGATGGCCCCATACCACTTCCCCTTAGGTGTTCTCTGAGCCCAACTGCCTCAGGTCCTCCGGGCTCCTTGGGTTTTAGGACTTCTGCTTCCTCTGCCCCCCTGGAGGCCATTCCCAATGTACGTTCCATTTGCCAGGGGCTCTGAGCAAACATTCCCCTAACGCAGTGCATGAGTCTGGGGAGGGCCTGGCCGTGCGGAGGGCAGCTGTCTAGAGGTAGTCTGCTCTGGGTGGGACCCGCATTCAAACCCACCTGGCTCTGGAGATTCTCCCCGAGCTTGCAGAGAAGTGCACGATTTGCCTGCATCTGCTGCATCTCCGTCCTTGCTTGAACGACCATTTTTTTTATATTTTGGTTTAAGGATGGTGTCTACATTCACTTCTACTGAATTTCACCCTGTTTCTTAGGCACCTTCCAGCCCAGCAAAATCATTTTGAATACTGATTATGTCAGCTCCTGAACTGGTGATGCCACACAGCTCTAAGTTTTCCCCTCATTTGATGAAGCAAGTCTTCTTTTTCTTCATCCAACTCATTGCTAAGTCCTGCAATACTCGGCCACTTGCAGAGCCTGACCTTCTCTTAAGGCTGACAGTCTTATTTGCATCTTGTTGAAAAGCTGTTTTCAACCGTTTCTAGGTTGATTCATATGATTAGGCTTTGTCGTACCATGCATTTTCTGAGCTGGGGACCCAACCTTATTATCTTACCAGTAATGTTTAAGAAATATTACGAAAAAAAGTCTGATCTTCATACAAGCATGAAGACACATGCAAATTCTCAGCTCTCCCTCTTTGCTAAAGCTGTTCTCCTCAACCGAGCTATCTTCCTTCTTTCGAATGTGGGCCCCAGCTCAAGTACACCACCTCCAGGAAGACTTCCCTGATCACAGCACCTAATGAAACCACATCTCTCATTATCTGTTCTCTTCAGTCTTGTATCATAGTTCAATCTTACTTATAGTAAATAAAGTCTCTCCCCAAAGATTAGAAATGTATAGCAACCAGGGGCCTCTGCTACCTTCTCCTATAACCCTTCTGACGGGCCCCAGTGCCAACATCTATGACTCCTCAACATCAATGACTTCTCAACTCTCGCCCTCAGTCTCCTCTTAGCATTCTTTCTTCCCTGCCTCCCACTTCTAGGCACCTTCCTCCTGCTCAGAACAAGGGCCCCAGAGGGGTTCCACACAGGGTCATTGAAGATATCCCTCTACCTCCTGTCTTTCCAAGAAGGTTCTCAGGGTGGTCTGGAAAACTCTCCATGGCAGCAGGCCTCACCCACATGCCCGCAGGCTGTCCGGGGGTCACTCTGGCTCCCTCAGGGGGCTGGCCAGATCTGCCTGCAGCTCTCCCCCAGACCTACTATCCCCACCTCCCCATACCCTCCTCTGGCCTTTGACCAGCTCTAGTCCTGGAGTCAGAAGTCAGTCTCCTAACGCAGCAAGAGGCCCTCCATGGGCAGGAAGGGTCTGGATGGGAGGAGGGCATGGGGGCCTAGGCACCATGGGGAGCCTGCCCACAGCAGAGGGCTGAGAGAGACTATAGCTCTGGGTAGCTCACAGATGCAGGTATGCAGGTATGCGTGCGCACACACACACACACACACACACACATACACACACACACACACACACACACACACACACACACACACCCTCCATCCTGCAACCAGAAAGTCTCTTCACTCCAAGTAAAATGGAGAACATGTTTGAATGGTCCCATGCTGGTGGCTCAGATGGTAAAGAATCCACCTGCAATGCAGGAGACCTGGGTTCGATCCCTGGGTGGGGAAGATCCCCTGGAGGAGGGCATGGCAACCCGCTCCAGTATTCTTGCCTGGAGAATTCCATGGACAGAAGAGCCTGGTGGGCTACAGTCCAGGGGGTCGCAAAGAGTCGGGACACAACTGAGCGACTAAGCACAGTGCAGTGAGCTAAGATTTCAACTGGATTCCAAAGAAGACTCCTTCCTGTGGCAGAATATTCCAAATGCCTTTGTGTGGTTACTGAACTGTGTGGCAAGATGCTCATGAGTGTCTGAGTTTTCCCTCTAGAAGCCACGGGGGCCACGCTACCGAAATCCACTGCTCGCCCCAAACTCCCGCTCAGAGAGGCCACAGAGCGGGCGCCCAGCAGGCCCCCTGGCTGCCTTCTCCCTGGGGACTTTCTCTTCTGCGATTTAAGTTTTAATCATTAATCTGCAGAGGGGGCTTTTATCGAGCTGAGGGAATAAAAAGAGAAGAAGTCAAAATCTTCTTCAGGTAAGACCAGTTTCATAAAAATAAAAAAGGGGAGCGGGGAAGGGGAGGAAGAGGAGGTGAGAACACTGACTGGATGGAGGGGAATGAGAAAGACCATCTTCAGCCTGAGAATTACCTGGATTTAATATGTGTGTAAGACAAGCCAAGAATGTTAGACCCTTTGCTATTTCCAAAGAGATGATCAGTCTAGCTCCGATCTTGCCGACTCTCGAGTCTCCTGCCCCGGGAGGGTTTGAGGTCACCAGGCTGCCTTCTCTGGGTATTTGCAGGACATAGTCACAGAGCAGAGACGAGAATGGGAGGTGGCGAAATCACTGCAAATCCCAGTTCTGCCTTGGAAATTAAGCTGTCTCGGGCAGTGATTCCCAACTGGGGCAATCTTGGCAGTCCCCAGGGGACATCGGGGGTGGCTGGAGGCAGCCTGGGTGGCAACGGCTGCAAAGGGGCACTGCTGCCTCTAGGGGGCCGAGGGTTGAGCACGGATGCTGCCCGATGTCCTAGGGTACACAGGACACCCCCCACAGTGAGGAAATAGCTGACCCCAAATGCCAACAGTACTGTGGTTGAGAAACCCTGGTCTGAGCACCTACGAGAGGCTGGTTGAGGACTGAGGTGCTGTCTGGGTGGGGAGAGATTTGGAGTCTAAGATGCCTTTGACATAAAGACTGGTATGTGGGAACCAGGGGCCAGAGATGACAACTATGGCGGAAAGGGAAGGAGGGGAAGGGAAAGGCCATCAGGAGGACACAGGCACCCCCCCCCCCTTCACAAGCAAGGCAGCCAAGACTCGGAGGTACAGCGACTCTTCCGAGCTCATACACACTTGGGACCTGATCCCTGACCCCAAGATCAGCCTCAGCTCTCAAGCAATGATAGCAATTCTGCTTTTGCTTGGCAGTGCCTGGGCCCAAATTCCCCCCTGTGGTGGTTACTAGCAGGAAAGGACTACTCAAACTCAGGATGTTACATTAAGTCTCTTCCCAAGCCTTAAGCTCATACATTTCCCAGCAGAAAAATTGTGTCACCAGCCCAAGGCAGGACAAATTAGTGTCATAATCACTTTCTAAACCCAGTGAGGACTGACATGGAGCATTCTCTTAGAACATGCAATATCTGAAAACACCAGGGCAACACACACCACAATCACATTGCCCAAGACAGTTGTCAGTTTGTGACATTTAGGGCTCCCGAAGACGGCGTTGCTGCCTTCCTTTTCTGACTCAAAATACATTCTCAGTCTTACATCTCTGGGTGCCTGGCTTGAACCAGTGTGACCCACTTCTGACACTCACAACTGGCCTTAGAGACCCGGACTGTCTTCTGGGGCTCCCATCTGTGAATGTGGACCCAGGTCGTGTGCCTAGTGTTCAGAGATGAATACGGGCTCAAAATCCCCAAGAGAAGGGTAAGTGCTTTGACTGGATGACTTGAAAAGCCACAGTAAACAGAGAGGCGCACAGATACATACTAGGAACCGCTTTTCGTCACTGCAGTGTGGCTTCCAGCAACACCCGCCCGCGGGGGAACTCAGACAACCCTGAAGAGTGAGCCTGGCCTCTCCCTGGCTCTGCCTGCCCAGGCGCCCCTCCCAGCCTGCCCTCAGGGGGTCCTGCCCTGATGGGAAAGATCCCCCATCTTTGGGGCTGGAGAGCTGGGGAAGGAGGAGGGCACCTGAGAGACTTGTAACAGCCAGGACCAGAGGAGACTTTTCTGGATGTTGGAGGGGAAAGACGCTCAAGAACTGAGTGGGCAGGAGAGGACAGTGGGAATTTTTGAACACACCCTGCTCTAAATATTCCCCTTCACGGTGCTCAGGAAAGGCAAAGAGCTTGCGTTACTTGGAGACATTTAGCAACGGCAGCCCACCAGATGGGATAGAGGAATTTATGGGATAAAGGCTTTACTCAAGGGGACTTCCCTGGCAGTCTACTGGCTAAGACTCCATGCTTCCACTGCAGAGTGATGTGGGTTCGAGTCCTGATCCAGGAATTTAAAATCCCACAGGTTGCAGTTTTTTTTGGCATGGCCAAAAAAAAAACTCTTTACTTTACTCTTACAACGGGTGGGCTCCTCTCCTCAGGGAAAAGCAGGGCAGTTGTGGCTGTCGGGTGGTGGCTTTCCAAGCCCCTTGATGTCTCCCAATGAGCTGGCCTCATTCCGAGTCCAAGAAGGAGGTTTCCAATCACCTCTCACTTCTCCCAACCTAGACGTGGCCTGGGAGCCCCAAGGAGCACACGGGGCTTTCAGCTGTGACCCACAGCGGTGTGCAAGGTCCTCTGCCCGCAACCCACTGGAGCACAAATTATTCATCCCCACACATCTGAACCACACATCTCACTCTCAACGTGCAGATGTTTTTCAAAGTTTGAAAACTAGTCACCAAGGTGGCTACTGCCACCAGTGACCAATGACACTCGTGTGTAGCTAGTGACAGTAAACGGATCTGTGTGGTATGGATGGAACCACTGTCCCGGCCTCCTCGACACTGTTTCCCAACAAAACTGGCCTTGCTGCATGGTGCATGATCCCGATCCATCCTGGCAGTTCCCCCAGAGAAAGTGGGGGAGGCCATGGTCTTCTGTGGAGGGCCTGGGTTTCAGAGCAATCGGCCCCATTTCTGGAAAGAGCAGCTGGCATGGTTATGTCTATGGATAGCAGAACAAGCTAAGAATGCTATGAATGGTCCTCCACCCACTGTTCTAACAGGGATTAGGCAGGAGAAAATGTGACAAACCACCCTTAAGTTTCCCAGAGGTCAAGTTCATTTGGTTATCAAATCCCACAATGACAGAAATTGAGAGAGACCCATCTCTTTTTTTGACGCTGTAGTAAAGTATTCATGTTCCCTTCCATGGTGCACAGAATAAGCTCCCCCCAACCCCACACGCATCAAAGAAGTTTACATCCGATCTCTGGAACCTGTGACTGTGCTACCTGGTGTGGCAAAAGGAACTTTGCAAATGTGATTTAAGTTGAGAATCTTAAAATAGAGAGATTACCCCGGATTACACAGACAGCTCTCACTGTCACATGAGATTATTAAGGAAAGAGGAGTCAGAGAAGGAGATGTAACAATGGAAATGGCGGCACAGTGATGCCGGATGAGACAGACTCAACTGGCCAGTGCTGGCTTTGAAAGTGGAAGGGGACCCCAAGCCAAGGAGTACGGAAGCCTCTTGGAAAAGGCAAGAAAATGACTCCCCTGCAGAGCCTCCAAAAGAAATGAACCCTTGTCAACCCTTTCATTTTACCCCACTGAGACCCACTTCGTATGCCTGACCTCCAAAACCGTGAGATAACGTACATCTGTGCTGTTTTAAGCCACAAAAAATTTGTCATAATTTGTTACAGCAGCCGAAGGAAATGAATACACTTTCCTTAAGACTCTTATTGGGTCTTTCCTTAAGACTCTTATTCCTTAAGACTCTTATCTATTCCCTGATAGCTCAGTTGGTAAAGAATCCACCTGCAGTGCAGGATTCCTGAGTCAGGAAGATCCGCTGGAGAAGGGACAGGCTACCCACTCCAGTATTCATGGGCTTCCCTTGTGGCTCAGCTGGTAAAGAATCCACCTGCAATGAGGGAGACCTGGGTTCGATCCCTGGGTTGGGAAGATTCCCTGGAGAAGGGAAAGGCTACCCACTCCACTATTCTGACCTGCAGAATTCCATGCCCTATACAGTCGCAAAGAGTCGGACACAACTGAGCAACTTTCACTTCAGTTTCACTTTAAGACTCTTATACCTTCCCAGGACAGGAATGAGATCTGATTCCTCTCCTTGTGACCTAGTGGTAGTGCTGGCAGTGGTTCTTAATTAATATTTGTTGAGGGATTTCCCTGGGGGTCCAGTGGCTAAGGCTCCGTGCTCTGAATACAGGGAGCCAGGGTTCCATCCCCGGTCAGGGAACTAGATCCAGTATGCTGCAACTAAGAGGTGGCATGCTGCAATGAAGATCAAAGATTCCAAGTGCTGCAACCAAGATCTGGTGTATCCAAATAAATAGAGAAAAATAAAAATTTAAAAATATGTATCTGTTGAATGAATCTACTTGACCTGGTCCCATGAAAGATCCTATCCAAGTCATTTAGTCACCTCTGCACACATAATCACAGAGGCCTTAAAACCGAGCATCCTCTGGTGTGTTTTGATATTAACATGCCCATCTCCAACTAGAAGCTCCTCGAGAGGAAGGGTGCAGCTGTCAGGCTGGCCCATGTGTCTGAACATAGCGCTGTGCACCGACTGAGCCGCAAATCCCCTCTGGGGGTTCTTCGGTAACATGAAGCTAGAACCAGGCTTGCTTCACGAGCAAGGGGAGGGAAGAAAGGAGGCAAAGGACATCCCAATTCTTCTGAGGAATTTTACAGAACAATCCAGTCTGGGACAGGCTTTCCCTGACCCTGGTCTGAAGGTCCTAGTCTCTTTCTACAGCCCAGACTTCCTACTTTCAAGAAAGAATCTAACATTCTTTTTTTTTTTAACGTAAGGCCCTCCATGAATTTACATCAGTGGGTCTCCTCTCCCTGGAGCCCATGCATTCTAAACCTGTTCTCTGCTCACTGTGAAGGGTTTTTAGAGACAGTCATTTCCCCCTCATAACACCCCACAGTGTCCAATGCTGTCAACACCCTCAGACTGGCTGTGCAGAGACAATCTACGACCAGAAAGAGTGGCAAAAGAGCGCTGAACCAGAACCCTTAAAGATCACATCAACCTGTGTGAAGATGAGCACAGAACTGCCATCCATTCCTTGGACAGAGCCTGGGATGCCTTCTACATCACTTCCTGACATGGAGTGGTTCCCGCGTTCTGGCTGCAAGATTATGTGGGATGATACACAGGGATCTCAGGGAAGGAAAGAGTCTAGCATCACCCTCAGGTTCCTGATCGGGGTGATGGGTCGATGGCTCATTAGCTTCACATTACAATTTGAAGACAGTTGAGAAGAGGAAGTCTCAGGATAAACAATCCCACTATTATGGCCAGGCTGCCACCAAGGAGCCTGCAGGGACCCATTTGGAGGCCTCGAAGCAGACACTGGAGATGTGGGGCTAGGGCCAGGACAGAGGTCTTGCTGCAGTGATCAATGCCTACCTGAGGGTAAGCGATGCTGGGAGCTGACAGATCAACAGATTAAATCTTCCAGGTGAGATGAAAAAAGGGTAGAGTCTGAAAGCATGGTCAGCACCAACATTTGAGAAAACAGACAAGTAGAAAAGTGAACAAAGAAACAGAAAAAAGTGGTTAAGAGGGTCAGGAAAGATAGTAAGCTAAAGACATTGAGGGGGACTTCCCTGGTGGTCCACTGGCTAAGACTGCACATTTCCAATGCGGGGGCCCGGGTTCAATCCCTGCTCAGGGAACTAGATTCCACATGCTGCAACTATAAGATCCTGCATGCTGCAATGAAGACTGAAAAAAACTGAGTGCTTCGACTGAGATCTGGTACAGCCAAAGGAATAAACAAAAACAAACACTCTTTTAAAGTTATAAAAAATAAAGCTAAAGACCTTGAAAGAATGTTTCAAGAAGCTGAGGGTTAGGGGTGTCAGGGGTCCCAGCAAGGTCAAGGATGAGGGGACTAGAAAGAGGTCCCTGGACCGGGCAGTGTCAGGACACTAGTGGACTCAGCGGAGCAGTTTCTGTAGGAAGAGTGTGTGTGTGTGCGCAAATGTGTTTGGGGAGCAGAAAGGATATCACAGTGGACTGGGAAATAAATGGGAACTGGGGACGTGGATTCAGCAGGTCTCTTTTTAAGAAGCAGGGAGGGACTTCCCTGGTGGTCCATGCTCCCAATGCAGGGGGCCCAAGTTCCACCCCTGGTCAGGGAACTAGATCCCACATGCCATAACAATAGATCTTGTCTGCCAAATAAATTCAATAATTTTTTTTTTTTTAAGAAGCTGGTAAATAAAGGAGGGAAAGAAGAGAAATGGGGCACTAGCTTGAAAGGAAATCGGGATCAAAAGGAAGTTTCCTTGCTTTAAAATTAAAAGAAAACTGTGAGATACAACCAGTGAGGGAGCAATGAGGACACAGGAGAGGGAAGACTCGGAACGCTGGGCTGGAGGGACGCAGCGGGATTAGATGTGCACATGGCCGAAGTGGTGATGGCCAGGGCGTGGCCGCGCGGCCACCACCCTGCAGGGGCGGAGGACCACTCCCCGCCGTGGCCCTCACGTGGTTCTGCCCCAAACACCTGCTCACCTCGTGGAGTTTGTCAGCCTTCTGGGTCTGCTTCTTCCGACTTCTCTGTGCGGCAACCCGGTTTTTCTCTCGCCTCCGGACCTTCCTGTCGTCATCCTCAGGGCTCTGGGGGAAAGGGCGTGGTCAGGTGGGATGCTGAGGCCCCTCGCTGCCCTCCTCTGCCTGCTCTCTTCATCCAGCCCTGGTCGTGGAGCGTCACCGTGTTCGCTGCAGTCAGGGCAGCGCTTGCTGCTCCATCAGCGGGGGAAGAGTGGCCCCTCGTCGGGGGAGCACTAGCCATGCGCTATGGCTGTGAGCTGCTACCCCGCCCCCGCCACCCCCGAGACCTGTGTGGCGGGGCTGCCATCTAAAAGATGAGGAATAAGAAACTCCGAGAGGTTGAGGAACTTGCTCCAGGTATCACAGCTCGTGGGGGGCCGAACGGGAAGTGGAACTCAGGTCTGCTGGACTCCAAACCAACGTTCTCAAACCTTCCACTCCCCCCCACCCCCGCCCCTGGGCGTGTGCCTGGAAGAGGTGTGGTGCTGGTATGCATCTGAGGACGGGAAAGGCAGAAGGCGGCTGCTATCTGGGACTTGCCGTGGGCCAGGCCTTCCACCACCACACACAAACTGGTACTTTTGACACTGTGTGCAAATCAGAACTATGCTGATTACTGATTGCAGCCATGCAACTCTCCCAACACACCAAGTGGTCCTAAGCGCCACAAGCAGCTCCTCCCTTTGAACAAAGCTTGACTGACATTTTGTTTCACAGGTCAGAGCAATTTGAATCAGAAAGCAAACTGATGATGTGTCTTGAAAGCTCTTAGCTATATATGAGATTTAACCAGACTTAATCAAGTCCTTCAAGAGTTATCCTGAAAAGGCAGGCAGAAAAACGCACCTACAATGGTAAAAATACTTCATCCAGTTATAGAAAACAGAGGAGGGGTGTAGTATTTGCTTCCCAGAGGCCTATGAGAAGATTCCATAGAAATACTACCTTTAAAGAGTTTAGAGATCAAGAAATCAGTGGGATACAAACACAGGAAAGCTACTCAGTTATTACTATTAATGGAAAGCAATTATTGATAATATGAAATAATCGATGTTTTCAGATATCATTTTATCTGGTCTAATATTCCAAATAAGAAAGATAAATATCTCCCCAAGTTACAGTGAGTAGAGAATTTTCAGCATATGCAAGAATACAAAGCTATGAAAGGAAAAGAAGAAAGAATGTGACATAGAGAAGTGGCTTGATGACAGTGTTTAAGGGACCAGACACAAGATGTTACGATGTAGTCTTTAAGAGGCAAAGAAGCTTTGGTGGTAACCAGAACACAACAGGGAGTCTGACAAACAGAACGTCAGCTTTAGAAATACAGGTTCTTGGTTCTGTCTCTTACTATCAATATGGCCTTGGGTAAATGACTTATACTCTCTGATTTTTCGATTTTCTCATTTGTTGTGTGATTCATTCATTCTTTCAGTAAGTATTAACTGAGTACCTTCCATGTGCCAGGCACTGTTCTGGGCACTAGAGACGCATGCCCTGAACAAGTGGTCAGTAACCCCTGCCATGATCATCCTAGCAGCCCAGCGCTTGGAGCTGCATAAGATAAAATTAGATTTTATCCCAAAGTGCCACATGGTGTGTCTTCAATAACCTCTGTTAAGACTGCTATTTACTGTTGAGTCCCTTATAGCACTCATCACCAAATCATGCCTCTCTGGTCATCATCGGAGATTCATTAGGCACACAGAAGGAGCATTCATCCTGCCCTGTAAAAGTGGACACTCCAAACTGGACTGATCACCTACCACATGGTCAGACCTGACAGCCAGCAGAAACATCTAATCAAGGCAGAAAGAGAGCAAAAAAAGTTGAGATATTCATATATTAATCAGTCCTCATAAAAATCACAAGAAGTTGATATTATATTGATTTTTACACGTGGAGAAACTGAGGCTCAGAGAGGTGAAGCAGATTGCCCAAGGCTACTCAGCCTGTGTGGGCAACGCTGAGGCCCAGACTCAGCTGTGTGACTCACTAGCGTCACCCGATGACATTCTGTGCCAGGCACCTAACTGAGAAGCAGGGCATAACCCTGAAAAGACTCGGTGCTAACGCAGCTGAGTGAGAAGTTCTCGGTCTGCCGTCCCTGCCGGCAACCTTGTGTGTTTCCCCGAGTACGCGGCTGTAAACACCGCGGTGGACAGCGCAGAGGGCCCGGCGCCCGCCGAGGGCTCTCCACCGGCCCTGAGGTTGGAGTCTGCCCACCTCGGGCCCCCACCTCGCGTCCCTGGGGCATTAGGGAGGCTGCCGAAGGGGAGCACACGCTGAGAGTGCCTGGGCACGAGCCGCCCCTCGGAGCGGAATTTCCCCTCTCCACACCTTGGCCCCAGCTCGGCGCCGCGGGGAAGGACCACGCGCTCTGGCGATGGGGCGGCAGCCGGCGGCGGCGCACGGATGGCGACACCCAGGGCGGCCCGGACCCCACGTGCGGGGCAGCATGGACAGTGCCCAGCCCTACCAGGCGTCGGCGCCCTCTGACCTCTGCTCCTCCCAGGCTCAGGAGCCCAGTCACCATCCCGGACGCCCTGGGCACCTGGCGTGCGCCCGAGGCGTCCCGGCAGAGGCGTACACCCGGGTCCCCGCGCGCCCCCCACGCCGCTCGCGTTCGGCTCCCGCTTTGCCCTCCACCCCTGCTCCCAGCAGTCCCCATCCGGGAGCCCCAGCACCCACCTCCTCGCGCCACCCGTGGCGCGCACACCGCTCCCCCCAACCCGGGCATCCCCCCGAGCCTCTCTAGCTCGCTACCTGTGGCCGCGCCTGGTTCCCGGGCACCGAGACGCTCCTGTGCAGGACGCTGCCGGCCGCCGGGAGCCCTTGCGACATGCCGGGCGCTGCTCCGGCCCGGCCCGGCCCGCCGCGCAGCCTCGCGGACGAGCGGCCGCGCGGCCCGGCGCGCCCTGCACGCGGGGCGCTGCCTACCGGCTCCCTCGGGCCGCACGCATCCCCGCGCCCCCGCACCTGCGGGCCGCCGCCTCGGCCCCGCCCCCCCGGGCTTCCCGCTCCCCCGGCTCCGCCGCGCGGCGCCCGGGTTTCCCCACCCCCCCAGGTCCCAGCGCGCCGTCCTTCCCGTCCCCGAGTCCGCCCCGCCCCGCCTTCTCCCACCCCCGCTCCGTTTCCTCCTCTCCCCGCCCTCTCGTCGCACCCCGGGGTCCCAAATCCCACCCCTGCCGCCGCTTTCCGCTGGGCCCCCCCTTCTTCGTGGAAGTCACGTGGTGGCTCCGAAACCCAGAAGGGAGCGCGAAGCCCCCCACTAGAAGCGAGGCTGGGACAGGTTGCGGTGGTGGAGGCGCGGTGAAGCCCTGGGGGGGCGTCTCTCGGCCGCTCTCGGAGAACTCGGGCTGAGAAACTCCAGTGGGCGGTTTGGGGGTGGGTGGTTTGGGGAGGGTCGGTGTTTTTTTTCCCGGTCCCATCGTTGCATCTTCCTGCGTATCCGCCCCGCCTCCCCTCCCCCCTTCCCGGGCGCAGGGGTCACAGTCTCGGGGGGCTTTCTCTGCGCGCGGTCGGTCACGCGGGCGCCACTCTCCCTCCCTCCGGGGCCCCACCGGAGAGACGCAGGCCTGTGCACCCTGAGACCCACGCGGCACCCCGGGGCCTTTCTGAGGAGAGCACCTTCTCTCTCCTCTTTGCGCCAGTCCCGCGGGGCAGTGGGAGGGAACCAGGCGGGGCGGCCCCGGAGGGTGAATTCCCTCGGGCAGGGTGGCGAGGAAGAGATTGTCCTGGAGATTTCACAGTGGCTGGGCTTCTCCGCAGCCTGGCTGGCACGGGGGACGTCCCTGGTACACAGGTTCGGGGATCTGGACCCTGCGCGCTCACGTGAAATGGACCAGATGCTTTTTCTCTGCCAAGGTTCAAGTGGCGGGTGCTCTGCCCACAAGGTTAAATGTGGGACTTCGTGCCAGACGGAGGCCGAGGCTTGCTCCCTCCACCTGCGTGCCAGTGAAAAGATGCAAAGTCAAGCGATGTTCTACGTGATCCCAGCAAAGAAAGAAAAGAAAGAAAGAAAAAAAAAAAAGTGATTATGGGTTTGTGGTCTGCATACTATGAGCACCGGGAAGGAAGGATAACCGCGAACCTGGGCCGGCGGGTGGGAACCAGAATCAGGAGGTCAGACGTGCCTTCCGAGTGTGGTCGCTTAAGTGTTCAGGCTCCAGGTTCGTGGGCAGCCGTGGGGATGCAGGCGGGGTGAGGGGGATGAGGGGTCGGGGGTAGCGGGGCGGGCACTTGTGACTCCCAGTCTAGTGCACGTGGCTCCCCACGCCAGGTTTAACACCCTTGAAAAAGTTTTGAGATGCAGCGGGCTAGAGGGCAGGGAAGCAAGCGGTGATTCTTGTCTGTGTGTGCAGGGGCTTGAAGCGACTGAGAGGAGGGTGGAGGAGCACGCGGGCCGCGGGGGGACGGGGGTGGGCGCCCCCCGCGATTAAGGCTGCGCAGCGGCGAGCCCTCTCTGCCCACCTGGATTTCTCTTCTCATCTCCTTTTATCCTTTTCTTCGCTCAGCAGAACTCATGTTTGCCCTGGGGCTATTTTATTCTGCCCGTCATCCAGGTACGCACAATGTGCATAGAACAGGCTCCAAACACGAACGATCAGTGTTATGTATTGTAGGTCAACTGAGAGGGGCTCCTTTCTGGAAAACTCCACGACTCCAATAAAGACAGGGAAATCTGCGGGTCAGGTGGTCTTTAATTTTTAGAAACCCATTCATCCCCTCAGTGTTGTTTTTGACAGAAGAGCAAGGTGAAAACGCAAGGACATTTAGGTGCCCCACACTTCATTCTAGATATTGCTCCTTTTCTGGGCTCGCTGAAACACATTCTAAGTCCTTTGGGCTCTACCTTCCTCCTCTTCCCCCAGGGAGCCTGAACCCTGCCCCAGTACACAAGAACTCTTCACACAGGTGTAGACCTACTGTTTCAGTTACTCAGGGCTTTCCTCAAATATATTAAAAGGAAGAGTCCAGTTTAGTGAGAATTTACAGAGCAGATTAATTTGACCTACATGTCATACATCAAAAGGAAGAATGAAATAATGATAGAAAATAAAATCAGGAAGATAAAGCAGAATTAAATCCTTTATCAAAGCCCTGGGGATAAGACAAAGTGGAGAGAATTTTCTAAGATGAAGGTGATAGGAAAAACCACATTGACAAGACCTGAACGGTATAACAGTGTTAAATTGCCTCAGGTGACAGTGTAACTAGACATTTTAAACCAGCAGATGGGAAAAAAATATTCTGTAAATCTGACAGTGTTAAAATCTTTATTATATATACAGCCCATGAAAAAGAATAAGAAAAATATTGAGACAACCTCCTAAAAGTGACACAAACTGGCATTCTCCAACAGAGAAAACAATCAAGGAAAATAGATACAGGAAAAATACATGTTAATACGACTTTTAAACTTTTAATACTTAAATTAAAATATTAATTTAATATCAAAAGAAAAAGTTGTGGAAGTGTGGTGAAATTGGTGCTCTCATTTTGCACCAGTATCTTTGTAAATTGGTAGAAAGCATTGGAAAGCAGTTCTACTGTAATTTTCAAGAATCATGCAAGACATCACTTTTGACTTAGTTTCCCTGGAAAACTTCTAGAAAATCATTCAAGAAGATCATCAAAAATATTAAAGAGATAAATACTATATTAACTAAAAATTCATGATAATATTATAAGAGTGGAAAATTGTAAACAGCATAAATGTCCCATTATAGGTGACAGCTAAATAAAGTGTGTTCTAACCACGGGATAGAATGTTATGCATCTTTAAAATTACAAGCATGTAGACAAATTTGCTACATGGAAGATTTGTTTGATATGAGGCCAAGTGAGGCGAAAAAAGCAGGATACGAAAGGTATAACAGTAACATGTATATAAAAATACATGCATAACACTACTGTACTTAAAAATGGCTAAGATGGTAAATTTTATGTTGTATTTTTTTTACCACAATGAAAAAGTGTATGCATATGAGAAAAATTAGAAGGGAATATACGAAAGTTCTAGCTTTTCTATGGTGCTGCTACTGCTGCTGCTAAGTTGCTTCAGTCCTGTCCAACTCTGTGCGACCCCACAGATGGCAGCCCACCAGGCTCCCCTGTCCCTGGGATTCTCCAGGCAAGAACACTGGAGTGGGTTGCCATTGCCTTCTCCAGTGTGTGAAAGTGAAAAGTGAAAGTGAAGTTGCTCAGTCCTGTCCGACTCTTAGCGACCCCATGGACTGCAGCCTTCGGGCTCCTCCGTCCATAGGATTTTACAGGCAAGAGTACTTGAATGGGTTGCCATTGCCTTCTCCATTGTGGTGGTAGGATTATAAATACTTTCACTTGTCTTTTTTAAACATTTTAGACAATGTTTTTTATGTTAATAACTTAAAATGTTTTATATTTACAAGTGATACTATCTCTCCAAGTCCTGAGCTCATTTGTTACACCAGAATATCAACACCTCTGATCAAGTGGGATGCTCGAATGACAGCCTGTATTATTTGCTTTTCTGTGCTTTTTTCTAGTTCATTTTATTTGAAATCAGGAGAAATAAAAATGAAAAGGAAGAAAAGATAAACAAGAACAGACATTTCAAGTGTCTGCTTTGCTTCTTCCTCCTTTTCTTTTTATTTGCATTTTTTCCTTTGAACTGGGAAGATTATATGATTTGGCAATTTCCTATTACTACCACAGTGACTCTGGATTGCATTTTTGGGGACAAAGGGAGGGGGTGCGAGAAGTTTGTAGCTCAGTGATCAAATCCTCCGGTGATTCACTTCACAAGAAAACATTTCATTATAAAAACAAAGTTGCTCAAATGCTAGAAAATCCTGCCACTGTGTCACCTTTGCTCTTATCTTCTAGGGAAACTGGACTTCCAGTAACTACTTTCACTACTGTTTCTCAGAAGGTGGTCCTGTGGGCTGCTGGTGGGGCTAGAAAAAGGTCCATTAAAGGCAGAGACCCCTGTGTTTACCAGAAATCAGTCATGTTCCAGGAAATGGGCACAACCATGGACTCAACAGAGATCCACGCCTCATGGAGCTCAGTTCTAGAGTGGGGAGACAGACGGAAAGGAAAACATCTATTTAGATGGTGATACAGGGACTGATGAAGGGAGGTCAGGATTCCCAGGTGGCTCAGTGGTAAAGAACCCGCCTGCCAATGCAGGAGACCCAGGAGACGTGGGTTCGATCCCTGGGTCAGGAAGATCCCTTGGAGGAGGAAATGGCAACCCACTCAAGTGGGAAAATCGCATGGACAGAGGAGTCTGATGGGCTGCAGTCCGTGGGGTCGCAGAGTCAGACACAACTGAGTGGCTGAGCATGCTCCCATGCACACACAAGGGTAGTCAGGCAGGCTTTTCTGAAGGAGACGGGAAGAGCTGTCCAGGCTGCATTAACAGCAAGTTCAAGAGCCTCATGGGACTGTGCCTGGTCATTCCAGAAACTGCAGGAGACTGGAGTGGACTGAGAAAGGGCTGGATACCACGAGGTGAGGTCAGAAAGGCAAGGGGCCAGGTCACGCAGGGCCACTTGGACTACTGGCTTTTATGGAAGTGAAATGGGAAAACATCGGAATCTTTTGAGCAGAGGTGTGACATGATCTGACTGTCAGTTTTTACGGGATCACGTTGGCCACTGCATTAAGAACAGATTGATATGGGCAAGGAAGAAAAAAAGAGTTGATGGCAACACATCAGGAGAGTGGGGGTGAGGGTTTGGAAGTTGTTGAGAGTGGAGGAGCCTGAGGCCAATTTGCCAGGAAGTCAATGAGCGTCAGCTTCAATGCCTCTCACTTGGACCAGAATGGGCCCTGACAGTGTGTTCATATGGTGACAGGGCATAATAAAATTTGCACAACTGGGATATTTCAGCCACAGATGGTTCAAACCACAGTCTCTTTTCCACCCCGGACTTCCGCTCAGTCCCTTCAAGTCTGGTGGTGTTGAAGTAGCTGTGGGCATTTGGGGGAAGGTTTAATCAGAAATATATTTATATACTGGGATACAGGGATGTGGTTTGCAGTCTCTTCTGTCAAGTCCTATTACTGCTCCCTGTGTGGCTCCCAAGAATATTCCTGCTGCCCTCTGTACTAACTTGCCTGATAAGGTAGGTTGTACTGAGACATGAACATTCTTGCACTGCCAGACCCCACACTGATGTCAGTGGTGGAAGAGAAACAAGGTTTGAAATGTACAGCCCCAGAAGCTAATCTCTGAAAATTCTTGTTTAGATTGTCACACCTGTATTGTTCTAGTCAAAATAGCATTCTCTCCTCCCAGGAATGAGATCGACCATAGAGCTTATTCAATAATAAATGTACCATAAGGGATTTTTTTCTTTGTTAATGGGAGTGATTTATTTGATGAAGCTTGATTATGACACTTTAACTGCTATTTGGAAATATGTTCTGGAACATTTTCAATAAAAGAGAGCATAGACTTCTAATTTTTTTCATATAGGGAAGACAACATTTTCTCTTCAATTCATTTATGTGTAGGGTAAGGAGTTAGATGAAATAGGTGAAAGGAATAAGAGGTGCAAACTTCCAATTATAAAGTTGGTAAGTCACAGGGAGGTAATTTACAGCATGAAGAACATATACAATAATACTCTAGTAACTGTGTGGTATCAGATGGTCACTTGACTTATGACAATCATTCTATAATGTATTTAAGTGGCGAATCACTATGTCGTACATCAAAACTCACACAATATTGTACATCAACTATATTTCAATTACAATAAATAAAAAGTTTGAAAATCAATTCATTTGTGTGTTAAAGAACTGAGAGAAAATTCCCTGGTGGTCCAATGGGTTAGGACTCTGTGCTTCTACTGCCGGAGCCCTGGATTTGATCCCTGGTTGCAGAACGAAGATCCCTCAAGCTGCATGGCACTGCCAAAAAAACAAAAAAAGAACTGAGAGAAAAAGACACATAAAATAAGGGAAATGTAAAACATAAGACAAACAATTAAAATCAATAGCAAATTTTTGACAAAAATAAGCAAATTATAACAACACATTTCAGCTTATAATGAATCAGTAATTCCTTTAGAGGAAAATACAATGTCAAATGGAATCAATGAACAAGCTCTTGGATTGTCTGATGACCCACTAATGAGGTAGAGTACATTATATAAACACAATGGAAAAACATTTACAATTCTTGCTGCTCTTATCTGAAATATTGACATTGATAAGGAAACTATACCAGTACAATGAGAACATTGGTAACAAATTGGTTGATGAAGGTCATCAGTTCTTAGAATGTTTAAGATGAATCACTGGAAAATAAAACGTGAAATGTCCTAAAATATTACAACTCACACATTGAAAAATTTAGAGATTTTTTTCAAATCTGACAATTCTAAAAAATTATGTTATTACCAGTCATTTGTTGCGAGGCTGAAAGAAATTAAGCTAACTATTTTTAATCAAATTTTTATCCTTTGTATGGAAAAAAATGAATTATCCTCCTGGTCTCTCTATAGAAAGTGAAATTACAGAAGCATTGTCTTATGAAAAGGAGAAACAGCCTCACAGACGATGAGGTTTCTGGTATATATATGTATATAATGCATCCTACTGGTTCTGTTTCTCTGGAGAACACTGACATACACATATATTGCTTTTCCACATGTTTAAATGCAAGTTTATATTGAGATCCATATGTATGTGTACACATGAAGTCATACTCTAACCTTCCTTTTCACTTGAAAAAAGTGAAAGTGAAAGTCATTCAGTCTTGTCTGGGTCTTTGCAACCCCATGGAATTGTTCATGGAATTCTCCAGGTCAGAATACTGGAGTGGGTAGCCATTCCCATCTCTAGGGGATCTTCCCAATCCAGGGATTGAACCCAGGTCTCCCACTTGGCAGGTGGATTCTTCACCAGCTGAGCCACCAGGGACCCCAAGAATCCTGGAGTGGGTAGCCTATCCCTTCTCCAGTGGATCTTTCCGACCCAGGAATCGAACTGGGGTCTCCTGCATTGCAGGCGGATTCATTACTATCTGAGCCACCAGGGAAGCTCATCTATTACTCTGTTTTCAATCTTTCTGTATGCATAAAAGAAAAATCTATTACTCTGTTGTTTTCAATTTTTCCATATGTGTAAACAACATTGTTATAAATATCATTGTATTAGTCAATTCTGGTTGCCATAATAAAATAACACAGTCTGGGTGGCTTGAACAACAAAAATGTATTTCCCACAATTCTAGAGGCTGAAAAGTCCAAAATCAAGATGCTAGCCAGCTATGTTTCCTGTAAAGATTCTTCTTGGCTTATAGAGGCTGTCTTCTCACTGTGCCCTCACATGGCAGAAAGAGAGAGAGGAAAAGACCTGTCTCTATCTTCCTCTTCTTTTAAGTCCACAGTCCACTGGACCTAGGGCCCCGCCCTTACCACCTCACTTAAACTATTACCTTGTAAAGATCCTATCTCCAGTTATAGTCACACTGGGGTTCACATATGAATTTAGGGAGGGCATATAATAAAGCTTATAGCAATCATGGTATACACATATTTTTGCATTTATCTGATTATGGCCTTAAAGTTTAATTCCTAGGAAAAGAATTGCTAATCAAAAGGAAATAGCGTATTTTCAAGGTATTTGACTCATATTACAAGATGGCCTTGCAATTTGATAGTCTTGCCAGCAGTGTATGAATATCCTACTAGTTAATTAGGTAACTGAGAACTTCCAGATGTACAAGCTGGATTTAGAATAGAAGAGGAACCAGAGATCAAATCACCAACATCTGTTGGATCATACAAAAAGCAAGAGAATTCCAGAAAAACATCTACTTCTGCTTCATTGATTACGCTAAAGCCTCTGACTGTGTGGATCATGACAAACTGTGGAAAATTCTTAAAGAGATGGGAATATCAGACCACTTTACCTGTCTACTGAGAAACCTGTATGCAGGTCTAGAAGCAACGGTTAGAACTAAACATGGAACAACTGACTGGTTCAAAATTGGGAAAGGAGAATGTCAAGGCTGTGTATTGTCACTTTGCTTATTAACTTCTATGCAGAGTACATTGTGAGAAATGCCAGGCTGGATGAATCACAAGTTGAAATCAAGATATCCAGGAGAAATATCAATAATCTCAGATATGCAGATGATACCACTCTAATGACAGAAAGTAAAGAGGAACTGAAGAGTCTTTTGACAAGGGTGAAAGAGGAGAGTGAAAGAGCGGGCTTAAAATTCAACATTCAAACAACTAAGATCATGGCATCTGGTCGCATGACTTCATGGCAAATAGAAGGAGAAAAAGTGGAAACAGTGATAGATTTTATCTTCTTGGGCTCTAAAATCACTGTGGACAGGGACTGCAGCCACGAAATTAAAAGACGCTTGCTCCTTGGAAGAAAATCTGTGACAAAACTGACAGCTTGTTAAAAAGCAGAGACTTCACTTTGCCGACAAAGGTCCATATCGTCCAAGTTATGGTTTTTCCGGTAGTCACGTACGGATGTGAGAGTTGATCCATAAGGAAGGCTGAGCACTGAAAAATCGATGCTTTCCAACTCTGGTGCTGGAGAAGACTCTTGAGTATCCCTTGAACTGCAGGAGATAAAGTCAGTCAATCCTAAAGGAAATCAGTCCTGCATATTCATTGGAAGGACTGATGCTGAAGCTGAAGCTCCAATACTTTGGCCACCTGATACAAAGAGGTGACTCAGCTGAAGAACAACAACAAAAAGGGTTGTTTTGAACAACTTTCCTTCTATTGCTCCTTCTATATCCACTCCTCAGAACTGCCTCCCTGGTGCCCAGGATTCCTCGAGGGGCAGGCTATGCAGGCTACAGGCCGATGCTCTGCAGCCTGATTCAAAACCCATCACCACATTTTCTTCACCCAGTCTTCCCACCCTTCGGGTTTTTCTCTCCATTAGCTCTCAGACCAGAAAGACAAAGACAGCAAGTTAAACCTGAGGGTTCGTATCACCTTTATTAAAGATACTTGCATTTTATTAATAAAATGAAAAAGTACTGAAGATGCATTTACACAAAGGACAAATATCACATGGTGAAATTTTAGGCTCCATGGCCCTAAAAGTTGGGAAGAGATTTGGGAAGAATCCTTAATCTCCTTATGTTAGCTTGTTATCTTCTTGTTCCCCCAAGTAGAATTGGCCCTGCCAAAGCAAAGAGGAAAAAAGAAAAAGGCCAAAGGAGATAACAGGGTTGGGGGAAGGAGACAGAAAAAGAAAAGAAGTTACTCGTGGTGGGATGCCAGTGTTTGGCCCAGATGTCAAAGAAGGTTCTGGCATAGTGGCTGGAGAATTTAAGGGGCTGGGTTTATATCCTTGTTCTGTCTCTCTGTGTATCTATCTGCTTTTGTCTGTCTGTCTCTCTCATCTCTGCAGCTCTGGCTGTCTCTGGTCATGGCTGCCCTGAGCTCCACCCTCCATCCCTGGCCTGGCTCCTCTCATTCTGAGTCTTTCCAGTTTGTCTTTTGGCACCGAGACCTCCCTCCTGGGCCTCTCTCCTGGGATATCCCACAGACACCTCCGCCTCACAAGATCCACACCAAGTCTATCATCCACTCAAGCAAGCTCCTCTCTGGCCTGGCCCACATTCGGGTGACAAAAGTTGCCCAGCTGCCTAGCAGAAATCATTGCACCTCTTCCACATCTTCCACCCAACCAATCAGGGCTGGTCCTTGGCTCCCCTTTGTCCCCAAGATGAAGCGCAGCAATCCCACTTGGCCTCACAGGGCTCTCTCCAACTCTCCAACCTTCTCTTCCCCCTCAACCCACCTCACCCCTTATGCACATGCAGTAGCATGCTTGGGGTCCTCCTGACCACCCTGAGGTGTGTCCACTCTCTGTGGTTCCTGTCCTTCTTCTCCCCTCTTCCTTTTTCCATACACATCCCCTTCCTGCCCCTAAATCAGCTGACCCGATGGACATCTACTCCTTTTTCCAGAAGTAGCTTAATCATCTCTTCCTCCATGAAGACTTTCCTTAACGATCAGAATTAACTATAGGACTTCCTTGGTGGTCCAGTGGTTAAGAACCCATCAGCCAACGCAGGGGACACGGTTTGAATCCTGGTCTGGGACAATCCCACATAGCGAAGGGCCCCAACTACTGAGCTCACTGTCTCTAAAGCCCTGTTCTCTGCAAGAAGAGAAAGCACTGCAATGAGAAGCCCACATCCAGCAATGAAGAGTAGCCCCACTTGCCAAACTAGAGTAAGTGTGTGAGCAGCAGCAAAGACCCAGCGCAGCCAAAAAAACAAGAATTAACTACACATCCCCTTTCTCTCCAGTACTCAACTTCTTTAGGAAGCCTTTTAAAAAATATTCATTTACATAAGAAATACACAAATGAACTCTCTTTTTAAAAAGAAGGGATTCAACTATTATAGATAAATGAAAAGTGATCATCGCCTCCAGTTCCACCAGCAGTTTGATGTGTCTTTCCAGTTCTTGTTGTTGTTGTTTAGTTGCTAAGTCATGTCTGACTTTTTGCGACCTCATGGACTGCAGCACACCAGGCTTCCCTGTCCTTCACTATCTCCCGGAGTTTGCTCAAATTCATGTCCATTGAGTCAGTGATGCTATCTAACCATGTCATCCTCTGTTGTCCGCTTCTCCTCCCGCCTTCAATCTTTCCCAGCATCAGGGTCTTTTCCAATGAGTCGGCTCTTGACATCAGATATCCAAAGTATTGGAGCATCAACTTCAGCATCAGTCCTTCCAAGGAATATTCTTATTCATATATTAGTGCCCTACTGTCTTCCCCTACTAGATTAAAAGCCCCATGAAGGCAAAAGCAATGTCTCCTGTACCCCTCTGCCCTCCTCCTCCACCCAGTGCCTCGTTGTAGGAATAACCAGCAGTAGAAATGAGGGCAATGAGGCACAGAGAGCTTAAGAAATTTGCCCAGATTACCAAGAAAAAAATGGCAGAGTTAGCACTCAAACTCAGACAGAGCATGCACTTACTAAATCTTTAATTGATTAATACATAAAGAACGTTTGCACTGGGCATCTAGCATTTGGGTTAGAAGAGTTGCCCCTCAAGAAGGTCCAGCACAGACCATCAAGGCAGATGTGAATGTGCTTAATGACTTTCAGAAGCATCATGTTAGCATATGTCACAGAAAAATTAAGTAACTGATTTTTCTTTTTTTTTTCCCCCTCCACTTCTGTTTCCCACAGAAAGACATCTAGTAGAATAATGGTTTAACAGGTTGTGTAATACTAGTATCTAAGGCAACCCCAAATTATGGCATACCATAGGAATTATAATAGCCTAGTATCTGAAGAGATTGCTCATTATTCTCTTTAAAACAATGAATAAGACATTCATGACTCACTTAAAAAAAATAACTTCACTCATTTCCTATAGAACTGACCACTTTCCACAACTAATTTGTAATTTCCTTGAAGGCATCTCTAGCTTCTTGTTGTGCCTAGCACACACTGGTCACACAGCCACTGAATGAATAATAAACTATGAATGACTTTCCGCCAGCAGGCAGTGCACTTCATTAGAAAGAGGATACCTTTGGTATTTCCCCAAACTCTCAAAATGGGTGTCTGTGGCTGTTTCAAGGAATCTCTTTTCCCTTTTAACAGCTGCCCTTTTTGACTTGCTTATGGCAGAAAGAGCCTCTGGTATGTGTAAGAAAGTTGCCTAAAGTCTGCTTCTCATAAGGAACTGAGCTCCTTTGTTATTTCCCCCCAGTAGACCTCAGGTACACGAAATTGGATCAACCTTTATTCTTGGTACCTTTTACTCTGTCATCATTGGTTCATGAATAGACTTCTTTTAATGATTTGTCACTGAGTTATATATTAATAGTACAGTACACTAAGTCTCTTCAGTCGTGTCCAACTCTCTGTGACCCCGTGGACTGTAGCCCACCAGGCTTCTCTGTCCATGAGATTCTCCAGGCAAGAATACTGGAGTGGGTTGCCATGCCCTCCTCCAGGGGATCTTTCAGACTCAGGGATCAAACTTGAGTCTCCTGCAGCTCTTGCACGGCAGGCAGAATCTTTACCACTGAGTCATCAGAGAAGACCCCAATAATACAGCAAACACCTCTAAACCCATCATCTAACCCAAAAACCAAAGCACTGACAATCCCTTTCATTTACTTTCAAGTTCACCCCTATTCCATCCACTTCCCTACCTTAAATATCATAAGTTTTATCCTTTTGTTGCTTTTTTTGTTGTTAAACTTTAAAATTTTGAGACATTTGTAGATTTGCCTTTTTTTGGCCATGTCATGCAGCAGCGAGGATCTTAATTCCCCAGCCAAGCACGGAGTCTTAACCTCTGGACCACCAAGGAAGTCTGAGATGCCATGTGTCCTTAACCCAGTTTCTCCTAAAATCTTGTAAAACTATAGTAAAATATTACAAGCAGATATTGACACTGATACAGTCAAGATACAGAACATTTCTATCACCACAAGGATCACCCATACCTTTTGGTATAGAAATCTCCATTTCTATAACTTTTTCATTTCAAGAGTTTTATATAAACGTAGTCAGGCAGTATATAATCTTTTGAGATTCACTTTTTTTCACTCAGCATAATTCTCTGGAGATTCATCCAAGTTGTTGCCTGGATCAGTAATAGTTCATTTTTGCAGTTGTTGTGGCTGAGTAGTATTTTATGGCATGTATGTAGTACAGTTTGTTTAACCACTAACAAATTGACAGGTACCTGGGTTGCTTTCAGATCTTGGATATGACAGATAAAGCTGCTACAAACATTTGTATACAAGGTTTTGAGTGAACATAAATCTTTACTCTTCAGGAAAAATGCCCAAGAGTGCAACTGCTGGGTCATATCACAGTTGAAGGTCCAGTTTTTTAAAGAAACTGATGAAGTGTTTTCCAGAACAGCTGAACCATTTTAAATTCCCACCAGCAATGTATGAGTGATATTATTTCTCAGCATGTTCTCCAGCACATGTTGTTGTAACTAATTTTTATTTTAACCGTTCTGATAAATGTGTAATGATATCTCACTGTGGTTTTTAATTTGTGCTTCCCTAATGGCTAATGATGTTGACTATCTTTTCTTGTATTTATTTGCCATCTCTATACATTCTTCAGTAAACTCTCTCTTTCCATCTTTTGTCCATTTTATAATTGGGTTGTTGGTTTGCTGTTGATGTTTGAGAGCTCTGCATGTATACTAGATACTAGTCCTTAGTCAGATACATGGTTTGCAACTATTTTCTCCCACTCTGAATCTTGTCTTTTCATTTTTTAACAAGTTCTTTTGCAGAATATAATTGTTAATTTTTATGAAGGCAAATTTATCAGTTTTCCTTTTTTGTGGATCATGCTATTGATATCGAGTCTAAGAACTCTTTATCCCTAGATCCTAAAGATTCTCTCTTATTTTTTTCCTAAATGTTGCATGGTTTTATGTTTTATATCTAAGTGTATGATCCATGTTAATTTTTCTGTTAGGTGAAGTCTTAGGTTGATGTTCATTTTTTCTTTTTAATCTATAGATGTTCAGTTGCTCCAGCACCATTGTTGGGAAGACAGTCTTTCTTCCACCATATTGCTCTTGCATCACTACCAGAAATCAGCTGGCCAAGGGACTTCCCTGGTGGTCCAGTGGTTAAGAATCTGCCTTGCAATGCAGGGGACACAGCTTTGATCCCTGGTCAGGGAACTAAGATCCCACATACCTTAGAACAACTGTAACTAGAGAATCTGTGTTCTGTGTTCAAGATACCACATGCTGCAATGAAGATCACACATGGTGCAACTAAGACCCAATGCGGCCAAATAAATAAATGAATCTAATGCTGAAAAACTTAAAAAATCAGCCGGCTGTATTTATATGAGTCTATTTCTGAGTTCTCTGTTCTACTTACAGATGTATCTATTTCTCTGCCAATACCACTGTCTTGATTACTATCATCACTATATGTTAATAATAGATCTTGAAATTTGATAAATTGATTCCTCCTACTTTCTCCTTCTTTTTCAAGATTATTTTTAGCTATTCTAGTTTCTTTGTCATCCCATACAAATTTTAGAACAATCTTGTATATATCTACCAAAAACTCTTGCTGGGATCTTGACAGGAATTACATTATACCTATATATAAATCTGGGGAGAATTGATATCTTTACTAGGTTGAGTCTTCAAATCCATGAGCACAGTATGTCTCTCCATTTATTTAGATTTTTTATTTCTTTCATCATCATTTTATAACTTTTAGCATACAAGTTCTCTACATGTTTTGTTAGATTAACACGTGTTTCTCTTTCTTCCTTTGAGTGGTTATAAATGGTATTATATTTTTAACTTCAGTGCCCATGTGTTTATTTGCTCTTTCTAGATTTATCTTGTGTCCTATGAACTTGCTGAACTTACCTATTAGTTTAGGAATTTTTTGTAGATTCTTTGGGATTTTTCTATGTAAACAATCATGTCATCTCCAATGAGGGTAGTTTCATTTCTTCCTTTCTGATCTGCTTTTTTTTTTTTTCCTTATCTTATTGTACTGACAAGAATTTCCAGCGCTATGTTAATAAAAGCTGTGAGAGCAAACCTTCTTGCCTTGTTCCAGATCCTAGAGGATAAAGCTTTCAATCTTCATCATGTGAACTGTAATGTTAGCTGTAGATTTTTTTTTGTAGATATTCTTTATCAAACTGAGGATGTCCCCCTAGGCTGGGAAGATCCCCTGGAGGAGGGCATGACAACCCACTCCAGTATTCTTGCCTGGAGAATCCCATGGACAGGGGAGCCTGGCGGGGCACAGTCCATGGGGTCACAAAGAGATGGACTCGACTCAAGCAACTTAATATGCTTGCATGCATGTCCTTTATTCCTAATTTTTCTGGGAGTTTTTATCATGAATTGTTGTTGAATTTTGCCAAGTGCTTTTTCTGTATCAAATGATATAATCATGAGATTTTTCTTTTTTAGTCTATTAAAATGATGGATTACACCAATTGATCTTCAAGTACTGAAACTACCTTGTCTCTCTGGAATAAACTCTATTTAGTCATGGTGTGTAATTCATTTTTATGTATTGCTGATTTCTACTTGCTAATATTTTGGTTTTTTCCTGTATTCATGGAGGATATTGGTCTGTATTTTTCTTTATTTTGTACGGACTTTGTCTGGTTTTGGTATTAGTATTACTAGCTTCATAAGATAAAATGGAAAATGTCCCCCTCTTCTATTTTCTTGAAGACATTGTATAGAATTGGTATTAATTTTGCCTTAATCCTGGGCATATATCAGAAGAAAACCATAATTCAAAAAGATCCATGTACCTCAATGTTCATTGCAGCACTGTTTCCAATAGCCAAGACATGGAAGCAACCTAAATGTCCATCAACAGAAGAATGGATAAAGAAAATGTGGTACAGCCAGTTCCCCGGTGGCCCAGTGGCTAGGACTCCCAAGCTTTCACTGCTGATGGCCCGAATTCAATTCCTGGTGGGGTAACTAAACTCCTGCAAGCTGCTCAGCATGGCAAAAAAAAAAAGGTGTGGTACATATATATCTAATGGAAAACTACTCAGCCATAGAAAAGAGCGAAATCATGCCATTTGTAGCACCATGGATAGACTTAGAGATTATCATACTAAGTGAAGTAAGTCAGACAAAGACAAATGTCATATGATATCACTTATATGTGGACTCTAAAAAAATGATACAAATGAACTTATTTACAAAAGAGAAACAGACCCACAAACCTAGAAAAAAACTTAGGATTACCAAAGGAAAAATGTGGGGGGAGGAATAAACTAGGAATTTGGGAGTAACATATACACACTCATATATAAAATAGATAACCAGCAAGGACCTACTGTAAGCATAGGGAACTATACTGAATATTTTGTAATAACCTATATGGGAAAAGGGCTTCCCTTGTGGCTCAGTGGTAAAAAATCTGCCTCCAGTGCAGGAGATGCAATTAGATATGGGTGTGACCCCTGGGTTGGGAAGACCCCCTGGAGAAGGAAATGGCAACTCACTCCAGTATTTTTGGTGGGAAATCCCATTGACAGAGGAGTGTGGCAGGCTATAGCCCATAGGGTCACAATGAGGCAGACATGACTAAGCAGCTAAGTACAACACAGCACGTGTGGGAAAAGAATCTTAAAAAATAGAATATATGCATGTAGAAAGCCTATTATATATATGTAGAAAGCCTATTATATACATTAAAAAGAATACATATGTATGTAACTGATCACTTTACTATACACCTGAAATTAACACAACATTGTATATCAACTATATTTCAACAAAAAATAAAATTTAAAAATTGTTTTAAAATTTTCTCTAAAATTCTGTCTTAAATGTTTAATAGAATTCTCTGGTGCAACCATCCATATGTGGAGGTTCCTTTTCACAAGTTTTAAAATTATGAAGCCAATTCCTTCAATAGTTATAAGGCTATTAAAATTATCTTTTGCCACCCCGACCTCTCTCTCCCCCAGAAAAAAGAAAGAGAGAAAAAAAAAATTATCTTTTGCTTATTGAGTTGAGGTAGTTCATATTTTTTGAGGAATGAGTCTATTTCTCTCAAGTTGTCAAATCTTTGTCTATGTTATTGTTCATAATACTCCTTTATTATTCTTTTGAGCCTGGAG
The DNA here is from genome assembly GCF_019320065.1 of Cervus canadensis. Classification (NCBI taxonomy): domain Eukaryota; kingdom Metazoa; phylum Chordata; class Mammalia; order Artiodactyla; family Cervidae; genus Cervus; species Cervus canadensis. The sequence continues at coordinate 9,677,998 of NC_057398.1, forward strand.
GTTCTCAGGTAATGTTCCCTATTTCATTCCTGACACTGGTCATCTGTATTTTCACTTTTTTTTTTTTTCCTTCTTGGTCAGTCTTGCTAGAGATTTGTCAATTTTGTTAATCTTTCCAAAGAATCACCTTTTTGTTTTTGTGGTTTTCTCTATCATTTCCCTGTTTTTAACTTTCCCTTTCTCTCTGCTTGATTGGACTTATTTTGCTCTTTTCTAGGTTCTTTAGTTGAAAGTTTGACACATTTAGTGCTTAAATTTCCCTCTTGGCATTACTTTAGTTATGTCAAGCAAATTTTGATGTATCATATTTTCACTTCCATTCAAGGTATTTTTAAAATTTCCCTTGCAATTTCCTATTTGACTCATGAATTATTTAGAATAGTGTTTACTCCAAGTGGTTGAAGATTTTCCTGTTATCTTTCTGCTATTGTTTTCTATTTTGATTCCAATATAGTCAGAGAATATACTCTCTATAGTTCAAATTCTCTTTAATTTGCAGAGGTTTGTTTTATGACCCAGGATATCCTCTAACCTGGTATATGTTTCATGGGCACTTGAAATGAATGTGCATTCTGCAGCTGTTGGGTAGGGTGTTCTATAAATACTGCTTTGACCATGTTGGTTGAGTTCTATATCCTCGTTGATTTTTGTTTAGTTGTTCTATCAGTCATCAGATACCTAAATCTTTGCCTGTCTAGGAGGTGGGAAATGCTATTGTGTTGTGGTCTCGATCTGCATTTCCTTAAGTTATAGTAAGATGGAGGATCAAATTAAATATTTTCCTTCCTCTCAAATTGTACTCTTTAAAACATGTTGAGACTTTACCGATTATTCAAACCTATTGCTTTTTCCACTCATTTCTGGTTTTTTGTTCTTGTTTTCACACATGAAGTGAACCCTGCCAATGCCTCTGAATAGAGCAGCCAGGAATATGTTTCTGGATAGATCTCCTTGTATATCTCCATCTAGCAGAGTGCCACAAGCAATTATATACATACTTAGGTCAAAAACCTCTAATTACTCCCCACTCTCTGACAAATACCATCCTAAACTTTAACCCAACGTTTAAAGCTCCTGGCACACTTCTGATATAACAAATCCAGCTATGTCAGTGGCTCGGCATTATCATAGTCTGTCCCAGCTAAGACGGTCCCTGCCGGCACATCTCATCTTTGCCCATGCCATTCCTTCTGCCTAGAATGTACTTTGTCAACCAAATCCTGCTGCTGCTGCTGCTGCTGCTAAGTCGCTTCAGTCGTGTCCAACTCTGTGCGACCCCATAGACAGCAGCCCACCAGGCTCCCCCGTCCCTGGGATTCTCCAGGCAAGAACACTGGAGTGGGCTGCCATTTCCTTCTCCAATGCATGAAAGTGAAAAGTGAAAGTGAAGTTCAGTGTCCGACTCTTAGCGACCCCATGGACTTCAGCCCATCAGGCTCCTCCGTCCACGGGATTTTCCAGGCAAGAGTACTGGAGTGGGGTGCCATTGCCTTCCCCGCAACCCAATCCTACTTACATTTAAAATGGGGCTTAGGGACTTTCCTGGTGGTCCAATGGTTGAGTCCACCTGCCAATGCCAGGGAGATGGGTTCGATCCCTGGTCCAAGAAGATCCCACATGCTGTGGGGCAACTAAGCCCGCTAACCTAGAGCTGGTGCTCTGCCACAAGAGAAGTCACTGCAATGAGCAACCTGCATACCGCAACTAGAGAAAACCCATGCACAGCACAATCATAAATAAATAAATAAAATGTGGCCTAAATGCATCCTCTGTGGAGAGGTTCTTAATCATTCCAACTGGAAGTGACGGCCCTCTTCCATCGTGCTCTAACATGTGTGAGAGGATGGGTGGGTTGGTATCAAAGTGCACACATCTGAGAAACGAGCAGGTGGGCTCTCATGAGTGATTCAGACCAGGACTGTTTTGCTCTTTTTTATACCTGTGTCTTGGCTTGCAGGCAATGTGCCTCTCCTGTACTAACAGTCTAGCTCACATGGTGAACATTTGTTACAATTCCATCTTGAACGACCAAATTCATCAAAAGTGGTACATTAGAAAAACTTCCAATTCATTGAGCAGAAATATCCCCTACACAACAGATTGGAAGGATGAATTATTCAGAATACTGATAAACTCGTGCTACAAAGTGATTTCTGCATCAATGACAAATGAACTATTCTCACAGTAGCAAGACAGTTGAGAAGTGTATTTTTTTTAATTCTGATGCATTTTCTTATGCATGGAAATGGACAACTCTCCACTAAGTTTCAAACATTTATTTCTTACACCTTAAACTTATACAGTGCTGTATTTCAATTATACCTCAAGAAAACTGGAAGGAAAAAAACCTCTCACTTTTTCAGGCAAAGTGGAAGTTTCAGTAGACTATATAATACAAAAGAACTTTAAAAAATATCTAGATACTATACTATGCTATTTTTAAAGTAGGAAGTTCCAGGCAAGTTTCAGACTCTTACCTACACAAAAATAACTATGAAGTTTTATATTTCATGTGTGTGCAATTTCACATACCAAGCAATTCCAGTTTTTATTAAAAACTGAGCTATAAATGTTTAAGTCACAGAAGATGAGAATTTTAATAAAATTTTAATAAAAATTCTTATTACAAAAATGAAACAATTATCATAGAAAATAACAATGTCAATACTCACTGATAATAACAAACTATTATATATTTAATTAATAACTAATTAAAATAATTTATTGTAATCAATTTGTCCTTAATCCCTTTATTCAGTAAGAACTGCTGGTAGCATTGAAAGACCTTGGCAAGATTGTTCTAGATCCTTTTTGGTTCCTGTTTAGGCAAAGTATACCTGATAGATTTTTTTTTTTTTTTCAGGAGGAGTCTCTACCCACCCTCAGTGTTCCAGGACCTAATTCCGCTGATGGTCAGCAGTTCTGCATGTTTATTTTCGGTTCCACATGCTGTCCTTCAAACTCATTTCCTCTTGTTCTCTCCCCGGCAGAGGCAGAGAAGCGCTGGCAAGTCTCCCCTGCCTGAGAATCTTGCACAGAATTAAACAAACCACTGCACCGAGCTGCTCTTCTCTGGAGTGAATCATAAGGCTCTTTCTCTTTGGCATTGAGTCTCGTTTCCAGTTATTTTATTTAGACCTCAAAGAGTTGAGGTCTCCCTGGAACCTTCTAAGAGGCTATTTTTCCTGACAACTGGTTGACCTGCTCATTCTCCTTCCTGAGAGCACAGGGCTAGATCAGATGACCTTTGGGCCTTCCTCTCACTTCTGACTTTATGTGCCTTCTCATGGAGCCTGGCTTAGGATTCTACATATGGCAAATATTTACTGGCTGTCAGACAGCATTACTGGTTGTCTGACTCAAGAGTGTGGTTGCTAATAAGAGCCACAAATGGCAAAGGCAGTTCTAGGAATTGGCTGGTTACTCAGGGGTGGTGGATGGAGCAGGAAAACTAACACAGGCCTCCTGCCCACTACCTACTTACTTCCCCCCACATTCATCATGAAAGGAAGGGTCACCAAGAACAGGCCTGAGGGACCTCACTGTGGCCCTCACTGTGTGTTCCTGGCAGGCGGGCAGCCCAGAGGATTATGTTCTTCAAGGAGCTCTGGTTTCACGGGGGCTGCTTTACTCAACACGGCACAGAGTTCTAGCTAACGGGGGGCTCTCCCGTGTTGCCTCCTCCTGGTCTCCTTCTTTCCAGGGAAGCCGGTTTTATACACTCTTTGGGGCTGTGCACTGCTGCACCCTGCTACCCATGAGCCTGAGAGATCCAGCCATATTCCCCTCTGTGCCTTGACCTGAATCCTTCTAGAAGTAACGGGGAAGCCAGACAGAAGAGGGTCCCAGTGTAGTGACAGCAAGTCTCAGACTCAACCTTTGCAGTCAGGCACTGCCCGACTTTTGCAGGCAGTTCCTGGACTGTTCCACCAAACTCCTTCCCGAACTGGCCTTTTGCTCTTTGCAAACAGCTGTTCATCACTCCTCTCATCCATCTTACTTTGGTGTCTTGGATTTTAAGGTCGTATCACTTGTTCAGAACATCCCCCAGTTGACCTCAATCTTTTCCCATTATTCGTAGAGTTCCTGAAACCACCTCTTCCAGGAAGTCTTCCTTGACTAACCAGAACAGTGAAATCTCTGGCCTCCTTCCACACTAACCACTCTCCTCAAAGAACTTCCCCTTTGTTTCCACAGAATGTAAGTGCTGCAATTTATTTATTGTCTCATGTGTGTTTTGAATAGATTTTCAAGAAGGATAAAATAATCGGCGACGCCTTTTGAGAAGGAGGATGGTGTCTCACAGATGTGCGGGAGGCCCCACACACCCCAACGCATCAGCAAACAAGTGGTGATGCTCTAAGTGTGATTTTGCAGGTGGCTGCTCAGACTTTGCCTTCAGAACCTGAGTTTCCACATTCCAGTGGTACGACTTATACATGCAGCATCAGCCAGATGCTTCAGCAGTATTCACTCAACAGATGCCAAGCACTGGGTTAGATCCTGGGGATTTAGGGTCCATTGAAGAATTTTAAGACTATTGTGGTAGCCCATCATTTTGGTGGCCCATCATGAACCATGTCTCCCAGCATTCATGCCCTTGTAGAGCCCCCACCCCTAAACCCCTTCTTAAACCTGACTTGGCCCAGGACCTACTTTAACTAATAGAATACAGAGTAGTCTCAGTTCAGTTCAGTCCCTCAGTCGTGTCCAACTCTTTGCAACCCCATGGACTACAGCACACCAAGCCTCCCTGTCCATCACCAATTCCCAGAGCTTGCTCAAACTCATGTCCATTGAGTCGGTGATGCCATCCAACCATCTCATCCTCTGTCAGCCCCTTCTCCTCCCGCCTACAGTATAGTCTAGTAGACTGTACTAGGACGGTATAGTATAGTCTAGTACAATCTAGCAGCAGTAGTCTAGTAGTAGTACAGCCTAGTAGATGGTACTGTACAGTCTAATAGACTGTAAAGTAAAAGAAAAAAAATTCCATTACAATGGTCCCTATAGCTATCAAAAAAAGAATATAGTACAGGTGATATTGTGCCAGTTCCAGGCTTAAGCCCAAGAAGACCTGGACACTCCTGCTTTTGTGGTTTGAAGATCCTTGAGCTACTGTGTAAAGAGATCAGCTACCCTGCTGGAGAAATCACATGGGAAGTCCATTTGGAAAGAGAGAGGCACTGAGCCTATAGGGGAAGAGAGAGACACCTGACCATCCCAAGTCCCGAAGAGCCCAGCCTCCAGCCAACCTGCCGGCTAAATGCAGCCACATGAGTGATCACCAGCATGAAGATCAGAAAAACTATCTAGCTGAGCCCAGCTCAGATTGCAGAACTGTGAGCAAGTAACCATTTGGTTGTTATTTTAAGCCACTATTTGGGGGATGATTTGTTATACAATAAGTCCCTACATACGAAAGAGTTCCATCCTGAGAGTGCGTTCTTAAGTCCAATTTGTTCCTGAGTTCAAGAAAGTTAGCCTAAGTACCCAACTAGCACACTTGGCTATATAGTACTGTACTGTAATGGGTTTGTAATACTTTTCACACAAATAATACATAGAAAGCAAAAAAATAAATAAATAAATGTTTTTAATCTTACAGTATAGTACCTTAAAAAGTACAGAGTACAGTACACCAGCTGGCACACGGGAGCTGGCGTGGACTAAAGAGGCGAGAAGAGTTACTGACTGGGTCGGGGAGGAGGTGGGAGATGGCAGAACCGAAGGATCGGCAGCAATAGGAGGCGGAGGGCAGGCTGGCTGCAGTTTCACTCTCATTTGATGTTGGTGGCACAAGTTCTGGCTCCTAGCTGGATTCAACTCTATCTATCCTCTTGAAAAAATCATCCAGTGATGTCTGGGTAATAGCTCTTTCTCCCTCATCATAGATGACACCGTAGCACTGGATTGCATTCTCAACGGTGGCTGCAAACTTTGTGTGCTGTTCTACATTAGGGTCCTGTGATTCAACAACCAACAGTGCCTTCAGGAAAATCCCCTTCCATTTCCTGCGTCATGAATCTCTTCGGCTCTTCAGTTGCTTCTTCTTCCTCTTGGTCTCTCTTCATCCTTTCTCTGGGCCTCCAGTTCTATCAGGTCTTCCTTAGTAAGCTCCTCACATTGCATAGAGAAGCCATCCTCTTGCAGATCTAGCTTGAAATAAAGACGCTGTACTATTGCAGTCTATAGAGTGCAGTACAATAAAGTACACAAATCACAACCACCTCTAAGGATGCACGCACATGTCCATGTACGCCCGACCCATGAACTAACTCATGTGATTGGATTTGCGAGCACAAGTCTGAATCCTTGAAAGTCCATAACTTGAAGGTTCATATGTAGGGGACTTACTGTATAGCAACTCATAACTAAATAAATAAGTAAATCACAATAACATCCTGTAATTCCTAAAAACAAGAGAGGAGTATATGGTATTCCAAAGTGGCTTCAAGACAGATTAATAGGCCCAGGGCTTTGAAATCTAATAATCAAGCAGAGTCATGGTAGCAATAGGCCTTTAAAAAAAAAAAAGATCATACCAAGATCTTAGATAAGAATTAATCTGTCCATCTTCCTTAAAAAAATAAGCTATAAAATTAATGCAGTTCCCACAAAATACCAACAAGATTCTTTTTTTTGGAGGAGGGCATCTGATGTTAAAGTTCATGTGGGGATAAGAAAAAAAGTAGCCAAGAACTTTCTGCAAAAATAATAAGTGGCAGAGGAATAGTCAATAGAAAATAAATGCATCATAAAACTATAAAAATTAAGGCAGTTTGGTATGACTCTGTCTGGTATCCCCCAGTAGGCTGCCAGCCGCCTCCACTGGCTGGCTGCTCTGATAATCCTTCATGTGGCATGTAGGGAACTCCACCAAATGCCTTCCGTGAGATGACAGAGCCAAGACAGGGTCAGGGGCTAGATTGTGGACCACCACCTCGACACTGATTTTAGCCTTCTGTCATATCTCAGTAGGTGAGGAGCACAGAGACAGCATCTTCCAGGCTCTGCCCTCCTGGAGTCCCATCAATCTAGTCTGAGACTACCATGCAGAGAGAAGTCAGGCTCTGAGCCTGCCAGCTTCACCCTCCTCATCTTTCCACAGTTCACTGGGGACAGAATGGACCAAGTTTCCCCACCTGCCTTCTCTCCTAGACTGTGCTTATAACCAGCCCACCAGACCTGACTCTTAATGTGGTATATGGAGGCTAATGGAATTAGAAAATCCTTTTCTCTACCCAAAAAATACAGTGTTCAGGACTTGCCTTGTGACTCAAGCTGGGGACTTCCCTGGTGGTCCAGTGGTTAAGAATCTGCCTTGCAATGCAGGGGACAGAGATTCGATCCCTCGTCAGAGACCTAAGATCCCACATACCGGGGGCAACTAAGCCCACGAGCTGCACCTACTGAGCCTGGGAATCCTGGAGCCCATGAGCCACACCAGAGAAATTAGAGCGATGCAAAGAAGACAAGAACAGCCAAAAAAAAGAGGCGCAACTGTTCCATGGTCCTTTGTTCCAGGTGGGGCTGGTGCTCGCCTCCCCCCGCCATTACTGCGGTGTGGTAAGACTCTGAGCTCAGCCTTAGATGAGGAAGACCAGGAGGCAATAAAGTTTAACTGGGAAAATGAAACTAAGTCAGTTTAACGTTTTCCAAACACTATCTTTGTAACAGATGCTACACGTATTTGGAAAACTGACACAATTTTCAACAGCAGTCAACTAAAATTATTTCTTTTATTATTATTATTCACAGCTTGTCAGATCTTAGTTCCCTGACCAGGGATTGAACCCGTGCAGCTTGCAATGGAAGCACAGAGTCCTAACCACTGAACTCCCGGGGAATTCCTCTTTTATAATTTAAATTAATATCATAAACATGTCACCAATGAGGACAATGATTTAAATGTGTGCCACATACTTCTCTGAAAAACTTGATTACTCAATTGTCTGGAAGTTGCTTTGAAAGCTTATTAATTCACAGTAGGCCAATTCAGAATTTATAACTGTAATCTTGAATGGGCAGGACTGTTAACTTCCTGCCATGAAGTAATGGTTGGCTATCATGATTTATATTTCTCAAGTAATTAACAGCAGAAATACACATGCAATCTCCGTAAGATAATCAACTTTTTAAAACCACTTTGAACAATTTCTTAGATGCTGCTCATAACTCCTGGGAAATTTAGAAATGTTTGCGGTTACTATATGTTGCTACATGTCATTAAAAAAAAAAGTGCATGAGGGAGCTGTGGTGTAATGGCAAGGACATTGCGACCGAAGGCAAGGGGCCCTTGCTCTGTGTCATGGGAAGGGGCAGACTTTATTTTTTGGGCTCCAAAATCACTGCAGATGGTGACTGCAGCCATGAAATTAAAAGACGCTTACTCTTGGAAGAAAAGTTATGACCAACCTAGACAGCATATTAAAAAGCAGAGACATTACTTTGCCAACAAAGGTCCGTCTAGTCAAGGCTATGGTTTTTCCAGTAGTCATGTATGGATGTGAGAGTTGGACTATAAAGAAAGCTGAGCTCCAAAGAATTGATGCTTTTGAACTGTGGTGTTGGAGAAGACTCCAGTCTTCTTGGACTGCAAGGAGTCCCTTGGACTGCAAGGAAATCAAACCAGTCCATCCTAAAGGAAATCAGTCCTGAATATTCATTGGAAGGACTGATGTTGAAGCTGAAACTCCAATACTTTGGCCACCTGATGCGAAGAACTGACTCACTGGAAAAGACCCTGATGCTGGGAAAGATTGAAGGCAGGAGGAGAAGGGGACGACAGAGGGTGAGATGGTTGGATGACATCACCAACTCGATGGCCATGAGTTTGAGTAAACTCCAGGAGTTGGTGATGGACAGGGAGGCCTGGCGTGCTCAGGTCCAGGGGGTCACAAAGAGTCAGACATGACTGAGCGACTGAACTGAACTGAACTGATGGGGAGGGGCTGGAGGTGGAGTTTGCAGTCACACCACCTCGCTTCACCGAGTATTGTCTACAGACCCCCAGGAAGGTGGCTGGGCCTGTACATTGTGTTACCTCTATCTCTGCATCCTGAGAATGAAGGTGATAATAGCTCCCACCTCATGCATGGTTTTGAGGATTAAATGAGACGATGCACGTGAAGTTCTTAGCATGTTCTTGGCACACAGGAAGCACTCAATGGCAAAGTAACTGTTAGAATTTTATTATTATTATCTTCTGCAAGTAAGTTGATACAGTTATATTTCAACACTTACAGGGAAGCATTTTTGTACCATTCTGGGCATATAGTGAATTCTGTTTGTTTTGTTTTTTGGGGGTGCAGCTTGCAGAATCTTAGTTCCCCGACCAGAGATTGAACCCAGCTCCGGCAGTGAAAGCACAGAGTCCTAACCACTGGCCCACAAGGGAATTTTCAAGTGGTTTCTTTGTGTGTTTGTTTTAAAAACAAACTAAATTTTAAAAAAAATTAAAAAACTAAAAAACAAACAAATACGTTGCCTTAAACAATTTTATAATTCATTCTATTAATGGCCTTTCACCTGATTTCGCTGCACTATTACCTCGTGGGTTGGTTTACACAATTCTTTCAAATCATATTTAAAGGGAGATATGAAAGATAAAAGGGGTTGTGTTAGGGGGAAAAGTGATTTCTGAGAATTCTGAGACTCTGATCTGATGGAGTAAACAGCACAGGGAACCACAGGGCTTATCTGCACATCACGTAGACCATTCGAGGAAATCTCTGGAGAGCGTGATGCCTTCACAGATAACGTGTGGCACACTTGGTCCCGGTCCCTCTGTTGCCGCACCTCATCTGGTTCCTCCTCCGTTTCCCCTCTCTCTGACTCCGACAACAGCTGGGAGGCAGGAGGGGCTCCGGGGCAGAGCGCCCAGCAGACCAAGCCCTGTGTTTCAGGGAGGACCACCTCGGGAGTGTCGGAAGTTGGCAGTAAGGGAGCCACACGTCCATCACTCAGAGAGAATGCAGTACTGATTTCAGTCTTTGGATTTTTGTTCCTTTTGAGTGTGAGAGACAAAAAGAAATGAGGATTCATTTTAGTACAGACTATTTCTAGAGAAGCAATCGTTTGTCATATCTGAAAAATTCCCAAGAGGAATACTTGGGTTGGGCTTCTAACAAAGAGAAATCAAAGTAAGTATTAAGATTTGCCTGTAAATGACAGGACTTTCTTAGGGCTCCATCATGGCTTTTGAAGCCAGAGAAAGCAATGTCTTGCAAGCAGCTAATTCCACAGAAGTCTCAAAACCCTTGAGTGTTACTTTCATCTTCCCTCTAGGAGTCTGGAACCCAGCAACAGTACAATTTTTCCCTCCAAACTTGGGGGCCCCTTTCCTTCTGCTCCCCTTTGTCACCTTATTGAATTTCTGGCTGCCACTGACGTCTCTGGGAACCAAAGGCAGATTACTTGTGGGCAAGGTCTGGGCCTTGCTTACATGTGTGTAGCCACACATCTTGGCACAGTGTTTGGATTCACTGAGTATTTGTAGGATAAAAGGAGGTGTGATTATGAAAAGTGATTTTGAAATATTGTTTGGAATGTGATTGGGAAAGCTCACAAAGTCTGGAAATGGAATGTGTTGGACCTGGCCCCAAGGTATCCTACAAACTGGTCAGATGTTATTAACATTATTCTACCTGCCATTCATTCTCTAATGTCCACACACACCCTCACAGGATCAGAGGTCAGCAGGTGTGACATATGTAGAGTATGATAAATCAGAGAGAATGCATACCCACACTTACGTGAACCTTCTTCCCACCACGTTCTTATCAACAGGGAAGAAAATGAAGCAAGATATGCAAGTCAAAGCCTCCTTTCTACTCTTCCTTCCCACCTTCTCCTGTGGCGGAGATGCTTAGGTGTTAAATGACTCCAAAAAAAGGAGCTTCAAATATAGGAACAGGGGACTTCCCTGGTGGTCCAGTGGTTAAGCACATCCCCTTGCAATGCAGGGGACGCAGGTGCCATCCCTGGAGGGGGAACTAAGATCCCACATGCCTTGGGGCAACTAAGTTCACATGTTACAACTAAAGAGTCTGTACACCCCAACGGAAAAGATCCTGCATGCCGCCACTAAGGCCCGACACAGCCAAATAAATACATTAAATAAATATTTCTTCTTCAAATGTAGGAACAAAGGAAGTCTAACCCAGGAAAAGTCACTGAACCAGCTGGTGCTGCAAAGGGCAGGGATGGGAGAACCCAGGGCTATTGGTATGATGCAGGCAGCAAGAGCCCTGAAGTGGTAGGGTAACCCCCGGCTGCTTCTTGGAGGAACTAAACCTCAGATGAGTTTGAAGGAACCAAAAGAATGAGATGTCCAAGCCTCAGATACTTACGGACTGGTGAAGGGGAGTCCCATCCAGGCATGCCAGGGGCAGAGATGGACACAAAGCTCCAGTGGCATCATGGCAGGAGATGTGGGCCACAGAGCCACATATGTGGGCCACAGAGGAGCCCTTAAAATCCACGACTAGGTATGAGCCCAAAGCCATAGGAACCATTGTCTGAAATGAAGCTAGTCCAAGTGGTAATACAGACGACCTGAGCCTTCACAAGTGCAGGACGAGCTGGAGCAAGGGACCCAGAAGAGCCAGGTTCTCTTACCCAGGCCACCTGGAAGTCAAAGGAATGTAGCCAAAGGAGAAGAGGACCAGAGGGCAAATATATCTGCTAAATTAAAAGACACTTTTTCCTTGGAAGGAAAGCTATGACAAACCTAGTCAGCGTATTAAAAAGCAGAGACAACACTTTGCCAACCAAGGACCATATAGTCAAAGCTATAGTTTTTCCATAGTAGCCATGGATTTGAGAGTTGGACCACAAAGAAAGCTGAGCACTGAAGAGTTGATGCTTTCAAACTGTGGAGCTAGAGAAGACTTTTGAGAGTCCCTTGGACTGCAAGGAGATCAAACCAGTCCATCCTAAAGGAAATCAGTCCTGAATATTCATTGGAAGGACTGATGCTGAAGCTGAAGCTCCAGTACTTTGGCCACGTGATTTGGAGAACCGATTCATTGGAAAAGACCCCGACGCTGGGAAAGATTGAGGGCAGGAGGAGAAGGGGATAACAGAGGGTGAGATGGTTGGGTGACATCACCAACTCAATGGACATGAGTCTGAGCAAACTACGGGAGACAGTGAAGGACAGGGAAACCTGGCGTGCTGCAGTCCGTGGGGTCACAAAGCATCAGACATGACTGAGAGACCGAACAACAAGTACCAGGGAGTCAGTCTAAGGGCTGTGAATGCCTTCCTCTGCTCTGACACTCCCAGGGACACAGGGACTAGACTTCAACAGTAGTAGCATGAAGACTCCAGAGTTCAAATTCAGGGGAGTTTCCCAGTGATTTGCCCTCAGGACTTTAAATTCCCCAGCCACCCATCAAATCCCCACCGTACTCCTCTGCCTCCTGCAACAGTAAGACTATCTTTTAAAGTCATTTAAAAAGAAGATGAATACCACAAGTTATTAACACCTGTGACTGTGATCAAGGGAAACTGACAAGTTAGAAATTTGCAGTGTGAAATCATTCATTCACATGGCTAATATTAGTAGAGGGCCAACAGGCTACAAACAACTTAGAGATACAGTGGTGAGTTATAGGAGGACTCCTTGAACTTGAGGCTTCAAATGAATATAGTATTAATTTCCCCAAATTATCTCATATAAAATCTCCAGTAACCTTTTAGTGGTTCTCTAGAAAAATTTTTTTTCTTCATTTTTGTACATAGAGACTTGATAATAGAATCTATTTGCAAAACAAACGGTCAGGGAGAGAAGAAAAAAAAAAACTTCAGAGAAATCAAAACTAAAACTCTCAGCCTAAAACAGAATCTTATCTGAAATATACTGAGATAATGGAACTGAAACAACTGAAAGAAACCCCTGAAGTACAATTTATTTCTTAATTTTCAATGATATAAAGAAAAGAAGATAGTGGCGAAGATAATTCATATCTACTTGCATTTGTGTTCCAGTTTTTAAATCATTTAAAAATCAAATCTACTTTTTTTTTTTTTTTTTCCAGTGGGTTTTGTCATACAT